>NW_019154106.1:34548591-34566004 GCF_002288905.1 Enhydra lutris kenyoni
AAAAAAAAAAAAAAAAAGTGTTTTCTTATTAAAGAAATCAGCAATGGTTGCCTTAGCAAGACCTCCTAATTAGTACAGCTCTGCATGAATCTCTATTATTATGCTGAATCATTTATTTTCAGAAAAATATGATTTAGGTTCACGAAAGAAAAATATAACTAAAATTTTTTAATAGAGTTCTTGATTTTTATCACCCCTGCATAGCAATCTTTCAAAAATAGAATTAAAAGTATCTTCTGTGTGTCAGGCGATTTCAATTTTGGTGATAAAAATTAATAAGAAAATGTTCTCAACAGATTATAGTTTATTGGTGGGTGGCAGTGGCAGCAAGTACACAGAAAATTAGATTTCAATGTGATTATGTTTAAGGAAATAGGGAAAGTAGACAGTTTAGTTATAGAGAAATTGAAAAACTGGAACAGTTTCAAATTTATAGAAAAATTTCTTGGATGGAAAAATGTAATCAAGATAATGAAGGGGGGAATGTGTGAATGATCCGATATATACTAAACAGCAAGAACAGACCAAACCATTAGTAAAATTTAAAACAGAATATATACCTTCCAAGTCATTTAAGTTGAAAACCAGCAAACTAAATTTAATATAGCAAAGACAGAAAGCAAAGGAAATACTAAACATGAAATCCAGGGAGCATTAAAGAAAACGGAAAAAGGGCAAGGCACATCCATTTTGAGAAATATAATACATATATTGGTAAAGTTTACAATTAAATTTCTTAAAGAATTCTGGGTAAATCGCTTGCTAAGGATTAATTTCCTCTCTGAACCACCCTCTCCATCCCAATGGCCAAAAAGATGGAGGAAGAGAATGTGAAAAAGTAAATGGATGATGCTTCATTTCTACCTCAATGCAAGAAACTAAAGAATTATGGAATAGACAAAGTGAGATTAAATAAAGATGTCTAGTCATCTTTGGTGATGTATTGCTGCAAGAAGGTTGAAGGGATCTTGGTCTGAGTTCACTATTATTTCTTGTCTGGAAAAGCAGCCAAGTGGACAGAACATATTAAGAGACTGTTTGATACCCTTCATCTCTAGGTATTAACAGATAAAAAGCTACAGCCCTGGACAAGTGTGTCCATCCCAAACAGAAAAAAGTGGAGCTTTTCACTGATCCTACTGGGTTTTTCTTGATACTGGAGGAAACAAAAAACAAATGAATTAAACAAAAACACAATGTGCCTAAAGTAGAAATCAGGCCAAAAAGAAATTTTCATTAGTAAATATGGCCAGAGGTATAGCTGACTGAATAAATGTTTTTAAAAATAAGCACCTCTAGAGTCTGCCTTCAGGTCATCTCAAGATTTCTAGGTCACTGGACTTGGAAACAAACCAAGAGCAGTCATTAATCTTAAGATCTAACTGGAGGGTGATCAGGAGAATCCTTTCAAACAAATTTGGGTTAAACACCTGCTTATATAGATCTCTCCTTCCTCAAGGAGGAGGATGAGAAATAGAAATTAAGTTATAGGACTAATGAAATGTTTCCTTTTTTCCTCCCAATATAAGAAGAAATATGTTTCAAAGGTTGCAGAAGAGAAAACCTTTGAATAAGATATGCTACAATAAACAAAGAAAATATAGACAGAATCAGCGATCTCTCCTTAGATAAAAATGAATTCTCAAAAAAATTATGTTACAACATATCAAAATGAAAAGAGAGCTAGGTAAAATAAAGACATAGTTTAGGGTTAGCAATTTGTTGTTGACATTAAAAATGCTTTTTGAAGAAATAAAGATCAGAATCGACCTATGGAAAGACTGAGTCATCGGTAGAAAAGAGAATCTTAAGGAGCACTACCAGAATGTCGGGGGGAAATGACAATAAAAGAAAGGGAAGATAAATTGATTTGGAAGATGTATATCTACCTGAGTTTATGCAACCAATTGTCATGGTTAAATAAAGAGGCAAAAATGAAAGAATCCAAAATGATAATTAAAGCATTGCTACAATAAATTCCTTGGGCTGAAAAAAGATGCACTCTGTAGTTCAAAGTTATAATATTTAGGGAAAACTATTCCCGTCTTAAGTATCCTAGAGTCAAAAAGTTTTCATTCACATATGAAGGTATCAAGAGAATGTATCCCACTGAATAAATATGAACCTTCTAAAAAAAGAAATCATAAAGTTGTACTCTTTTCAATCGGGAAAATAATAAATGTATTTATATAAATATAAATTTATTAATATTATATCATTATGATATAATTTAATATATTAATATTAATATCACTGCATTTCTTATAGATATATATTAAAGTAAAATATATTTATTCATATATATATATATAATGTGAAACTTGAAATAAACCACTGAAGATGGATGCACCTACACATAAAGTTAAACCTAAGTAATGATAATCTAGAAAAATGGTAAATAAGCCTATCTGGTGATAAACTAGAAAATCAGAATCTAATTATCTTAAAATGTGTAGAATATTTTAACAGGCACAATTTTTTAAGGTAATAATGTTTTTCCAAATTTTCTACAATGATCATGTTATTTGAATGTTAGAAAACAATTTTTAATTTAGGCCATGTGCAAATAAACTGCACAGATCCACTTCCTGCTAAGCAGCCTGCTCAGACCTGGTGAGCAGTTGGAGCTGGTAACAGGTCCTAGATCAGCAGGTGACAGTCTGCACTTGTGCAGGACCCACCCCCCCCAATGTTGATGGTTCATCCCCTGCTGATCAGCCTCACTCACACACCTCCCAAAGGAGAATGGACATGGTTTTCACTCTCACCCACAGTCCTTCTAAGAGTTCAAAAATTGGGTCCTTGGTATGAGCAGTGAACTGGCTTCAACATTTTGGGTTGCTTTGGGGGGTTTCTCCACTCAGGTCCATCTGCTTGTTGTTTTTTTCTCCCCTCTACCCTTTCCCTTGTTTCCATTCTCCTCCACTCTTTCCCCTCTTTCTTTCACATTTAATGACATTCTAAGGTAAAGTGGGCATTGTTGGAAGAATATCTCATCTCCAGTAGGAAAGGAAGTCATTGTTCTCAACTATTGGTTTCTGCTACTATCAGGGCTCCTCCAAACACTAAGGAAGATTTTTTCTTCACTGGCTTATTAGTTTCTTTAAAAAATTCTCATTCCTCACATGGCTTATATCAGTAAGGAAGGGTTCCTACTGAATAGTACCAGTTATTAGGAAAAACAAGGAAATGCTTGTTAAAAATAGCAATAATTCCATGTACTTGAGGTGTGTGCATTACATGATCCTTCTATCACATATTTGAGTTCCATACTATCAGCAGTCTTATAAGTGTAAGACATTATTAGAACTAATATATTACTATTTTTAAGTAGGTCACAGAAGGAATATCTAAACTTCAATTTAAAATTTTAAGTGTAGTTTTTAAAAAAATATTTTATTTTTAAGTAATCCTTATCCCCACCATGGGACTCGAGATCAACCCCGAGATCAAGGGTCACATGTTCTACCAACTGAGTCAGCCAGGCACCCCTAATATTAAATGGAGTTTTAAGGGATGCCTGGGTGGCTCAGTTGGTTGGGCCGCTGCCTTCAGCTCAGGTCATGATCCCAGGCTCCTGGGATCGAGTCCCGCATCAGGCTCCTTGCTCAGTGGGGAGCCTGCTTCTCTCTCTGCTTCTGCCTGCCACTTTGCCTGCCTGTGCTCTCTTTCTCTGACAAATAAATAAATAAAATCTTAAAAAAATGTTTAAAAAAATAAATGTAGTTTTAAGATTGCCTTCAAGCTCTAAGCTATATTAAGGTAATTTTGTAACTTGTACTAAAATAATGCACAGATTTAGAATTAAGTGCATGTTATGAATCAAAATAAATTCCCTGAGCAGGGAGTGAGTATAATAATATGTCTGGCTTCTTTAATAAATGGTGCTGGGAAAACTGGACAGCTATGTACAGAAAATGAAACTCAACCATTCTCTTACACCATACACAAAGATAAACTCAAAATGGATGAAAAACCTCAATGTGAGACAGGAATCCATAAAAATCCTAGAACAGAACATAGGCAGTAACCTTTCGACATCGGCCACAGCAATCTCTTTCAAGACACGTCTCCAAAGGCAAGGGAAACAAAAGTGAAAATGAACTTTTGGGACTTCATCAAGATAAAAAGCTTCTGCACAGCAAGGAAACAGTCAACAAAACAAAGAGGCAACCCACTGAATGGGAGAAGATATTCACAAATGACACTACAGACAAAGGGCTGATAGCCGAGATCTATAAAAAAACTTCTCAAACTCAGCATCCAAAAAACAAAACAAAAAATGGGCAGAAGACATGAACAGGCACTCCTCCAACGAAGACATACAAATGGCTAGCAGACACATGAAAAAATGTTCATCATCATTAGCCATCAGGGAAATTCAAATCAAAACCATATTGAGATACCACCTTATACCAGTCAGAATGGCAAAAATTCACAAGGCAAGAAACAACAAATATTGAAGAGGATGTGGAGAAAGGGGAACCCTCTTACACTGTTGGTGGGAATGCGAGTTGGTGCAGCCACTTTGGAAAACAGTGAGGAGATTCCTCAAAAAATTAAAAATAGAGCTACCCTATGACCCTGCAATTGCACTACTGGGTATTTACCCCAGAGATACAGATGTAGTGAAAAGAAGGGCCATCTGTACCCCAATGTTCATGGCAGCAATGGCCACAGTTGCCAAACTGTGGAAAGAGCCAAGATGCCCTTCAACAGATGAATGGATAAAGAAGATGTGGTCCATATATACAATGGAATATTACTCAGCCATCAGAAAGGATGAATGCCCAACTTTTGCATCAAAATGGATAGGACTGGAGGAGATTATGCTGAGTTAAAATAAGCCAAGCAGATGTAGTAAATTATCCTTCACTTACTTTTTCACTTACTAAATTCACTTACTTGTGGAGCATAAGAAATAACATGAAGAACATTAGAAGAAGGAAAGGAAAAGTGAAGAGGGAGGGAAATTGGAGGGGGAGGTGAACCATGAGAGACTATGAACTCCGAGAAACAAACTGAGGGTTTTAGAGGGGAGGTGGGTGGGGGAATGGTTGAGCCTGGTGGTGGGTATTAAAGAGGGCATGTATTATATGGAGCACTGGGTGTTATATGTAAACAATGAATTTTGGAACACTACATCAAAAAATAATAATATGTCTGACTTAATCAGCTAAACAGTATCTCTTAACATAAGAATCTACTAATAATAAGCCCATGATTTCCTTTTACAGGGTCTCATAAACGTTTCTCTGTGCTTAACAATCACAGGCCCTCCTTGGTAAGGAGTTTTAAAATGAAGTGAAAGAAGAAAACCCATTGATTTCATAAGAGCAACCACATGTTTCTCCTGAAAACCCTGTATCCTCATCTTAGGATAGACTTCCTTCTCCTATTTCCATGTCCTTTGGTTGCCTGTCATCAGCATTCTCAAACTCTGTTGTGAGCTGCTTGTCCAGCTCTCTCCTTGTTAGGATGCCAGATCTTGGAGAGTTAAGGCCTCTTCTGATTTTTTTCTCTAAATCCCTTGTATCTTCCACAGTGTCTAGTAAAATCACTGAATGAGTAAATCAATTAAAATATGAATGAATGAGTGATTTTGTTTAATTCCAGAGCCATTCAAAACCTGGTCTTCAGGAACTCAGAGGAGTTAACCATAAATATAGGATGAATAAAAGTTAGGTCAAAAGTTTAATGTCTGGGCACCTGGGTGGCTCAGTTAGTTGAGCATCCGACTCTTGATTTCGGCTCAGGTCATGATCTCAGGTCGTGAGGTCGAGCCCTGCATCAGGCTCTGTGCTCAGCAGGGAATCTGTTTGATGATTCTCTCCCTCTCTTTTTGCCTCCCCCAAAATAAAAATATATATTTAAAAAGTTTAATGTCCATTATTCCCATTACTGTGACACTCTTACAAATAGGTATGAATTTGGCCATCTCTGCAATCCTTAAATTTAACTCAGTTTATAGATTGTAAACCTCAGAATATAGAACATGGTAAGAGTTTGATCAATATTTATAAAATAAACCCTTTTAGATTCTCAAGCTAGGCTTCTAAGAATGTGGCATTAGAGATATTTCAGAGATTCTTATAGGAATGTCCCATGCCTTTCACGGTTTTGGAGGATTAATGCATTGAACCCATATTAATTGTACACCTAAGAAAATGACTTTCTATTTGACAAAGATCAGTATATTATGATTACTATAAGTCATGCTTAATTATTTGTTTCTATCCTATCATACTGCATAAAGTAAGGCAGGGTGTATTTAAGTGGTGATTTGGGATTACTATTTGTCTCAGGATCAGGAATGGGATAGGAACAGGAGAAAAGAAAAGAGTGAAATACGTTGCAAGCTAAGTCTAATGTTACGACGGGAAGAAGAGATGGGATTAAATATTAAATGAGTGGTATTTTTTGAGGGATATTACTGAACTAGGAGAACATCTATACTTTTTTTTTCATCTCTGCAAACAATACTCAGTGATCAGGGTCAGAGAGGACTATAGATAGATCATAATCAGAGTCTTCTGGCTCAGGATCAATTTCTTGGTCCTGTGGAACACATGGTATTGCACAGGTATTGTACAATTTATTAGTTTTTAAATAAATCAAATGATATTTGGACTTCCAAGATACTGTGCAAGCAGTACCGGAATTATTGCATAACTCCATCATAAAATGAACTCCCAATTTTTTTTTTTACCTTTTTTTTTTGCTTTACCCTGATTCCTCTTTTTCCCCATTGTCTGTATATCTTTTCTCTTATAAGTACTATCAAAAAGAACCTTCTGAGGCTCCTGGCTGGCTCAGTGGGTTAAAGCCTCTGCCTTCAGCTTAGGTCATGATCTCAGGGTCCTGGGATCGAGCCCCACATCGGGCTCTCTGCTCAGCGGGGAGCCTGCTTCCCTTCCTCTCTCTCTGCCTGCTTCTCTGCCTACTTGTGATCTGTCTGTCAAATAAATAAATAAAATTAAAAAAAAAAAAAAGAAACTTCTGCTCCTGCATTCTTTCCCTCTCTCAAATAAATAAATAAATAAATAAATAAATAAATAAATATCTTTTTTAAAAGAAAAGAAAAATGTACCCCTTGTCTTTAAGAGATTGATAAGAACAGAACAAATTCCAGCAGCAGAGTGTAAAAGAAGTGATACTGACTTGTTCTCACCATGGGTATAGGTAGAGATGAATTCCAGATTGTATAACAAGTCTGACAAAAAGATTTCATTTCCACATGAACTCTGTCCTGGGAGTGCCATGTAAGGAAGCATTCTGAAGTCAGGCTTTGACTTGCACAAAAGAGGGGGAATGATAATTTAGAATACAGATATTTGCCTTCTCTGTTCTACAGTATCAATACTGCATGCGTGCATTGACAGTGCAAGAATTTGAAGTTTCTGTATGGAACTACCACCTTATATTACCTCCTTATAAAAATTAGAAGCTGGGAAATTTTACTGAAAACATTTCCAAAACATTAATATAGGCAGCATATTTGGATTTCAATGCTGGATCAGCATTGAATTATCCCAAGGACAAGGCTGACTGTAACTGTTCTTAAAGCTCTTTGCTTCCTTTCAAAATTTTAAGTGACTCCTTGACCAAAGGAGTACTTTTATGATTAAAGCAGGTGTCCAAACTGATGACAGCCAGTTACTTCTTCAATAAAAATGGCTGAGATACTTACAGTGTCTCAACAGAGGTATCAATGGAAAAGAACATAAACCCTAGCAGAGATACCTCAGCAGATGTCAAATTTCATTGAATGTTGTATTTTCAATGGTTAGCATAGTGCCTGAAACACAGGAGGTCTTCTGTTAAGTTTTTGCCCAAAACACATAATTGTGGGGCCTAGGATATGCTGCATCATGATTCCTGGTCTCCCATCATGTCTCGTTCCAGTACAAACAAACTTAGAACTCAATATTCACATCCAAGTGAAATAGCAACGAATGTTAAAATCTAGATTTGAGAGGGTAGGATAGAGGATTCACTAAAGGGAATGGGTATTGTTGGAGAAGGTGGTTCAGAGAAGCGTGAGAATGGAAGGGAGTCTTGCTGAGATGGTAAGAAAATCTTCATAGATTGTCACCATCCTATAAAAAGTGAGGTATAAGCTGTAACAGAACTTTTGAAAGATTCTTTGTTGATATCTCTGCTGTATCTTATAACTGACTGAATTTCACAAAGGGCCAAAATCCTTCCCCTTTGCACTGTGTACAAAGATCATATCCTGACATGTTTACAGTAACTATTCATCAATGTGCTATTTTTTCCTAATCCAATTTCTTCAGTGTAACTCATGATAGAAAGAAGCTACTCTCCCTACACCTAGTGTATCTCATGGTACACTAGCAAGTCCATAGGAGTTAATCTCATGTTTGCCACATATTAGCTATGTGGTCATGTGCAACTTCCTTAACTTCTCAGTCTGTTTCCTTATCTGCGAAACAGACTTTTGTCTCAAAGTGTTAACATAAGAATTATGTGATAGAACACATATACAATGGCCACACAGTGGGCTCTGAACTATTACCAGCTCCTTTCAGCCACCTTGGTAAAAACCTCTATAGAGAAGAAGATACGCACCCACATTGCTCTGTTCTAGCTCTTGTTCTAGCTCTGTTAAGCACCTGTCTTACATTACCAAATGCTCAGCTTATGTTACTACATAAACTATCTGTCATGCTATGCCTCAATTTCCTTACTGTAAAATCGAGTGGGTAGTACCTTCTTTGATGAATTTCTGAGAATTAGATGGGTTAATGAATATCAAGTACACAGTGATGAGCCGTCTTCAGTAAGCTCAATTACAAGCCCTCTGTGTTTCAAGACCGCTATCTTTAAAAGCCTTCAATGAACACATGATAACATCTTTTCATTTACTGAGCAGTTAAATAAGATTTAAATCTGACAAAATATTCTTGGAAGAAATAAAATTCAAATATATTAAGCTTTATATCTATTGAATATCTTTCATATCAAGGATTTTTAATTAGGCTGAAGAAATGAATATTAGATAATTTCAAAGAAGCCTTGATTGTCACACTTCCAGTTGGCTACAAAGGGTTGTTCTTCAAGATTCAGTCTGAAGCAGAGAAAAGTTCAGAATCTCCCCATCCTTTTTTTTACTTTTTGATATCAAATCATGCCATTCCTAAAGACCATACAGTACTCAAGCACCCTGCAGGACTCCGATTATATAAAGAAAATTATAAGAATTAGGTCTTAAACATTATATTTAGATAGAATTTTCTCAGGCATACTTCATTATTCAGTTATACAGTGTTTTTAGAGAGAACAAATTAAGTTTTGCAAAACATGATTTTATATGGACTATGGACTAAAGTAACTGCTTATTTGTGACTTAAATTCTAGAGTACTCTTTTCTAGCTGGGTATAAGTGCCTGTGAGTGGGTGATTTCTTCACATCTGGTAAGAGTTATGACTAACTGCAAGCTGTTCAGTGTGGTACATACCACCAACTCACTTGTCTTGGAGCAATGTGTGAGAAATAGAAAAGCATTATTCAAAATATGAATGCTCCAAAGGAGGCATTATACCAAAGATAGTATTTTAAAAGACAGTGTTTTCCTCAGTAAGGAAATTTGAATTTACTGCTTTTCCCCCAATTTTCTTGTCTATGGTCAGTGACTGACATCTGAAAGCTATTTCTTTTTTATTATAGCAGGCCATGATATATTTTATAATATATAAAATATGGTGAAGAGAAAGATGTAATTTGAACCCTTTCTATATAAAATTCTTTGTAATTATCACTCTATACTTTCATTTCATGAATATCATTTGGTGAGCAAAATATCATAAACAATCAAAAGTTGCTAATGCTATATCAGAAGTAAATATAAATTCAGAGACTAAAAGTCATGTGAATCATTTTTTGATAATTCTATTTTTTAAATTTATACCTTATGTTGAAATTTGTAGATTTAACATGATTAAAAAGAAGTAAGTCTAAGTACTGGACTGTAAAGAAAAAGTGTTAAACTTGACTTTTCCTGACCTATGTTTAGTAGGAACATTTATTCTACAAACATAAATTATACTGGAATGTCTTAGAACTTCTTAAGATCAGAAAAAGTAGCAAAAAAATAGAGTCAGATTGGTATATTCCTTTTTTTTTAAAATACACACTATAGCAAGTTATCCCCTAAACATCCCTACCAGTTCCAATTTACATAGAAAAAATGGGAAATTTAGAGAAATAAAAATGTTGGCAAAAATCATACATTATAAATCCTAAGAAGCATAATTTTTTTAAACATTTAATTATTTATTTTGAGAAAGAAAGAGAGTACATGGGCAGGAGGAGGGGCAGAGACAGAGGGAGAGAAATCCTCAAGAAGACTCCCCACTAGGTGTGGAACCCCATGTGGGGCCGATCTCAGGACCCTGAGATCACAACCTGAGCCCAAATCAAGAGCCAGAAGCTCAACTGAGCTACCCAGGGGCCTCAAGAAGCATCATTTGAATCCAAGCTGCTTGACATCTCCATTCAAGTTCTTGACCATTTATCTCTCTCATTATAAGTCTGAGGCCATCTTATGTTACTATGTTCAGTCAGTAGTCAAGGTAATTCTAGGCAAGTACACTATAAATGCACCACTGTCTGCAAGTACACCACCGTGTCTGCTAAGATCCACCGGTTCATGGCTAAACATCTTTTGAATAAGTCCAAGTTGAGCTAATGTTAGGGAATTAGAGTCACTTTACTGAAAAGGGAAAAGAAGTTGAATTTTTGCAATCAGCTAAACTTTGGAAGAATTATTTGAAAAATGCTTTGGGAAATGTTGATATAACCAAGTGGACAGTAGAGATTATGTAGGCAAAGAGAAAAACCCTGTGCTGAGTAATGGGCAAGCGTTAATCTCACTGATTTGAAGTTAGGATAGGGAGCTACTAGTGTTTTACAAAAACATTAGTCACCAAGTATTGAGCCTACTATATAAGCAATCACTGTAGAAGGAATTAACCGTACCGAATTGCTAATTCTCATGACATTTCCACCTCTGGATAGCTACCTTAGTTCTGCCACTCCTACTTGTATGACCTTGAACACTAGCTTTTCTATCCTTCGGTTTCCTCAACTGTGAAATAAAGTAACAGATATGTCTCTTTATGAAGATTAAGTGGGATACTATAAGCAATACACTTTAAACAGTGTCTGGAAAAGAACACACATTTAATAATAGTATTTGTTATTCAGAGTTCATAAGTAAGGAAATTAAAACACATTGAAATTAGCTTGCCCATGGTCACTATGTGAAGAGTCTTAAGATTTGAACACAATTATGTGATTTCATATTATGCTTCTTATTTCACATAGTGTTTTCACCATGACTTTAAATTATGGCAATGAATTATTAAAAAAATAAATAAATCACCACAAACCTAATGCACATCTTCCCTATACGTAAATCAAGAAAAACTATAAACTTTTACAATGTATTTTACTTTTAAGGCCCTGCTCTGAATTATTTCATTATGGGAGGGTATGTGTTAAAGCCCCCTTATTTTTCAAAAAGTTATACAGTAAAAAAATAGGACCTAAAATACCTACAGCAAATATAAGGAACTGACAGCATTTGAGGTATTTATAAGGGTCAATATAGAAGAACTGAAGGCAAAGTCTGAGAGCTCTTCTCTACAAGTCATATAACTCATTTGCTGAAGTGTCCAGTAAATGAGACAAGGCAGTAACTCTCATTTAGAAGTTTCCTCATACCTTAAAAAGGAAGGATTGGGGATTGTAGTTAATATAGAGACACACTAAAGTTATATTTTCTTAGGACTAAATGCTTGTATTCATCTAAGTCTAGGATCTACAAAGTTTACCTCTACTACTAATAGAGAATACCTATTCATAACCTGCTGTAGCCCACACACTTTAATTCATTATCTCATTCAGTGCTTACACAGTTACTATTTTATAAAAGTTTTTCAAATGGGCTCAGTTGTTCGAACCCTGTAGGATGCATGCTTGCTAAGGACACAGATTCCTAGTCTCCTCCCCCAGAGGGAGAAGAGATTATAAATCTGGAGGGACTGAAGAATTGCATTTAACA
This sequence comes from Enhydra lutris kenyoni, assembly GCF_002288905.1. Classification (NCBI taxonomy): domain Eukaryota; kingdom Metazoa; phylum Chordata; class Mammalia; order Carnivora; family Mustelidae; genus Enhydra; species Enhydra lutris. The sequence continues at coordinate 34,560,681 of NW_019154106.1, forward strand.
AGAACTCCAGGTGATTCTTCAGATCTTGAAAATTTAGATCTTCTAATTGGAAAACCTGAGCTAAGGTAGATGAAACAAATTGCTCAAGATACCACTGAGTGATGGAAACACAGTTTAAACTGGACCTTGTACATGTATCTGCAAAGCCTGACCCCTTGCCCCCTGACTAAATTGCTGTTAAATGTGCTCGAAAGCCAAATATAAGCCAAATATAATATAATATAACAATTTTAGGGAGTGCCTGGGTGGCTCAGTTGGTTAACCATCCGCCTTTGGCTCAGGTCATGATTCCAGAGTCCTGGGATTGAGCCTTACTCAATTGGGGTTAATCAATTGAGCTCTCTGCTGAGAGGGGATCCTGCTTCTCCCTTCTCCCCACTTGTGCTCTTTCTCACTATTTCTGTTGCTATCACTGTCTCTCTCAAGTAAATAAATAAAATGTTTAATATATATTTATATACATATTATATAGATATAAATATATACTTTTACATAAATACATTTTTATAAATATATACACACACAATTTTAGGAGTTGACAGATGTCTTTTGGTCAGCCTATTAACTTTCTAGAAATGTAATGCTAAAAAGTACACCTAAGACTAATACAGTGCATTTAAAAAAACAGTTTTCATGTCCACCCAGTTTTATGCATGGGGAAGTCCTCTCCTCCAATGCCAACTTGGTCTCAGTGCCAGTGAGGATGTGAAAAGAGGGACTCGTGTTTTGGGACCCTGGATCCTGCATTTGGTTCTGATTTCTCATGTGCCTGCTGGGTTGGAACAAATCAGAATTTAAAGTAAATGCTGCTTTGCAATGCAGTTAGTTTAGCAGTTAAGGTAGTGACGTGAAGGGGCAGGTAGGTTTGTTGTACCAGAGCACTACCTGCTGGAATATGATTTCACATTTCTATAACTTCTGATGAACTACAGAGTCAGAAGGTATCATAGACATTGTCCCATCTAAAGTTCTCATTTTACTGAAACCACATAATGGACAGTGAGCTATCCATGATGTAGCTCAGAAATCACTGAAATCTGCCTGGAACTCTGATAGTTCAAATGGGAGTGAGCAGCCTTTTAGCTGCCTCAGTTGTTTTGCTTTGTTTTATTTTGTTCCGTCCTCCAGAGAACTTGGAACAAGTAGGCTTCCTTACTTCCTTATGGAATGCAGAACAATTAGAAGGTAGACCTCAGAGTCAGGGAGGGCTGTGTTCACCCCTCAGTTCGGTCACTCATTAAGAGCTAATGAGCTACACCTCAAAGAGCTACACCTCAATTCCCTTACCTTGAAAATAGGAAAAATGATACATCTAACTACTAAAGGTTTAGTGAGCATCAAATATGAAGTGTACTTTTAAGCTTTGGGGTGAGTAGTATCTACACTGTATTTGCTGTTGCTGCTGCTGGTATAGTGGTGGTGTTATCATTATCCTCCTCTACAATCCTGAGAGGTGGGGATGACCACCCACGGATCTGGATAAAGAACCTATGGCTCAGAAAAGGCAAATTCCCAAGTTACAGATATAGTGACAGAATTCAATCCCACGGAATTCAAGTCCATGTTCTTTTCATCAAGGTACACCTATTTAACATTAATCTACACACTTTACCTTAATATTTTCTAAACATCTGCATAATTGTAAAATACTGAAATAATAAACAGAAAGAGGTCAGGCTTTTTTTTTTTTTTAAAGGTTTGGGTTCTTTTGAGAAGTTGATTTATATAATTATCAACTCCCAATATATATATATATATTTTTTCAGTAACATCCATGGGCAGAATAGAATGTTAAATCCTTGATTCAAATGAAGACTTTAGCTCCTTAGAATCCTTGAGAAATGTGATGTTTTGGGTAACTGAACTTCTAGATAGCTTTGAAACACTCATATTTTTATCTAATAATTATTTTGGATGGAATTTCTTTTAAATGTTATCACTTCTCTTCACTCCTAAGAGGATATCTATTTATCACATATTTTATACTGTTTTTACTAATTCAAAGTCATCATTTCAAACCTCAATATTCTTACTTTGAAGTGACACAGTAATTCTTCTGAGCCATTGGATGTATGCAGCATTTTTAAAGAAATGGTCCCAGATGGCTGCATAGTATTCCCTTGTAAATATATAGACCACATCATCTTGCCATTTGCAAGGACCTAGATGGAACTAGAGGGTATTATGCTGAGTGAAGTAAGTCCATCAAAGAAAGACAATTATTATATGATCTCTCTGATATGAGGAATTTGAGAGGCAGGGCGGGAGGTTCATGGGCGGAAGGGAGGGAAAAATGAAACAAGATGGGACTGGGGAGGAAAACAAACCATAAGAGACTCTTAATCTCAGGAAACAAAGTGAGAGTGTTTGGGGTTGGGGGAAGGATAGGGTGGCTGGGTGATGGACATTGGGGAGGGTATGTGCTATGGTGAGTGCTGTGAATTGTGTAAGACTGGTGATTCACAGACCTGTGAATTTAATTAACATTATATGTTAATTAAAAAAGAAAGAAAGAAAGAAAGAAAAGAAATGGTCCCAGACACATGAGTTTCCTATTTGGATAGAAATTTCTCTACATTCCCTTTGTAGTTGGGCTCTCCCCCACTGGGAGATTATCACTGGGGAACTAGAGTTGTAAATATGTAGGAAATATACAGAGGAGGTAAAGAAAGAGAAGGGTGAAAATTAAGAGACAGAGTAGAAAGACCAGAGGAATTCTCCATTAGATTCAGTGCCTAATCCTTTGTGATCAGGCTGATAGTCAGCACCAGCCCGAGAGAAATACAGTTTTTGATCCCAAAATATCTCCCCCCGAAATCTTTTCTCCTATGTGGCAGGAATTTTTTTTTTAAAAGAGGTAATGCCTTCTCTTTTCATAAATAAAAGAATCAACTTGCAAAATACCAGGGATAGTCAGTACACATGTGTGAATGCATTTCTGTCAATGTATAAATGGCTCCAGATTTTTTTTTTTCTCATTTTACCAGGGGCAGAGCATAGGAAAGTCCTAGATCCTAAAGATATGAGTGAGAGGAAAACGAGGCTTAAACAGTGGATATCAGAGATTCTGAAACCAGGTATTCCCCTCAACAATGTTCCTTCAGGGTGTTGGGAACTAGGAACTGAACACAAAGCAGGATGGTTGCTGAGAGGCTTCACAGGTGGGCACCTGCCATTGCAAGTAGTTTATTTTGAGAAAAGAAAGAGAGAGAGAGAATACAAGTTCTTTGTGGTTTGCAGATTCCCAAGTACATGCAAAGATTATTATTATGATTAAGCTACTTTTTGAGTAGGAAGTGTTTGATTCCATGGAATTATTAAAAACACTCTTTTCATGTTTAACCAAATGTCCCTTAGAATAATGATGAATCACTTAACAGCTTCAGCTAATCCCATTAAGCCCAAGCCTTTTAGGACAGGCTGTGTTTGAGGTGACCTATGGTTTCCCTCAAAGTCTTGCTGGCTGTATTGGTAAATAACAGCCACCACAAGCCAGAGCTCACATTGTCCTTTTCTTGCCCACTTTTGCTTGACACATGAATCCATCCTCAATCAAGTGAACAGAGCAAGCCAGGCTGGGAAGCACAGTTGGACTTTCACCAGATATCACTGCTGACTTGCCAGCTAATGTGTTCCTCCAATATGTGCGGAGGCAAAGGCAAAAACACAGTCCCAGTTCTCTGTAAGCATGATACACTCCAGTGTAATCTTGAGACTTCAGAAATAAACTGTGGATACTCTGCCCCCCTCCCCCGTTCTCCCATTTTACTTCCTAATTTATTAAGCCTCTTAATAAAACAATGTAAATTTAATCAAAGTAGAATAAAAAATTATTAGAATATAAAAAATTAAAAATATATGTAGGTCTCTTCAGAAAACAAAACTTAACTAGCATTGTCAATAAACAATATGTCAACATCTTCCTAGAAGAATACAGAGTTTCCTATATTTACATAAAGGTTGTGTTTAGCAAACCTCTCAGACTTCCTACTAAACAAAGTTTTCTGAAGAAGACTTTTGCAGTAATAGGTTCATGAATGAAAGCATTCTTGACAATGCCATTGCTAAGCACCATATCTGACATATGGCAAGAGCTTAGTAAATATGGGTTGAATGGAGAGTGAATAAGTACAATTTATTTGCAGTGAAATTTTGAAATTATGAAATGAACATCCAAACTTACTCTATGGGAATTTTTGAGAGGCTTTCCTGAGAAATGGGCATGGGAGTTGCGTAGTTTGTGACTGTGAATCAAGACTATTGCAAGGAATTATTAGATGACCTGGAGTCTCATTTTCCTTAAAAATACCCCAAAATAACAAAAGTGAGACAAAGTAAAATAAAGGTAAACAACTTCTAAGGGAACTGTTGAGGGTGTTGTTGTTGTTTTTACTCCTAAGTAGTCAAGAAAAAAAGCAGATGGGCCTGGGAAGAATAGCCGTCATTATTTTATTATTATTATTATTATTATTATTAATTGTTCACTATACTTATGGGCCCCTATCTGTGTGCCAAACTGCTGAACACATTAGGGGTTTGCAATGTAGATATTATCTTCATTTCATAGAGGTAGTAACTGAAGTTTAGAGATCTTAAAGAAAAAAAACTTGTAAGTAGTATATGTAGAATTAAAATGCAAGGCTGAAATGAAGATTGCAGATTAAATTAATGGAGAAATCTGGATTTTCAGATAGTATTTCATTTTACAGAAAACAATTCTGGCATCTCTTAGATTTATTGAAAAACACTGGTTACTCAATTAGATAGGTATTACTATCAGTGAGGGAATTTGGATCAGGGTTTGATTAGATTACTATATAGTTCTACATACTACATACATTACTACATAGTTCTCCTGGCTTGCTGAGAGTTTATTTTACTTATTTTTTTAAAGATTTTATTTATTTATTTGTCAGAGAGAGAGAGACAGAGAGAGCACAAGGAGAGGCAGAGGGAGAAGCAGGCTCCCCACTAAGCAGGGAGCCCGATGTGGGATTTGATTCCAGGAGCCTGGGATCATGACCTGAGCAGAAGGAAGATACTCAGCCATCTGAGCCACCCAGGCGCCCTGCTTGCTGAGAGTTTAAATAGAGAGTGTGTCTATTTTTCAAGTGATAGTGAACATTTTTAAAGTCTTACACTAATGGTGTTTTCTGAATACTCCATGCTCTTTCTAGGTATTATAGAGTTGAAATCAAAATAAAAAACAAACTTTAATTTCACTTGATTAAAACAAAAAGTCATCCCCAGAAACTGGTTTACTCAGCTAAATTCTTCCTTCCTTCCTTCCTTCCTTCCTTCCTTCCTTCCTTCCTTCCTTCCTT
>NW_019154106.1:34566014-34874017 GCF_002288905.1 Enhydra lutris kenyoni
TCTTCCTTCCTTCCTTCCCTTCTTCCCTCCTTCCCTCCTTCCTTCTTTCCTTTCTTAGATTTTATTTATTTATTTGAGAGAATGTGGTGAGGTGGAGAAGATGGGGGGGAGGGTCAGAGGGAGAAGCAGACTCCCTGCTGAAGAGGGAGCCCAGACTGAGGAAGAAGAAACGGGGCTCCATCCCAGAACTCTTGGGATCATGACCAGAGCCAAAGGCAGATGTTTAAGCTACTGAGCCACCCAGGTACGCCTAAAATATTTCCTGTGAACTGAAAGCAAGGGCCCAGGAAGAAATGATCTTTCTATCACATTGCCACCTGCCCTTCCCCAAGGAACAGAGAAAGAGAAGTCAAAAAGGCTGGAGGGGTCCGGAGTCGACTCTTTTCAAAGAAGTAGAGTCCAAAGAAATTAAACACTTTGCTCAAGATTTTTAAGCTAGTTACAAAGGCAAGCTTGGTAATTAGAACCCTATAGAGTTCCAGCATATTCTCCATTTTAATGTTAAGTTTTCAGGTTAATGTTATGCTGAAAAGCACCCCTAAAAGCTTTCTGTCTCATGCTTCCTGGATCAGAAAGCATCTAAAATCTTATTTTGCTTCTTCTTTGAAAGATTAAAGTAGCTAATCCTCAGTTTGTTACATCTTTTTGGAATGCCCATTCATGGTTAAGAAGCAATTAACCAGAACCACCTTATTGGTGCTTCCTTTCCTATCCCTCCTCCTCTCCACATTTATCCTTCTGCTAAAGTTGTTTTTTTGTGCCAAAAAGTAAAATACTTGAAAATAATGCTCATAATGCATCATAAAGGAAACCAAATGTTTTTGGACAGTATGAAGAACAAAGATTTGTACAATTTTTTATGACTCACTTTGAGCAATCACAGGTGGTCCTTAAATTGGCAGTTGTTAGCTTCTAAAAGCAAAATATGTATCCATACATAATAATAAGTTGTGTGGGGACCATTTCAAGGTTCCAGGTTCCAAGAATGAGTCACCTATAGCCATGCATCAGAGAATATTAATTGTATGAAGCTAAGGTAAAGTTCCTACCATCTTTGTCTTCGTTCTTAAAGTGTACATGTGTTTAAAGTAATGATTAAAGAGAACATGACTTCTTGAAACAATTTAATTATCTTTGGAACACTTAGATTTGACTTGGAATGGCACACTATGTGAAATTTTTGTCTAACCAGACAGTATTTCATCCCACTCCCAATTTCAACATATTTTTTTAAAAGAACCTAGAGAATTTGGACTGTAACAGAGTACAAAATTATGGAATTTGAAGCTCAATCGGTCCCATATTCTGCCTAATGCAGGAATCCCTATTAGATTATCCCTGGTATGTCCATCCAGATTTTGCTTTAAAATAGTCAATGATCTATACAGAAACAATTGTTGACTGTAGATAGATAGATGGACAGATAAGAGTATAGAAAATAACATAAGTAAATATTCACTTCACTATGAATGAGCCAAGTTACCATTCTAGAATTCACGTATCTTGGTACCTGTGGTCAACTTGGCATAATTGCCATCACCATTATTAATTCAATAAAATGGTAATTATGTCATTTAATACATGTTTTTGGACCAACTGCAAAAAAATTGGAAATATGCCTAAACATAAACATGCTCTAGAAAAATACTTTTCAACAAAATAGGGAATAAGGACCAAAGAGTGAAGATAACTAGGGATATTTCTTGATTTGATTATGAGCATAGGTACTCATACCACTGCATCCAGGGAGAAACATGAAGGAGAAGCTAAGAGAGATAATACAAAGCCCCCAGAAGAGGAACCTACCAACAATAACAAAAGCCTGAAACCCAGAATCAAACATAGGATGTGGGCAAAATTAAGTTTTCCAAGAAAGTTTCAGAACCCTTTCAACAGGCCAACTTCTGGAACTGTCCAAAAATTCATTTATCTAGGACTGTGTAAAAGCATCTCAAATAAAGAGATTTATTCATGTGAAGCTTCTTAGCGATTTGAATGACAGACTGAGGCAAACATGGTCCAATATTTCTGTCCTCAAACCTCAGAGCACTACTGGGCTGGTAAAACAACCCTTACTCAGCTGGTTTACTGCAATGCAATGAAACAGTCTTAGGAGAGATAGTACATTAAATCAAGTCCCTGAAATGACGAATTCCGCTTCTCCCTGGGACCGTGCGGAGGCTCAGAAATCAGACTCATCTTGGATGCAGAGTAAAGAAGCATTTTTATTCTTTTTTTTTTAAACTTCACAGAGTTCTCCACCTCTGCGTCGCATTAGCCTGGAAAGGATGCTCCTACACAACTGCAAGGGCATGCAGAGGGGGACGTGACGCCCTTAGGGAGGGGGGACCAAGATTCCAACTGACCTTTTTGCTGTTTAAAGGACTGAATCGAGCCTGAGTGGTGGACCATTTTCACTCTGCGCGTCCCTGCTGGGTTCGGAAGCTGTCCGAGAGGAGGCGGAGGAATAGGAGCCAGACTCTCTGAGAGGCTCCCGGGCGCCACACAATCCCTGAGCCTCCGCGAGCGCGCTGCAATCCAACACCTGCTTTAGCCGGCACTTTGCTCCTAAGGCTGCGCGCCCACCGTTGTTATGGCAACGCCGGAGGGCGGTCCAGCGTCCAGCTCCCCTTAGCGGCTACTCGAGGAATTAACCTCGCATCCCCAGAGCGTCCAGTGCCGCAGTGTGGGTGGGTGTTGCGTTGGGTTTGCCTGGCAAGGGAGGGGAGGACTTTTTCTTAGCGACTATAAATAAATCCGAGCAAATCTCTGGAGCCACTAAGTAATTACCTCTTTTTCAAGTTTTGAGTCTGGTTATTATATTGAGGCACAGTTTTGATTTCCTAAAAGTTGGTCTGTAAATACTGGCACTTACAGAAGGGCAAAGCTGATCTCGCCTCTGAGAAATGCAGCAGCAGATGGAGAGACATTTCTGTCTTTCCCTCTCAAACTCGAGCATAGAAATATGGATAACTTTCACTTAGCCACTAGAATGGTTTTATTAGATAAGTTATGTTAAATGTCTAGCACATTACATGTGAGTTATCCTCTTGTATTTGAGCTATTGAGGCCTCGAATCATACGATAGTGACACTGGACCATTTATTTACCTACTAAGTAACAGGTGTTGAGAAGACACTATCTACCATCCTAAATGTAATCCTCACAAAAGCCTTATAAAGTAGATAGAATATTATTTTAATATACTAAAAGAAACTGAGGCCTGGGACAACAAAGAATTCTCAAGACCATAAAAACCAACACTTTATGTTGGTAGAGGAAGATATCCGACACCCAAAGGGATGAAGTAACTTGGGGAGGACCAAACCACAGTGGTCCCAAAATAGGGACAGGAGCCAGTTTGGCACCTTCCTCAGTGGCCTCTATCCTCCTCTTACCTTCTTCTTCCTGCTGCCGGATTCAAACCTCGTAGCTCCTCCTGGAAGATGTAGCATTACGGCACAGACACAGCAAGCAACTATGCTTCCCTGATTTTTGAAGGTTTGTGAGACTAACTCAGTCAGTTGAAGAATTCAATTAAAGGGAGATGGAAAAGAGAAAGATGGAATGATGTCAAGGTTTTCAAAATCCCAAACACGTTGAGTTACCATCATGCTTTGATTTCACCTGTAGTGTATAACACAAGGGCAGTAAAGGAATGCAGCTTTGAACATGAAAACATTCCAGTTAAATATGACTGCATAATTGCTCTGAAACTAAAAGATTTAAACTACAATTTATTAATATCTCTCATGATATTTCAGAGGTTGGTCAGTCAGCCTGGTGGTTCTGACTAGATTTTTCTTGAGTTTTCTGTGGCTAGGCACTGAGAAGAGAGAAATTTGATTCCACTCTCAGGGAAAGGCATATAGCATAGAATGTGCAGCCTTCTTTAATGAAGGATAATGGTTTTTCCAGAAGGAAGATATTGAACATTCAGTAAAAGCTCAGAATGCAAACATTGAAGAAATACTTGGTTATGAAAAATTAACTCAGTGTGAGTTTATCTCCAACTGAAGATCCAGAAAAAACCTCAGAGACGATCTCCACAGAGCCTCATTTTACAGCTATTTTACAGAAGAGGGCTTTGAAACCCGAAGCAATAAATGAATATCTGAGTGTGTCTTGGTTATGTTTTTTTCATCTTCAGTTAAAATTCTAATATAGCTCAACTTATAGGTCATTCTGATACAGTCCAACTCATTGGATTCTAATAGCACCCAATCTCATGATTACATTAGATCATATAATTAAAGACTAGTTCATGGCAGCAAAGCAAAGCTCAATAAATATCATATACTATTATAATTATAACTCCTGAGGATCTGATCTTCTTTTACAAACCCTTTTAAATCAGTATTAGATTCAGAAATATTTTTGAAATATGAGCTTTAATTCAATTTATGATCAGGAGGAACAGTTGAAAGAATTAAAGGCTCATGGTTTTACTCTACACTTCCAGGCATAAAGACATCTTCAATTTCCTAGAACCTCTTCTTTGTGTTGATGTCTTATTTTCTCCAACCACAACTCAGCAGGAGGTAAGGATGTACAGGCATGGGGTTAGGAATGAGTTAAGAGTTTGAACCTCATTAGAAATTATTTTTAAAAAGCGATTTTGTATATCTAACACCATGGCACCCTAGCCTCTGTAATGCAACTATGATTAAACTATATTCTCATAAAGTTGATTACTTTTAATTAGTAATATTTTAGGCTGGACTGACATATTGGCTAGCAGGGAATTCAAAGAATATCTTTGCTTGTTTTAAAATCGTCTTTTAAGGAAGGTTGCTAGAGGAACAGCTTTTGTGAGGGGCCTAGGCAATTTTAAGCACCATCTGCTTTACAGGAAAGGCAATGCAAAGAGAAGGAAAAGCTGTATGTGTATGTGTATGTATTCTGAAAGTGGAGATGGAGGGGTTTGAACAAAGACCTTCCCAAAAAATAAATCTTCCTATGATCGGATAAGAAATATTTTGAATCTAACATTTTCATTGTAGAAAGTTTAGGAATAAATATTTAATAGCCTCATCAGAGAAGGCTAAACTGATTTTTTTTTTTTTTACTATTTTTGGTTTCAAATTTCTTTCTTCAAATTTTAAAGATGAGAAAATATTTTATATAATGTTCAGTGAGGGAACATGATTATCATACATAATGATCTTAACTATGTTTTGCAATATATTAAAAAAAAAAAAAGACTTGAAAGAAACATACCAAAATGTCCAAAATAACTAATTTTGCAAGTAAGGATTAAGGCTGATTTTTTTTAGACCTCCATATTTTTTTTGACATGTTCTACACTGAATTTATATTGATTACATACATATATTTTTAAACTCCTTCAGTATCTATCATTCTATAAATCTAATTTTTCTTTTTCAGTCTTGGACCCTCGTTTTCTTTGTTCTGTTTCCTTGCTCAGGTCTCTGCTGCATTTGCTCTCCCACAGCTCACCACCTGTCTCCTGTCCTTCTTAGGTAATTAATCTATCAGGCCCCATGCTAACTTTTACCTCCCAGAGAGGTAAGAAACTCTGCTTTTACATCAAGCAGTTTTCTATTCCTTTGAACTCCGAAATATGACCATTCAGCTCAGCCAATTGTGAGGTTCCCCATTTTGTGCTCTATCACAGGAACTGAGAGAGTTCTGTTGTTACCTCTTTGCATCTTGAATAAATGACTTAATTGAAACTGGGATTGCCGATTCTGCTTCTCTTTGCCTCAATGGAAACTGAAATAAAGATACTCACTTTGCAGTCATTCCCTTTCTAGGATCCAGTTATTTAAAGTATTAATGGGCAAAATGAAATAGCCAAGTCACACCGGTAATGGGTTTATTTGCAAAGAGTAAGGAAGGGAGAAGGGGAGAGAGAGAGCTCTCCCAGAGACATTCTTATAGGGAGACTCTGATCTCCTTGAGAACAGATAGAGTATTTCCGTTTCTTCAGAGACCAGTATAGTTCCAGTCATACATGCTCAATGAATACTTACTAGTGAATAAATAAAGAAAGCAATTAATTTAAAATTCTAAAATGACTTCAAGAAAAATGCTGCTTTAGTGACCTGAGCAGTTGTCTTCCTTATGCAAAACCAAGAGAAATGATATTAAACCACTTATATATTTTATATATATTTATATTTAATCTATTAACTACTTTCTTGGTTCTGGTCACTATCCATGGTTTATTAAAGGTATAAATGAGCTCTTGAAAAAACCAAGTGCTGTGATAAATGGAAGGGTGGAATACAATTTAACAATTGCTTCCCCAAAGCCTTGGGTTCCTGGGCACACGTGACAGTGTAATAACAGGTTAGTCCTGCTGAGAGCCAGGCTAGACGCTCAGAGAAGCATTCAGAAGCGACGTTCCTAATGGATATAAGTGAGTAAGAGAAACCACTGGAGGAAAATCAGCAGCTTCTACCTAATCTGAATCTAGCCTGAGGTGGTCTTGTTACATAGTATTCTGAAGAGACAGGGACACAAAACAGTTTAAGAAGACAGCATTAAGAGAAGGCAGATGTGTAGAATAAAGGAGGTAATGACAGAATAAACATTTTATATTTTACGTCTCTCCTGAAAACTTTACCATTATTTCAAGTTGTCTATAGAATGGAGTCCATGTTTATGGTTCTATCATTCAAGGAGCTCCATGATCTGCTCTCAGCACTTTCTAATCTTGTTTCTAAGACTCTCTATACTCAGTTTTGGTCCTACAATGGTTTTCTTCCTCATAAGCCTCTCTGCTTTTGCTGCTGCTGTTTTCTGCACTTGGGATGCTCCTTCTAAAACTCCTGTCCTAGTCATGTTTTCCCAACCCCTACTCATCCTTTAAGGCCCCAGAGCAATGCCAATTCTAAAATGAAGACTTCCTCTTTCCACATCCACCCACTACGAAGCCAATTAGATGTGAATTTAATCTCCTGTAATTCCTATGGAATATGACATCATTTCATGGCATTTTTTATCATGTTTGTATTATGCATTAGATATACACTCCTTTGAAAGTTAGCACAAACATTTCTTCTGTTTGTCAAAAAAGTCTAATAATAAGACATTCAAAGATAAGTCCAGTGTATTAATTACCTTTCAAAATTTACATGCAAGACTGTGGTTTTATATTGTTCTGTGATTTTACTTATTCTAGGTAGATAATTTCATAAAGATTTGTCCTGCTGTTTTGAAAATCTAGGACTGTAATAATTGTTGGTTTATTTTCTACATCTGTTCATCTTCATAAGCTCTTAAACTGATACTCTGGTCATATTGACTACTCTACCACATTTGGTGAACTTCCATGCTCTTGAGCCAACTTTTCCATAAACACTCACCTAGAGTTCTAGGCGTGAATGTTGTCTATGGCTAGCATCTACTCTGATAGTTTGATGCTTCTATCGACTGGTATAGGTCTGTGCTGTGTCAGTTGTTGGGGTTATTTGCCAGTTGGAGTGGAAATAAAGTAGCTTCTGCAGTTACCTATTTTCTTTTCAGAGAAAATAAGTGTGTGGTCCCTGGGAAGCTGGACTGACTGGTTGTGAATACACTGTGCTCTCTGTTTGAATATAACCAGTCCAGAGGGAGTAAAGAATGTGTCTACTGGCTTGACATTCTTCCAAAGACATTAAAAATGTAATATTAGGAAATCCTTTAGAGATACCTGGGTGGATCTGTCGGTTAAGTGTCTGCCTTTGGCTCAGGTCATGATCCCAGGGTCCTGGGATTGAGTCTCACATCGGTTCCTTGCTCAGAAGGGAGCCTGCTTCCCACTCTCTGTCTGTCTGCTGCTCACCCTGCTCGTACTCTCTCTCTCTCTCTCGCTGACAAATAAATAAATAAAATCTTTAAAAAAAAAGGAAATCCTTTAAAAAGACTGTGCATGAAAATTTATTTCCTGATATGTTGCTTATTAATAACAAATTACAAAAGAATATTTCAGTATGCGATCCATTTTTGCAAAAAAAAATATATGCATAGATAGATCTATGGTAATAAAATTAAAACATATCAAATTCTACATAAAGAAAATACGAGTGAAGTAATTTTTTCTTTCATTTTGCTTACTGATATTTTAACCTTATTTTCCATTTATTACTAGAGTGACATTATATTCTGGGTTGCTTTTTGTTTCAGTGTAATTATTAATATCTCAGACTTTAAAATGTATCCTGTTTTGGACGGTAAGTCAAACAGTCACTTTAACCACCAAATACATATTACTTACATTAGAAGAATAAGTGTAAAGAAATAAAAAATGATAAAAAGGTATTTAAAAATAATCTGGGTAGAAAATGTTGTTATGCCATTTTAATCCAATAGTAGCACAGATATAAAATTGAAAAGGAAAATCAGCACTTGGCCATGGAGTTCCTCTTTTTAACCTGGCAGAGAAATGTGAAAGAGATGGCACTACTTTGGGAGTCTAGAGCTTATAGACTGGTGTATAAAGTAGCATGCTCTCCAGCAGTGTGCAAATCACCTTGCCTTCTTGGTTCAAGGTGTCCTATCTGTAAGAAGGCTGATGGATTAGATGCTTCCTAACTTCTCTTCTACCCCTCATATTCTAGGATTCTTGTCAATTGGAAGAGAATTTCTGCTCTGACTTCAGAAATACAATCCTTTTGGCTGATTTGGCCAGGATTAGTCCTCTTTCCTCTCTGAAGGAAAATAGTGGAAATGGTACAGAAAATCTGCAAATATAAACTCTGTGGCAATATGAGCTTGAGTGGGGTCAGAAATTAAACACTAATATGATGAACAGACTGTTTGCCAAAATAAAAGCTATAGGATGGAAAGATTATTGAAGTAATTATTTAATGTGACACCACTGAATTTACTTAAAAAACAAATACTGGCAACTTGAAAACAAATCAATAATCAATGTGCCACTTATAGCCTTTATATTCATTAAAGTAAATGTAAGTAATTTATGTTAGCATCACTGAGTAGATGATCACATAATGTTACCTTGAAGAATATACAGTAAATCATACTTTATATCAAATAAAGTTCTTCTTCCTCCTTTCCTATAATTTCTATAATTCCTATAATTAATACGAAAAAGCTACATATATTTTCAGTACATTTAAGAAATATATACTGGAATCTATTTGCCAAATTCAGCCAGGATATATATTTTTGTCTTTGCAAGCTTTATACTAGAAGAAGAGTGCATCTTTGTAATTTCTTTAAGAATAGACAGCAAATGGTTATATAATCTCTAAATGTTTGAAGCTCTAAGTATTCCATGTTTGTGGTGTTTTATTATAAAACTGTGGTTAAACATTAAAAAAAAACTATAGCATCATATTTTATACAATAAAAACATTAATTTTCTTACAGTCCCTTGCAGGAAAGTTTGGACATTAACTCTAGTGACTATATTTTCCAATCTTCAAGTTAGGTTTTGTCACCTAGGAATCAGTAAAATATTGACTAAGGAAAACCAAAAAGAGACTGATCACACTCTTTAATATACAATGCTGGAAGCTAGAATAGCTTCTTCAGGATGATGATATAAATCACTTCATCCCAGAATCACATACCTCTACACAAGATATAATTATTCTCAAGTCTTGGAAGAAATTTGAAGATTTGCAATAATTTGAGGAATATATAACTTACATAATCTGATTAAACACTTACGGGTTCTACTTAAAAAAAAAATTAACTTAGAAAAAAGACCTCAAGATAAAAGATGAGTAAAATATAATAGTATCAGATCTTGATTTACTTAATTAAATTCAAATGGACAATAATACACTCTCCAGAGATACTTAATATAAGAACTATAAAAAGCTACTGAAAAGAAAACACCAAAAAATCCTAATTATTAATTTCAATAAATCCAGGTAGCTGGGAGTGGGGGAAGTAAGAATGTTACGGAAGTCTAAGGAGGGGAGAATTAGAAAAGAAAAGTGGAAGATGAAAATAGTATTAAGATCTTCTTTTATTGAGGAAGGGATCAACAAAAGGCAAAGGAGAAGCATGCATGTTAATAGAAAAAATAATTTGGTTTAACTCATTTAATTATGAGAACAAGGGGGAAAAAGTTATATTTAATGAATAGGGAAAGAATGATGAATTGTCCAAGGAGAAAACGAATGAAATATATTACACCTTGATCAAACCAGGAAAAATAAAGAAAAGGAAAATGTGGATTCAACAATCAACATAAATTATAGGTTCAAAGCAAAATGGAATGAAAAAAATCAAGTTATTGGCCAATATCCCATATATGAGCACTGCTTTTTCCCCACAAAAGACAGTGACTTAAACTGGATTAAAATCAAGATATGTACTCCATGAGAAATAAATATTTAATGCAAAGTAATAAAGGGTGGTCATAGTGATTCTAGGTAAATGAAAAAAGAAAGCAAGCAAGTCTAGCCATATTGATATCAGTCATGATGGAATTTCACATTAGAAGGACTAAAATGTTAAAGAGGTACATTGCCTAAAGATAAAGGTATAATTTATAAATAAGATGTAAGTCATATACTTTATGCACCAAACTGTACAGCCTTTAATACAAAAGCAAAACAAACAATCAAATCAACAAAACTACAATTGTAATGGAAGACAATATATACTTCTCAAAAAATTTAAACAGTATAATGGACCAAATAACAAATAAAGATCTAGGTGGACTTACTGCAATCAATGAACTTCACTCAACAGAAGTTTATAAGATCATCATACATTATCTTTGTACTTTGCAGACATTCACAAAAATCAATCATGTGCTTTGTTATGTTCCTTTTGTGTCAACTTCACTAAACTACAGCCATGTTCTCCAGAATTGCTTTCCCAATATAGTTCCAGGTTAAAGCTAATCAAAAAGACATTTGTACAAGGATAGTAAACCTACAGGAAAGCAGTAGCCAGTGCACTCTGAAGGTCACTGTGCTTTCAAGCAATGAGAGAATGACACAGGTATAAACAGAGTCTAGCTACCCCTTTTTTTCCCAGTACCAGGTCCAGCTTTTTTTTTTTCCTCTATGGAAATGCCATGCCACCAGCAGGTGCAGAGGCCATAGTCTTTCCACAGGGGGCTCCACCAATGCTCCATGATGGTCCCATTCGAGACTCCCTGACAAACTCTGATTTCTTTGCCACACCCAAGTGCTTCAGGAAAGCTGGTTAGTGGCTTTTCTCTGATTCCCCAACATTCCTTTTTGGACTATTCTCCCAAAACTCCCACAACTGGGTAAGTTCCCATTCCTATAATAAATCCCAATTCCATAACACTTACAGTGTATCTCATTCTGCTTTGTTCATTGAACCCTGATTGATAAAAAGAACAAAAAGAAGGAAGAGTAAAGCAAAACGGGAAAAAAAATAAAGCAGAGTATTTACAGACCACATTGTAAGATTATAATCTAAAAAAAAATCATAAATAAAATGAAAAAAAATTTTCTCTGGTAGTCAGGGAACGATAAGTTAAAATAACAAGGTATATTTTTAGGCTCTTCACATTAGCAAAAATGGAAAGGAGCCATGATATCTATTTTTATAGAGGATGTTGGGAAAAGCATTCTTTCATACATTGCTTTGGAATCGTGAAGCATTACAGCTTATTTTAACCAATAATCCATCTCTTTAGAAGTCTATTCCATTCAAACAAAGCAGCCATAAATAATGGCCTGTAAATAATGATCCACATGCTTGTTGCATCATTGGTCTTGGTAGCAAAATACTAGAACAAAGCTTATACCCAGCAATATAGTAAATTATGGTTTATCCTACTAAGGCATCTATCTGATTAATTGGGCAGGAAGAAAATATACAGAAATCTATGTACTGGGCTGTTAACATGGGTAGGTAGGTTAATACAACTGGATGGAAGAAGAGAGGGAGAGAAGGAAGCCTAAAAAGGGAAAAAGAAAAACAACTATACATTCAAAAGCATGTGAATATCCACATGTATGCATTTATACATGAATATCCACATGAATGCATAAAGTTATGTATATGTATGGGTAAAACAAAATTAAACATTAAGGACATTCTCATAATCTGGCCCAACCTAATTTAATCCACCAGATTTCTCTGGACTTCCTAGGAGACAAACTCTGGGTCAGAATATATTCCTTGATCTGCTTCACAAAAACAGCCCAAAATACTTCTCTTTGTTTCCTCTTTGGGGAACACTCTCCATCTGCTGTTATCTGCTGTTCATGAAGTTCTCCCAGGCCGAGTTCATGTGCCACCTCTTCCTTGAATATACCAACCCACATGAAGTCTCTTCTGAACTTGTTCATCCTTGCTAAATAATTTAGCACTTAATTATATAGGATCATGAATTATTCTGATTCTTTTGTGCCAGTTAGTCATGTCCCTAATGATTAATCCTATTCTCAGGTTTCTATTTCTATTAACAGATGCATCACCAAATTGTACCTTTAGTGTAATGACTGTTATGTTTAGCATAATGCTTGGTATTTGGTTTCCAAACAGGGAGATGGTTAGAAAAGTATCCAGCCTTGACCTCAGAAGATCTCAGATACAATCTGTGCTCTGTTACTTCCTAAATAATGTGTCTGAGTGTATTTTGTTTCTTTTAGATTTAGTTCTGGTATCTATGGTCTCTGACATTTAACATAAAACTTGAAAACAGCCTGGATTGTGGAAAGAGTTCCGAGTTTAGGGTCAGCTAATCTGGCTTTGAATCTGGACACTATAATGGTTTTTATCTCAGATAGCACTTAGCAATGATTGACTTGTGTCCCTGCATTCATGTGATTTTGGTCTGTCTATAGCTACGACACTTGTAACCAGTACTAATGCCACCCCAACTGGCATACTTATGTGTATGAAAGGAGTCATTATTAATAATTACATTGGATGGGGTAACAGTTAAAAATAAGGACTGTCTCTGGCAAACCAGAACCTACAGTAACCTCATCTAGAATAAATGCTTGAACCATAGGTCCCTCATTTGTTAGTAGCAGGAGATAGCTTTATTCTTTATTCACCCTTTCTGTTCTCACCCTGCCCCTAGTGGAGATGATAAGTCCATAGTAAAACAGAATAGAGAGACAGAATATTGGTGTAACTCATCAGTCACTTGATGAAGGACAGTCAATATTAACACAGGGTTAAGTTTTGCTTATCTTGTCCCCTCTCAAAATTCTGAAGCTGATGAAGCAGAGATTTGGGGTTTATCAACAAGGGACAAATCTGACTTTGGGGTCCTTTATTAGCCTTACCTAGTATTTTTTTTTTTTAAGGATTTGAAGGCACTGTCAACATTCTGAATTGAGAGATTTATATAAATATTTGGATTTGTAACTTGGAAAAATTGAGGACATCTATTAAGACTGAACCTTGGTTATCACTTGTCAAAGGTCAAGTGGGACTGAAAAGTCAGTGTCTCCTCTCTAACTCTCTATCTCATCACATTTTTCCTGAAGTTGAAGTTTAGTTCAATTTACCATTCCCTTTGGGATATTGTGGACTGCCTGCCTAACTCATCCACTTGTCCTACTGAGACCCTAAATGATTTTTAGACATTCTGAGCTTCAGGTGAACCTTGTTCCAGCAACTTGCAACCAACTCTTTCAGAGTGGTTCTGGGAGCAAAAAAGAAACACAAAGAGCTAGAAAAACTCAGGTTTTGGGAGGGAAAAGAATAAGGACTAAAAAAGAGTGGACTCTAGCCATTTTTATGGACTGACTATAATGTAATTAGAAATAATGTAAAATACAGTTTTTTTACAGACTGATAACTAGATGGACTGCTTATACCACAGGCGGGAATGATCATCACAGCTGTTTTGTTTTGTTTTTTTTTTTTTTCCTTTTCTTTCTTTTTTTTTTTTAATAACTTACTTATAAACCTGCCTAGAATTTATAAAAGGGATACAAAGATTACATATAAAATAGAAAAGTAATACTTATTTAACTTGTAAAATTATTGGGATTTAAACCAGTAATAAGGGGGTATGACTTATAAATAGCTTTACAGTGTTAAACAGCTTGACGGTGATGACAATGATGATGGGTCTGTATTTATAAAGCATGATTTTTGGTTTGGGAGGTTATTAGAATACCCAAACCAAGTGTTTATTTTTTTGCTTCTTATTATATTCATTGAACACCTTTTGTTAAAAATGGAGAAAAAAACTCATTAAATTATTACCAATGGGACTTGAATCGGTTTATCACTTATCTAACTTCTTTCTTGTATTCCCTGATTCCTGAATCCTAGAATCCTAAAGCAAGGAAGAGCCCAAATCTTTGAGGTGGGATTGCAGCAAGGCCATTGGAAGGTGGAGACACTAACATAGAGAAGTAGAAAAAAAACAAAAAGAAAGAGGGAAAGATCGCCAACTTACCATTCTCACATATCATAATAAGGGGTCACCTCATTTTGCTAGATGGTATTCCTGAAAATCCATTTTTGGCAACCATTTTTGGCAACAGGAATTTTGTATGCTGCCTCACTTACAATAATAGTAGATAGTAAGTAGAATAGAATAATAGATAATAAGTAGAATAACAATATAGTAGAATAATAAGAACAATAAGTAGAATAATAGATAATAAGTAGAATAACAACAACTAACATTGAATGGGAGCTTAATATGCCAAGCACTTATCTTAATCCTCATAGTAGCCTCTTGAGGTCAGTACTATTATCTCAAATTTATAAATGAGGAAATTGAGGAACAGGGGAATTAAGGAATATACTCAAAATCCTGCAGTTAGGGAACTGCATAACCAAGACTTGAAAAACAAAAAAAGTAATAGTGACTCTAAGGGTCATGTGGTTGACTGCCATGCTCTGTTGGTGCAATAACCATCTCCGAAGCCATCTTCTAAGCGGGGACAAATGACCTGCTAGAGAGCTACTTCCATTTCAAGGCATCACTCAAATACTCCTCTGTTGATTAGCCCTTTCAGAATTTGCTGTGTTGAAATTAAACTTTTGACTGAGGATCCACAAATTGTTTTTCTATCTCTTTATGGACAGGCAGATGTTGCTTTTTATTATTAACATTTATATATCCTTCTCCTGTTGAATTATTTATGTTCAGAAGAGATCCCTTGGGGCCGCCTGGGTGGCTCAGTGGGTTAAGCCTCTGCCTTCAGCTCAGGTCATGATCTCAGGGTCCAGGGATCGAGCCCCTCATTGGGCTCTCTGCTCAGTAGGGTGCCTGCTTCCCCCCTCTCTCTCTGCCTGCCTCTCTGCCTACTTGTGATCTCTCTGTCAAATAAACAAAATCTTAAAAAAAAAAAAAAGAAGAGATCCCTTGCAGTCATGTTCTCTTTCTCTAAATCTCTTTATTATATACTTCCTTTTTATTATATTATAAAATAACATGGTATTTTATTTTAAGTAAAAACATACCTTTTTTTATAACAATAATGAGAAAGCTTATATTTCTATCACATTTTACAAATGATTTTACTACTCAATAATTCTTTCAGTACTCACACAAAAATCTAAGTTTGTGAAATGTGTATTACCACCTTCATTTTCTTTATTAAAAATATGACTATTGGGGTGCCTGGGTGGCTCAGTGGGTTAAAGCCTCTGCCTTCAGCTCAGGTCATGATCTCAGGGTCCTGGGATCGAGCCCCACATCGGGCTCTCTGCTCCAAGGGGAGCCTGCTTTCTCCTCTCTCTCTGCCTGCCTTTCTGCCTACTTGTAATCTCTGTCTGTCAAATAAATAAATAAAATCTTTAAAAAAAAATATGACTACTTGCCAAGGTCACACTGCTATTATATGCCCCAGTCTGATCTGGTTCTTCTAATTCTGAACTTAATGTTCTTTTTCATTTTCTTCATGTACTTTCTCACCAGTATCTATTGCAAAGGAGATCCACCACAATGTTGTGATGGATGAATGAATGAGCACATGACCTATTAAAGAAAGGTCATTCCACTGCCTTTACATATACATTTACATATAAATATACATATACATATATATATATATATTTTTTTTTTTTTTTAAAAGAACTGCTAGCTTTTTTTATTTGCAGAATAGAAAGGGTAGGTGCTAAGATTGGGCTTTCCCAGGATGTTATTTGGGAATAAAATGGTAAAAAGGAGCAACAATTTCTGGTTTGTAACAATGAAGATTACATTCTCCATCAATAATTTCAAATTAATTTGAGACAGAATTTCCTAAGAAAATGAAAGTAAACTATATTCCTTTGAAATTTCATCATCTACCATGTCCAGGAGAATAAGAGTTGTGTGCAGAGGGAAGCTTTTTTAATACATTAAGGGGAACATCTGGACCTTTATCCCAAAAGAATCATGTGAATCTCCCCACAGTTACTCACCTGGCTTTAAGAGAGGAAAAATATCAGCCTTTAGTGTGGGAGGCAATTAGTGCTCTGCTTCATACTAGGGAATCATGCATATATATACATATATATGCATATATATGTATATATATACACACACACGCAAACACATACACTGTAGTCATGGACTTGGCTAATGGTTTCTTCAGAACACATATAACAAAAGCAGGAACTGCTACCTAAGGATCTCAGATTAATGTTACAATTCACATCAGAGAAAGTAATAGAGTACTACACAAACTTCTATTAGTACCACTTTTTAAGGACAGATTATTGTGTAGTTAATTTTATCAACAATATTTTTGAGAATCTACCATTTAATCAGGCACTGTTCTAGGCACTGAGGGTAGTGATCAAAACAGATAAACAAAGCAAAATTTTTTCTCCCATGTATGTACACTCTGAAAATAACAAAAGATAGCATGTCAGATATGTCCTGTGAAAAAAAATAAGAGCTCTGGGGTGGGATAGAGGCATGTAATTTTAAGTTTGATGGCCAGTGAAGGCCCACTCAGCATCCCACTGAAGAAGTGACATTTGCACAAAGTCCTGAACGAGGGATGGCAGTAAGCCATGGGCACGTCTGGGGCAATAGTGTTCCAGACAGAAGCCACAAAGTACAAGCACCTAGAGGTGGGAGGGACCACAGGGAGGCCTTGTGCCCTGTGAGATCATCAGTAGGAGCTGAAATGAGGGGTGGTAAATGGGAGTGGCAATGCATTTTAAGTAAGGTCTGTATGAGATAAAAGCCTTTGGAGGTTTTTGAGCAGAGCTGTGGTATTATCTGATTTAACTTGTAAAATAATTATAGCTGCTCTGTCAAGAAGACAATAAGTGAGGGGTGGGAGGAGGGAGGAAAGACTGTAGTGGACACTAGTTAGAAGGTATTTCAATTTTCTGGGGAGGGGTAAGCTGACAGTCTTTTAGACAGAGTAGTAACAGTGAAGGCGGTAAGAAGCAGTTGGGTTATGCATAGATTTTGAAGACAGAGTCACAGGTGAGTTAACTAATCTATACGCAAAGTAAGAACTGTTGAGGAGGCTCTAAGGAGTTTGTCCCAAGTAACTGGAACAACAGAATTGCAACAAAGTCTCTCTCTTTTTTTTTTTTTTTAAAGATTTTATTCATTTATTTGACAGACAGAGATCACAAGTAGGCAGAGAGGCAGGCAGAGAGAGAGGGAGGAAGCAGGCTCCCTGCCGAGCAGAGAGCCCGATGCGGGGCTCGATCCCAGGACCCTGTGATCATGACCTGAGCCGAAGGCAGAGGCTTAACCCACTGAGCCACCCAGGTGCCCCGCAACAAAGTCTCTTGATGCAAACAAATGCAACATAAAATCTACCTTGTTAACAAAATTTTAAGTACATAATACTGTGCTGTTAACTATACCATAACTCTATCTCCAGAACTCAGTCAACTTGCAACTGAAGTTTTGTACCCTTTTGACCAACACCTTTTCGTTTTCCCCTCCCCCCAGTTGGTGGTCACAACCATTCCACTGGCCATGAAAGGAAAAAAAAAAAAAAAATAGGAGGTGGTGGATGAGTTTATGGCATTGATTGTGGTGATGGCTTCACAGATATATACATATCTCCAAATTCATCAAATTATATACATTAAGTGCAGCTTTTTATATGCCAATCATAACATAATAATGTAGTTTGAAACAAAAAAAACTTAATGCAACAAAACATGGCTCTCATTCCCAAGAAAAAACAAATTAGTTAATACCCTGACTTTACACTAAGGAATATGTAAAAATGGATACAATGTACAGAGGATTGTTTCCATGGGGCTTCAGAACGAGGCAAGCGGTCTTCTCTGACAGGCCTGGTTTGTGGTCACCTGGTTCTGGAGCCAGTAGACCTTGGAAGCCTAGGTTTTGCTACAAGGAAACAGGTTAGCCCCAGGATGTCCATTTCTTGATTAGAAATGGGAACTCTTAGGGGGCCTGGGTGGCTTAGTTGGTTAAACATCTGCCTTCAGCTCAGACCATGGTCTCAGGGTTCTGGGTTCCCTGCTTAATAGAGAATCATCTTCTCCTTCTCCCTCTGCCCCTCCCCCATCTCATGTGCTCTGTCTCTCAAGTAAATAAAATCTTAAAAAAATGGAAACTATAAAATTTGCATATTCTAGGAAGAAAGGACATACCATTTAATATTACAGGTGAATCTAAATATGACAAATGACTCACTTGTGATAAAAATAAGAACTTGGAATTGTGGAATTCTTTTTAAAAATCCACTTAGAGTTGCCTAGTAAATTGTCCTTCTCCTCGTTAGTCATTTATTTATCTACACATAGGATTTTGGTGACTTATCAATTAAAAATACTATTTCTTATACAGGTCTGAAGACAGACTAACAATATTCCTTTTCTAATACCACTTCTAGTTCTGATTTCCACAGTTGGAGATTTTGTGTGCCCTAGTTTTTAGGATTGCACCAATGTCTGTAAATGGTCCAGAGCTCTTTTTAGGAGACAGATTTGGTTCAAGTCCTAGTTCAGGCCCCTGTTAGGGAAGAAGTGGCCAGACCACAGACAAGTTACTTCCCATGTCTGATCCTCATTCACTTAACCTGTATTTGATAGTAACCCTGGCTTCATAGTGTTGCTGGGAAAAGTCAACTCACACAGAGTCTAACACAGTCCTTGACACATGGAAAAACTTGATAAATATCAGTTCCTGCTAATATTCTAATTGTCACTTAATTTTATTCCAAAGCCTGTTTTTAGTCATGTGATTCTTCATTGACTCATCATTTATCCTTGCTAGTTTCCATTCCACCATCTTCTGGGTATGCAAAAACTTCTGATAATTTCCTATCCATATTACTTAGTGTAAGAAAGCTGTTCAGAGGCAAAATAGTGAATGATGTTAAATACTACAGAAAGAATAGCAAACTTTATACAGAAAAAAGCTGGCCTACTGATTGCTGAGAGGAATCTTAAGGTAACAGATTGATTTTTAGTTATAATCTCAAAAATCTGACTTTGACAGAAGGAAGCAGAACATTTTTCAAAGGTGGAGTCATGGCAACCAAGTTCTCAGGATATATTAATAATAGCAATACAGCCCTGGGAAAACTGGATAACCACATATAGATTAGGGAAATTAGACCCCTTCCTTATACCACTCACAAAAATTAACTCAAAGTGGATTAATTTAATCCACTTTAATTAATTTAAAGTGGATTAAAGATGTAAATGGAAGACTCACAAGCATAAAACTACTAGAAGAAAACATAGGGAAAATGTTCTTTGACTTTGGTCTTGACGACAATTTTTTGGATATGACAAAAAAAAGTCACAAAGAGTGCCAGCAACCATAGTAAAAATAAAAAAAGGAGGACTAAATTAAATTAAAAAGCTTCTCAAGAGCCAAGAAACAATCAGCAAAAGAAAGGAAACCTACAGAATGGAAGAAAATGTTTCCAAACAATCTGTAAGGAGTTAATATTCAAAATATATAAGGAACTCCTACAAACTCAATAGCAAAAAAATTTATGATTAAAAACCAGATAAAGGACTTGAATAGACATTTTCTTTTTTTTTTTTAAGATTTTATTTATTTATTTGACAGACAGAGATCACAAGTAGGCAGAAAGGCAGGCAGAGAGAGAGGAGGAAGCAGGCTCCCCACTGAGCAGATAGCCTGATACGGCTAGATCCCTGGACTCTGAGATCATGACCTGAGCCGAAGGCAAAGGCTTAACCCACTGAGCCACCCAGGCGCCCCTGAATAGACATTTTCTAAAGATGACATACAAATGGCTGAGTGCATGTTCAACATCACTAATTATTAGGGACATGCAAGTTGAAACCACAATGAGATATACCTGTTAGAAAGGCTATTATCAAAAAGATAAGAACTAATCAATGTTGGCAAGGTTGTAGAGGAAAAGGAACCCTTGTGAACTATTGGTAGGAATGTAAATGAGCATAGCCACTATGAAATAATATGGAGGTTCCTGGGGACCTAATGTGTAGCATGGTGCCTAAACTTAAAAACACTGTATTATATTTTTGAAAGTTAAGAGAGTAGACCTTAAAAATTATCACAACACACAAAAAGAAGTAATTATATAAAGGGCTGGAGGTGTTAACTAATCTGATTGTGGTAATCATTTCACAGTGTACACATCTTAAATCATTATACCTTAATACATAAATTACATAATTACATAAATTATATGTCAATATCTCAATAAACCTGGAATAAATGATACCAATACAATACTAATAAAATTATTCTTAAGCCATGAAAATAATACTGCTTTGGGTACTGACAGTTATGGCATATATTCAGCATATACATTTCCCAAAATACACACACTGGAAATTGGATTCTAATGCAAAGATTTCTGTCAAGCCTAGAATCAAGGCAAAGTAAGTGAATTATACAGTTTGAAAGGTTAGCAGCACTGAGTGTGAGAGCTCAATGTACCCATCGACATATGGTGCAGGGGGATATCTTGAGCCAGAGTAAATTCTTCCATTAAGAGTTCTCTAATAAGCATTGCCAATGTTTGCCTCTCTGTATTCATGTTTGAACGATATACTTTCTGAGTGATCTATTCTCTAGCCATGACAATTTAGTTAACTGTATTACTAATACAGTTAACTAATTTTTAGATTAAAATTATTAATGTTTAAAACTAATTATTAGTTAAACTAATAGCCTTGTTCTTTCTCTTTATGGCTGGATCTCAAGAAGAAGTTGATTGCTAAGTATTGTTTGCATTTATCTTCTTTCATCTATTATGCATCAGTTTATTGCTAACTTTTAACTTTTTAAGGTTTTTGGGCAGTTTGCTGTTTTATGTTGATAGATGTTCATACAGGTCTTCCTCAAATTATGATGATGTTATATCCCAATAAACACATTCTAATTTGAAAATATCATCAGTCAACAATGCATGTAGTACACCTAACCTACCAAACTTCATAGCTTAGCCTAGCTTTTTGTGAATGTGCTCAGAGCACTTACAGTTGGGCAAAGTCATTTAACACAAAGCCTATTTTATAATAAAGCTTTGGTGATCTCACATAATTTATACTCTGAATACTCTACTGAAAGTGAAAAAAAGAATGATGATATAGGTGCAGGATCATTCTAAGTCTATCGGTTCTTTGCCCTCATGACTGTGTGGCTGGAAGCTGTGGCTGCTGCTGCCCAGAATCATAAGCATATGTTATGCATATCACTAGCCAAGAAAGGATCAAAATTCAAAGTACAGTTTCTCTTGAATGTTTATCACTTTTTGCACAATTGTGAAGCAGAACAGCTGTAAGTTAAACCATCATAAGTCAGGTATTGCCTATATATATAAATTATATACAATATAGATTCTATATAATCCACATTAAATATCTTACATCAAAAGTTATAAGTAAGTGTATATCAAATGGTTTGGCAGTGGCCTTGAGCTGATTAATTTATTAATACTTGCCAAGCTACTAATTTATAATGTGAACTTTTTTCAAAGATTTATTTATTTATTTTTGGGAGAGAAAGAGAGAGGTGGGGAAGGAACAGATGGAGAAAATCTTCAAGCAGGCCCCCTGCTGAGTGCAGAGCAGGGCAGGACTTGGGGCTTGATCTCAAGACCCATGAGATCATGACCTGAGCTGAAACCAAGAGACTGACACTTCACTGACTGAGCCACCCAGGCACATGACTCTTAAATTCATTTCTTAAGAACAAGTGGTACAAAGGTTTTTGTATGTTAGATCTTGCATAAGACATTTACAAGTAAATGTAATTTCACTAGAAGCTTGGGATAAAACTAAGTAAATTACAGATATGAATGTGCTTTGTAAACTGCATGATAAGTTAAAGTGTCACATGAATAATTAATAACATGAATGTGATAATACGAATTAGTGTTAAATTTTCACTCCCGACAAAGACTCTGCAGTTGCTACTCCATTATACTGAAGAGCGAAGTTGGCGGGAGCGCCTGAAAATCTACCCTCATAACTCACCTTTATGTTTGCCTTTGGCATCCCACACACTCTTCTCCAGCCCACAATGAGATGAGCACAACTCTTGTAAGCCTGTAAGAGAGAACAAAAGAACAAGAAAAATTTTGCTTAGAAACTCAGTAGACCAGAAAGAGAATAGGAAATTATCATGAAAAAAGAGCTTTTCATGTTGACTATTTCTGCTGTAAAACTGCTATCTGGTATAGGTCAAATTAGTTATAAAGAAGTGTGTAGGAAGATACAACTTTTTAGTAAATTGCATTAGAAACTAAGCAGGTGGGTAGGTCTGTGTACTGTTATGCAAGCTGATTTAGCTGTCAATGTTGAAAAAGCTTAGAATGGCTAGATTTTCCAATTACTTTTTCCCTGGGTGAGTAATACCCTCTTCTAATATTGTGCCCTCCCAAACTCAAAAGCCGTATTTTTCTCTTTGTTCACTCCTTGCTTTTCTGTGCAACCAGACTAAACCACCAGAATTCCCTGACCATAACCTCTACTTCCTTGCCTCTGGAATTTTGGTCAACCTTTTCTCTGTGCCTAAAATGCCTTCTCTACCCACAAGATCAATGGGAAGTCTGCTCTGCTTTTGAAAGAAGACTCAGCTCCAATGGTACTTTGACAGGCACTGCTCTCTTCTAAGTGACATGTCCATTTAGAAATAGTCTCCCTTTAAATAATTTTCTCCAGAAATGCTTCTAAGCCTCAAAAGATACCTATTGAATATAGTGGATAGTATATACTCAGAAATAGGAATTAATAATAACTACCTTGGAATATTGTTGTAAACATTCAAGTTTGTGTATGTACAGTAGCATTTGTGATGTTAAGTTCTTAATTAATTGTAGTAATTCCTTCATCTTTATCTGTATGCCTCCCTCATTAGACAATTGATTCCTTGAAGGTAGAATTCATTTGAATTCATTTCTGTATCTCTCACCCCATTCCCAATTAACTAGTGTTTGGCACAGGCCCTTGTAATTAGTAAGCTTTTTTTTTTTTTTCAATAAAAATTGCCTAAGCTTATTCAATTAATATGTAGGAGTGATGTAATTTATAATAAAGAATCTATATTTGGTCTTTGTCCTGTTTCTGGTACAGAGCTTCTAAAACCCTTGGAGTTTCCTAAGTGATGAGAGCATAGAAATATCTTTTGTTATGTTAATGAGACGACTTTTGGAAGGCACATAAGGAGGAGGGGCTCCTAGCCAGGACAGCCAACCAGGTGATTAGAATTGGAACTTCCAGCCCTACCCCCTGACCTCTGGGGAGGAGAGAGGCTACAGACAGAATTCAACCACTAACGGCCAGTGATTTCATCAATCATGCCTATGTAACGAAGCCGCCATAAAATCCCAAAAAGATGGAGTTCAGAGCACTTCAGGGTTGGGGAATACTTGGAGATTTGGTGAGAGTGGCCCACCTGAGAGAACATGGAAGCTTTGTTCTCCTTTTCACATCCCTTGTCCTATGCACCTCTTCCATCTGTCTATTCCTGAGATAACTTTTTTTTTAAAAAAATAGAAGTTTTTTATTCTTTTTTTAAAAGAAGCAGTCATTATTTTTATTTTGTAGATTTTTTATTTAATTTGTAGATTTTATCATTACTAAAAATTCCAAGACAGTATATTGAAGTACAACATAGCTAATGAAAGAGATTTACATAATGGATGGAAACGTAATACATTATGAAAATCAATAGCTTTCCTACACACACAAAATAAATGAAATGATCATGCAAGGGATAACTTAATATCAGAAATTTCAAATTCCAAACTTCATACCCTTGAGCTCAGAGAATAGAACAAAATTGTTAGTTGCTATAAGAAAACAAGAACACAGTTTCATAAGGGATTTGAAAGTGAGAGAAAGAAAAAGAAAAAGAAGAGGCATAATGGAAAAGAGAGGAAAAATTTGATAAAAAAAAAAAGGCACATTTCAGGGCACCTGGGCACTCTGTTAAGCATCTGCCTTCTGCTCAGGTCATGATCCCAGGGTCCCAGGATTGAGCCCTGCATCAGGCTCCCCGCTCAGTGAGAAGTCTACCTCTCCATCTCCCTCTGCCTCCTCTCTCCCACTCATGCCTGCTCTCTTTCTCCCAAATAAATAAATAAACTCTTAAAATTACAAAAAAAAAAAAAAAAAAAGAGGCATTTCAGTCAACTGTTGAACTGGGCCCCCACCTCCTGTCACCACCACCATAAATAAATAAATAAATAAATAAATAAATAAATGTACAAATAATCAGATTCTTTGCAAATCTGGTAAAGGTCTTTAAATGATTCTAAAATGAGGTTTGTATTTTTTTTTTAATAAACTGGTGAACCCAAGGAAGGAAGGGATTATGGGAATCTGTGATTTATAGGCGGTTGGTAAGAAGTACAGGTAACAACCTAAACTTGCTACTAGTGCTTGAGGTTCAAGGTTTGCTGGAAGGTCAAATTTGCAGCTAGTCCATCAGAATCACAGAATCACAGGTGATAACCTGGACTTATGACTGGTAGGTGGAGTGGGATGGGGCTGGACTGAGACCATAACCTGTGGAATCCAAGGATCTCTCCAGGTAGATAGAGTTACAATTGAGTTGAATTTTAAAACTCTCAGATGGTATCCCAAGAGTTGCTTGTTGGTATGGGGATTCCCCCTCACACTAGAACTGGTATCAGAACCTGTTTAGTAGGTAACCCCACACTTTAGTAGCATGTCAACTAAATAAAATTGGTTTCATATAGTAACAGAAAATTATTTTGATTCTGAAGTTTGCATATTCTTATAAGGTCATGGGCTTGAGAAATTTAATGATCACCAGATAAACATGTAATACAGGCTATTTTATAATGATAGAGTTTGTTTTATAATAGTAAAGTATATTTGACACTATGTTGTACAAAATGCCTTTAAATATCAGTTTATGGATCATAAACTGAAAGGGACTTGAGAACTATTTACTCTAACCCTACCTATTTCACAGATGAGCCAACTGAGACCTCGTGTATGGTATTATGGGCTTGGTATGTGGGCTTGGAGGAGATATTCCAAGATATGTTTGGAAATCACAGAGCTGAGTCTTATGCCCAGGTTTCTTACCTAGCACTTATGCAGAAGGCTATTTAGGTTTTTCCAGTTGTGCTATGAATATGATGATAAATGTGCTTAATAGTAAAAGTTATAGTAAAACAGGGGTGCCTGGGTGGCTCAGTGGGTTAAGCCTCTGCCTTGGGCTCAGGTCATGATCTCAGGGTCCTGGGATCGAGCCCCACATCGGGCTCTCTGCTCAGCGGGGAGCCTGCTTCCCCTCTCTCTCTGCCTTCTGCTCTGCCTACTTGTGATCTCTGTCTGTCAAAAATAAATTAACTCTCTTTAAAAAATGATAAAACAGATAAAATAATTTTGTTTTTGTTTTTTTTTTTAAGTTAAAAATTCCTTAATTTTTTTATTCCTGGCACCACTACCACAATTCACAGGGCAATATATCTGACGTAATGAAAAGAAAAAGAAAAAGAAAAAGAAAAAGAAAAAGAAAAAGCTACAACAGATAGAAGACCTCTGGAATGTACATCTGATTGACACTACATTGCATTAATCAACAGCTGCACTTTCTGCAAACTGTGGCTATGACAGTCCTGAACAAGAAGTGTTTCCTGTTGAAGCTGCAGTAACTTTTCTGACTATGGATCGTTGTTCCTTCTGTGGCAGATTTTTATAGTTCTTCTAATGCATTTGGGACAACTGTCTCAAAGTAACCTGCTGCTTTCCTGTTAACTCCATACTCTCTCTCCTGCTAAGAACTTAGCCCCTTTCCCCTGAAAATTTTTTAGAACCTTCTGCTACCATATCCACCACTTCCCCACCAGATCCATAACCACCACTATAGGAATTGCCCGAGCTTTTTCCACCAAAACTGCCCCCCTTCATGGTTCCATAATTTGATTGTTGTTGTCCATTATAATTTCCACAATCATAGTCCCACCACGACCATCACGGTTAGCTCCAAAATTTCCTCCTTCATTGTGATCATCATATCCTCTACCACCACCACCACCACCACCATATCTGCCTCCGTGGTCTCCATATCGTGGTCCACCACCACCATAATCTCCTCTATTGCTATAAGCAGGACCACCACCATTGTTGCCACCATTACCTCCAAATCCATTATATCCTCTATCACCTCCTCCCTAACTACCTCTGCTGCTACATCCTCCACCACCATAGCCTCCTCTTCCACCAAAGTTTCCACCATGGCCAAAGTTACCACCACTTCCAAAGTTTCCTCCCTGACCCATGAAGTTGCCAGATCCACTTCCATGACCTCTTTGTGATCCAGGAGACTGCATTTCTTGTTTAGAAAGGGCCTTTTTTACTTCACAATTATGCCCATTAATAGTGTGGTATTTCTGAATAACAATTTTATCAACTCTATCATGATCATCAAAAGTTACAAAAGCAAATCCTCTATTTTTTTCACTCTGCCTGTCTTCCCTAATTTCTATGGTTTCAACCTTGCCATACTTTTCAAAGTAGTCTCTCAAATTATATTCTTCTGTGTCTTTAATACCACCAACAAGAAATTTCTTCACTATTAGATGGGCACCAGTCTTTACAGAATCCTTTCTAGAAACATCTCTCTTTGGTTCTACTACATACCCACCAACATTGTGTGGTCAGGCACACATTTGCTGCACCAACCTCTTCAACACAAGAGTAAGTCACAAAACCAAAAGCCTTGGAATGTCTCTCATCACCACACTATCTGTAAGTGAACCCCATTTTTCAAAATATTCTCTTAAACTATCATTTGTAGTTTCAAAGCTCAAACCACCAGTAAACAGTTTTCTCAAGTGCTCTGGTTTCTTTGGATCATGGCTCCCTCCTCCCGGCAGTAGCAGCAATGGCAGGATCAGACGGTGGGTGACAGGGAGGTGGTTTTACCTCTATTTTGAGACTGGACTCACCTCTTCCAACTTGAGTTCAATATGGGCCAGATAAAATGATTTTGGAGAGACAAAGACTAGATTTTTTTTTTTTCAGAAGGCTACAATAATTTTAAACTAAATATCTTCAGTTAAACTTTCAGGATTTAAGCTGAATTTTTAAAGTTAAAGAATTTGGATAGACCAAGATTACAAAGTTAATTCAAGTGTGAGAAATAATGAGTCAAAGTATGAAACTAGAATAGCAAAGGCTTTCTTAGAGACCTGTTTGTGGAACTCAGACAACAAATGCAAAGAATGACATAAGGAAGCCAAGAAATATGTAATCCAACTCAATCATGCGATAGTTAACAAAACGGAAACATCTTGTCTTTTTCACTAAATCATTAACTGCATCTGAAGGATAGTGAAGAGAAGCCCTAATTATTGAAAGTAAGTTTAGGAAGATATATCTGGCAATTGTGTGTAGAAGATTATGTGTAGATCCCCAAAGATCATCTGGGAATTCTTAAAGGGCTGAAACTCCAATCAATATTGTAGCAGTAGAAATTCAAATACATGAGTAAACATTGCAAAAGAAACATCAGGAAATCCTAATTGGCTGGAGAATTGGATAAAAAGGAGAGACAGAAATAAAATAATAGTTCAAGTTAATATTTTAAGTTCCAGAGACTTGACATATGTTTTCCATTGATGAAACAGGGAGCAGGGTCAGGTAGGTACTAGATAGGGTAGGCCTAGTTTCAGACATACTAACTTTGGGTTGACTCTGGGATAATTCAGTACGTCAGTTCCCAAGCCTGAGGGAGAGATAGGAACAGGAGACATAGACTGAGATGCTATGCATCTCATATAGGCTGAACCTATATAAGGAATAAACTCTTGGGAAAGAAAGATAGAAAGAAAACGGCACAGGGGGCCAAGACAGACCCCTGACCAACAATCACAGCTGGTTTCAGAGGAAAGGAAACCAATGAGGGAGTATCTGGAAAAAACAAAACCAAACCAAACAAAACAAAGAGCTGAAGATATTATAGTGTTGATCTTGGAAGAACTCTTCATTTCAAAGATACTTGGAAAGTGTGTCCACTATGTCTACGTCTATCAACTTCAAAAGACTAGTTTCTGTGTCAGTATCTGGCCAAACGGTTCCAGTCTTTTGTGAAAAATTATAGAAAGTTCAGTGAAGAATGTTGAAAGAAGAAAAACCACATTAGACTAATTCATCCTCAGAAACACAAAACATATTAAAATATTTCATTAAAATTTTGGTTTTTAAGTATGTTCAGACTACTTGTAAATATTAGAAATCAAGCTTTTTATTGCTGTGAAACCCCTCTATTTTAAAGATTTGTGACTAAGGCAAAAATTCAGTCTGTAGTCTGACTCAGTGGAAAAGCCTACACTAATCTGGTTAAATAGCCTAAATACAGTGACAAATCTGGATACCAACGTCATCAGAGGAGCTACATATAATCTTAAAAAGGGAGGGAAGCCAGTGTCAGAAGTTGTTGAAATGCAAAAGTTGAGACTCATCAGTGTTGCTTTCAAACCATTCACTGATTCAATGAATACTGATCTCTAAATCAGAATGAATTATACACTATAAATGCTGAGCCAACTTAACCTACAATTAGTTTTCTTGATTAGGATCAAAGTTGTTAATGTGAATTATTTTTTTCTTTTCAGAGAAATAATGCTCATTTGTTCATTAGTTCAGAATGAAGTGAGTCATGACCGACTAAGTGGATAATTTTGGGACGTTCACTTTTAATTTCTGTCTCTGTAAAATGAGGGGATGATAGTGGATGATCTGAAGTCCCTATTGTCTTATAAAAAGGTAGTTTCTAAATTATTGAACTGGGGTGATAATATGTTCTTATCAAATCTTCTGCAACCTGACTTTTCACATAGTTGTTATCTAGATATGGATGTAGGCATGGGAAATGTAACATGATCTAGGTAAAGCACTGAATTCAATCACCAGACTGAAGCAAAATTGATAACACAAGGTGCATCACCAGGCTTCTAGGAAGAGACAGCCATAAGATTTATGTTTTATGGGGCCAATAAGTGTATTTCTGAGCATATCCTCTGACTTCCATTCAATAAAATTAGAAATTAATTATAAAAGTACTTAAAAATCAAATATTAACAATCTAATGAAAGACGAAATCAAGACACAATTTAAATTGCAAACATTCCTTAACATATATAAGGAGATTATTCTTGAAGAGCGTGAAAACTTAAGAACAGTAAAGGAATACAAATTAAAACAAAATGCCATCAGATTGCCAATATTTCTATAAGCATTAGAAGAGCCAGGGTTGGCAACTGTAGAGAAATGGGTGCTGCCACATACTGTTGATAGGACTTTAACATGGCAAGTCCCAGTTTGGGGGGCAGTTTGGCAGTAAGTTAAAAACTTCGGCTCAGGTCATGGTCCCAGGGTCCTGGGATCGAGCCCCACATCGGGCTCTCTGCTCAGCGGGGAGCCTGCTTCTCCCTCTCTCTCTCTGCCTGCCTTTCTGCCTACTTGTGATCTCTCTCTCTCTATGTCAAATAAATACATAAATAAAATATTTAAAAAAATAAAATCTTAAAAAAAACAAAGAATGAGGTGGATCTACATTTGCTGATATGGAAAGATATTATACTTCAGTGAAAAATGATGTTTCAAAACCTATTATACTATGACCTCCCTAGGTGTAACCCACCTTTATAATATGTACTTACCTGTACTATAGAAATTAGCAAGCTCATAGAGTATTGTATACATTAAGATGTAATAGTAGTTACCTGTGGCAAGTGGCTTTGGGAAGTAATGGGGGAACCTACATTTCATTATTATAAAATTTTGTAGTAGTCTGAATTTGAGAAAATTAATTTCAAATAATAGAATAGCTTAACATGAATTTAATGAGTAAAAAGTTAACACTTCGTTATTATTACTCTTTGGTGACTTTTATATTACATATGACTCCTTCACAATAAAGCATTATATAGACATTGCTCTACATTGGCTATTGCTGCATGTACTTAAGCATACTATTTAAAAATAATTTAATAGCTCGGGGCGCCTGGCTAGCTCAGTCAGTGGAGCATGCGACTCTTAAACTCAGGGTCCTGAGTTCAAGCCCCACATTCGGGGTGAAGCCTACTTAAGATACAATACAATACAATACAATATAATTAAATTAAATTAAATAATTAAATTAAATAAAGTAATTAAAATGAAATTCAAAAAAAATAAAAATTAAAAGTGATAAATTTAAGTCATTTAAAAAATCTTAAATGGAAAGCTTGCTCTATTCTAAAAGCAAACTTAAAATATAAAAAAAAATAAAAATTATGTAAACACTAAAGGATATTAATCCTCAGAAGTAATCAAAGAATCAATGAAATCAAGAATATGGCATTGTACTATCAAAACTAAAATGCGTAACAGTTAATATTTGTGAGAGTTTGATCACAAAGCACTTTTATATATTGCTGATGGTAACAATTTTTCTTATGGTGTTATATATCATTTATACACACACACACACACACACACACACACACACACACATAGCTACATAAAAGCTGAAAGTAAATATTTTAGAGTATTAAAAATGTTAATCTCCAAATAATATTTTAGACTTGTTATTCCCCTCTGAACTTTAAATACATTCCAGCAGTTGGAATTCATTATCTACATTACTTCTGTAGTGAGATAAATATAAAAGGATGTTGAAAGTAGTATTTAAAGACCTTAGCGTATTCACTAGAATTATCAGAGGTATTCTGACTTCTCTCATTTAGTGAATCTTATACATTAGCCACTTCTGTATGAAGGGGCCTTTCTCTCACTTCTCTAAAGGATGCAGTGACCTTCAGTTTATGTATAAGGAATTATGAGACGATACCACATGATGACTGGCGTTTTGGCTGAATCTTGGCAGGTGCTTCCATAGCCTCTGCCCAGTACCGAGCTTAGCAGGGCTGAATCACCAGTCTCTTCTCCACTTGGAAATTTTTGATATTAATCATTCTCCACCACCTTTAACCATACAAATTCTTCTAACAAATGCAGGTTTATTTCTATCATAGGGCTTAAAAATGAGATGAAAAGGCAAAGGTCTGTCTCAGTCTCACTTCGTTTCCTTTGAGACTACATCACTGGGGAAAAAATAAAACAGTCTACGGTCTGTGGTATTAAGGGTTTAAGGCTCTGTGCAACTCTGCATGCATAAACATCTTTGGCCTAAATCCTTCATGTTTCTCTGTCATGCACGCGCACACGTCGCGTGCACACGCACACACACACACACCTCTCTAGCGTGGCATCACGAGCTGATACAATGACAGAGCCAAAAGAGATTATTAGATCCTGTCATCCAGCAGTTTTAGGATCATGATCCTTGGAGCATTTGGGCTCTGTGTAGCTTCTCAAGGAAACCTAGGAAAGCAGGAGGATGTTCAGAGAGTAGACAACTGAGCCACTGTAGCTCTGGTTAAAATAAAAATTTTACTTCACTTTCATTTTTCATACAGCCCAGGTGCAGCCACCTAAAAAAATATCTCAACCGCTGATCAAGTCCATTTTACTCATTTAATAGGTTAGGAAACAAGTGTCCCAGAAAGTTCAGTTACTTCACCAAGGTTATAAGCCTATGGCAGAGATAGGATAAGAGATCTAGATTTTTAATTCCAGATGGAAATTGGAAAGCTAGTGACAGTGGCAATTCTCTGTAATTCTGAATTTTCCATGAGTTGCTATAGCTTATGAAACTCACATTATGAAGAAGCAATTAAGAAAATGGAGAGGTAACCAGGCAACAATAGTGCCATTTTCTTAACAGTGTGAGTGATATTACGCAGGCATAGGTTACTTCTGCTTCAACTGAGATGGTGCATATATGGGAGAAGACAGGTTGAGCATCTGCTGGGAAATAGGACAGACCTTTTTCTACACACCTGTTCTGCAGAAGAATATCTATAATGAAAGCTCCAGCAGCTTGCTCCGGTGTGACTGCCAAAATCTGAACAAGTAATACCCCCTGGACATATCATAACATAAGGCAAAGCTGGATCTGTGCTATGGCTCTAAAAAGAAAAAAAGAAGAAGAAGAAGAAAAGGAAAAGAAAAAGAAAAAGAAAAAAAAAAAAAGAAAATCACATGAGTAGAATTATATAGAATCCTGTGTACCATTCTCTGTCCCCTGGGCTTTAGTTTTCCTAATCTGTAATGAGGGGAATGAGATTGATCTCTAAAATAATTTTCAATGCTTACATACTCAGTTATGTTAGTTGGGATGTGGTACTTTTTGTTTGCTTTTAAAATCAAGTTCAATGTCAAGAGGGAAAAAGCCAAAAGGAAGAAAAATATGAGCAACTATCTTAGAGACACATTATCAAGCATTTGTATTATTTTTAAAAAATACTATCTCAGACAAGCTATGACATGACCATGGATATTGTTTAAAAGGACACTTTTGAATAGAATAGGAAATATACAAAACAATTTACTTTTAGATATGAGATGGGTGTGTGTACATATCATATCAATTGCATGTGTACACCTAGACAGTTCAACCACAATTAAAGGAAAAAAGCATGCCAACATGTAGACTTATCTCCCTCAAATTCATAACAATAACCTCAAGTGAGTCCTTAATGTTGACAGCAGTCAGTGTATTTCCCTGGTCATCTTATTTTTCTACTCACCCAGAAGACTACTTTATATTTTATTCCCTCACTTCAAATTCTGTCTTTTAACACCCACCTCCTCCCCACTCTTCACTCTCAGCTGATACTTTTGCTTCCTATTTCTCTGAGATTGAAGCAATCTGCAGAAAACTTCCACAGCTCCTACCCACATACTGGCATCCCAAACCCATATATTCTGACTTCCTGTCTGATACTCTACCAAACTAACTGCACTCCCAGCTAAGCCCATCTCCTCTGCTTAGACACCAATTTCCATTCCTTCCACCTACTACAGCCTGATAATTCTCCCATCTCTCTTTATAGAATCAAGTCCAGCCTCCCATCACCATGCAAGCTTTAACTACTAAAAAATTGGAAAGAAGAAAGAAAAAAAAAAAGCAACCTCTTTTGGATCCAGTTCTCCTGATGTTTTTTCTCCTCAATTTTTTGTTCCCTTTTGCTCCAAAATTCCACAAAAGTACAGTCAATAGTAACATTTCTAATTCCTCTTCTTAAATCTTCCATAAATTTTGTGGTTTTGTTTGTTTTGTTCCATACCTCCACAAAGTCTTGTATTAAAATTATCCATGTTCTCTTTACTGCCAACATCAACAGTGGATTCTTAGTTTTCATCTTACTTGCTACATTAGGGACATTTGACATAATTGCTTGTGCTCTTCTCCTAGATATGCCATCTTCACTTGGTTTCCAGGGCAGTAGAGATTGATTATT
Source organism: Enhydra lutris kenyoni (assembly GCF_002288905.1). Classification (NCBI taxonomy): domain Eukaryota; kingdom Metazoa; phylum Chordata; class Mammalia; order Carnivora; family Mustelidae; genus Enhydra; species Enhydra lutris. The sequence goes on from NW_019154106.1 coordinate 34,599,680, forward strand.
CAACCTTACTAGATGCCCCTTCTTAATCTCTGTTATGTCTCCCTCTCATGTCCTGAACTTTTAACTTTGGAAAGGTCTGTGACTCAATCTTTGGGCCCTTATCTTCTTTATTTTTTCTTCTTCTTCGTCATCTTCTCTTCTTTGTCTTTATTTCTTACCCCTGGTGATCTCACCCATTTCATGGTTTTAAATATTATCAATACACTCATACCTCCTAAATGTATATCTCTCATCCAGATAGCTGTCCATAACTCCAGGCATTTATATCACATCTGTCTTCTTTTTAAAATTATTTTTATTTTTTATTTTTATTTTTTTAAAAGATTTTATTTATTTATTTGACAGAGAGAGATCACAAGTAGGCAGAGAGGCAGGCAGAGAGAGAGGGGGAAGCAGGCTCCCCCCGTGAGCAGAGATGCCGACGTGGGGCTCAATCCCAGGACCCTGAGATCATGACCCAGAGCTGAAGGCAGAGGCCCAACCTACTGGGCCACACAGGCACCCCACATCTGTCTTCTTTACATTTCTACTTGGTCTGAAAGAATTATGTCCAAACTCAACATTCTTAAGTGAACCTTGCAATATTTGTTCCCAGACCTAACTCAACCATATAGTCTTCCCATCTCATCTGATGGGGAAAACATTAGAGGCCAAAATCTTAATATCTGTCTTTAATAACCCCACTTCAATCCACTTTCAAAGTTTATCCAGAACCTATCCATAGCTTCTCACCCTCTCCCCTGCTGTGAGTCTCTTAAGTGGCCTCTCTACTGACCAGTGTGAAGGTAGGTTTGAGGCTGACAGTGAGGAGACATGAGGCAGAAGAATTTAAAATGAAATCCAGCTAGTATGACTCTCCTGCTTAAAGCCCTTCATTTGGTAAACTCGCATTTCACTAAGAGTAAAACCCCAAGTCCTTACGATTATATGACAACAAGCCCAAAAAGGTATGAAATAACCTTGCTTGCCATTGCAGATATAAAAACACATCTATTTCAGCTTCTCTACATCCTTCCTTAAATGCATCTTTAAGAACTCAAAAAATTAGGAGTTCATCACTGCACAAATGCTTACAGGATAAACACCTCATTATCCTTGTTAGAAAACTATAGGGCATATATAATTTGATTATGAGTTTGTGCCACATCTCTCAGTACCCTGTACTCTTTAAAATGCTGCTTTCATTTCACATTTTTTTCCAGGTACTAATGCTTCTTCTATTCCCCCTTCTGTTAGTACTGTGTTCATTTACTTCCCTTCCTAATTTATTTGCGTACCTAATTCTATAAATGTTTTATAAACATATTACTTCTCTTTGGGTAATAAAATACCGATAGTCTTTAAAGGATTTTTATATCATTGTCAATAATAAATGTCAGCTGTTTAAAGAAAAAACTCCTAGATTAATGTCAGGAAGGAGCCAAATTCTCCTTTTCATTTGTTCTCTGTTTTTGTTAATAGCCTGTATTATAAGATGGCATATTAAGAAAAATAGTCCCGTGTGGAGGGATTTGTAGACTTCAGTGGGGACGTCAGTGTAGTAGACTGCATTCCTGGCCTTTCTTCTTTTGGGGGGATAAAAATTAGCTTATCAGGATTATGTGGTTTGCAAATTTGGAAAAATTTTCTTCTTCTCCATTTCAATCTGTTCCCTTTTTTTCTGCTAATAATAAGGGGTCTGACACTATGGGGGATCAGATTTCCCAGCTGAGTCACTTACTTGATGGGTAGGCCTCAGATTCATAAGGAGAGGGAATTCAGAAGCTCATTTAGCCACACATCAAAGTCCCATTTTCCTAGCTTTCATCAATTATAGAGCTGACCTTTAGATATCCATCTGTCAGTCTGTAGAGCTCTATTTCTCCACTGGTTCGGAATTCAGGCAGTGGGAGAAAGGTGTTACCAACAGGGTCCATCAAAATCCCAACATGTTTGTAACGATTCATATACTAGTTTCTAAGCATCCCATTTTTGCATGTAAAGTCTGAGGGGAGGAGGGTGTCATGGAAAGAATGGGACTCTGGTATTAGACAATCTTGGCTTCTAATGTCAGATGTATCCTTGTGTCACCCTGAGTCAAGTTATTTAATATATCTCAGACTATTTTCCCTGATCTATACAATAGCATGAATAAGGACTTCATTGCATTGTTGTGGAGTTAAAAGAAATAATATATGCGGACTGCTTAAAAGGAAACCTGGTACAAATGGATACTCAGAATTACTGTCTTCCCTTTATATCAATTATCCATTAAATAAATAATTGAAATCAAATCAGAAATAATGATATTTATCAGAAGTCAGCAGAAATTTATTTACAGACTATGAAGTTGAGTGGTAGGAAGAGCATTTTGGGGGAAAAAAAAATGGCCAGTCTTTTATTTTGGACGGAAAGCAAAATATATTTTCTTCTTACAAAACTGAAGTAGACTAGCGAAGAAAAAAAAAGGCACCAGTAAATCTGTCCAAAATTTCTATAGTAGCTGATGTGGGTGGAACAAGAGGACCCTTGATTCATCCAGCCCACTGCCTGTGTTCTGCATAATTACAAGTTTTTATGGCTTCTGCAAGGGTGTTGTTGATCATTATAGAACAACAAAACTCACAAGTATTGGTGTGTGTTAGAACAGTGACACTCACTGGTTATTTCTGATATTGACAGAAGTACTTACTACCAAAAAACATCCCTTTTTAAAGCAAAATTTAAAATGAACCTCATAGATGTCAATAAGGTAAGCCAACAAGGAGATAGTCAGGGGTATCTACAGGTATCAAAAGGGAATACTGAAATCTTTAAAAATACTGAATATGACAAAGGAATTCACATATACACACATACGGAATAGTCAAGGCAACTGGGGATATTTGGCCAGAAGAAGACAGGGCACAAGCAGCCAGTGATTGCTATCTTTAAATGATAGGAAATGATATTCTAAATTAACTTTGTAAGTGTAACTTGTAAATATTTGGACCAACATGATTGTAAGAGCTATCCAATATGGACTGAGCTTCCTTGGTTGTAGTTCCCTGCCTCTAGAGATACCCAACCATATTTGAACAGTTTTAACTGTGATAGCCCTAGAGAGGATTCATGAATAACAGGAATTCTTGATCTTTAAAAGCATTTCAGCTTCCAGGTCCTGTTACTCAGTGCAAACTCACATTTAAATGACTTGTAAGCTAATAATATTTCTTGTAGTAAAATCTGGCTGCTTTGCTCATATGTAAATTATGAAAGCCTGTTTTAATCATGAAGGCCCTACTGGTTTCAGAAATTGGAGGGCTTGCATATCAGTGCCTTTGCTATTTTTCATCAGCGGTAATTATGTACTGCAATGAAATATAATAGAAGCATCTATGACTTTTTATAATTTTGCTTGTTTATTTATTTAGTAATCTCTTCACCCAATCTCTTTATTTATTTATTTAGTAATTCTTTGTGGGGCTCAAACTCATAATCCCAAGATGAAGAGTCCCATGTTCTTCTGCCTGAGCCAGCCAGGCTTCCTGCATCTACAACTTTTTATTTACGGGATGATGTCCTGTCACTGAACATGGAAACCATTAAGAATGACTGATCCTTTTTCTTCTCTTACCTCCTAACCCCGGTAAATATTTCCTGTCTCATGACACATTAATCTCAGGCTTACAGAGGAATGCAATCTGTGTGAGTACTGGTAGGACTCTACCTGGAGAGCATATTACAATTTCTCTCCCTTTCAGACTAGCCAAAAACAAACAGAAACAACAACAACAACAACAACAACAACAAAAACAAACATGATCTGAATTTCAATGATTTAAATATGTTGCTTAATATTAGTCACTCCCCAAAGCATTAAAAGCAAGGGTCAATTAATCTAGGGCCAGAACCAGCCCTGGCATCGCATAGAGACATTTTCTCATTTCTTATTTTAGAGATGTTTACATTCAGGGACTCATAAAGAAACTGCTTACTTGCCTAAGGCAGGGGAGTTCTAATAAACTCATTCATGTAATAAGAGCTTATTTTCCCTAGGTACCAAGAACATTTTTACATATAAATCAGTGCACAGAAGACCAGTTACCAACACAAGAAAAAAACAAAAACCAAAAAACAAAAAATAAAAACCTTGCTATCTACCATCACTTTATTACAGAGAATATGAAACCGATTTATTTTCTTTTCTTCATTAAACACACACACATATTTAGACAAGACACAGCATCAGAAGCACATATAAGTAGCTGTTTTTATCATTTAACATTGGAGTGTGCTTATCACAAGAGAATTTCTAAGCTAATAAATAAAAAGAGAATCATCTAGAGAAAGTCAGCTCTGTAGACTGAGAGGAGGAGAAACAATCCCAAGAACACTGAGGGTAGAAGTAACTTAAAAGTGGGAAAAGGGAAAAGTTTGGCTCAAAGTATCCACTGGGCACCATTTTCTCAGACTCATTTCCAAACAATTAACACCTGCAAGAACAAACCCCAGAGATACGGTAAAGGTAGCTTTGAAAATTTCAACTGGATCTGATATCTAATGGAAATAGGAGTTGATGATCTATTTCACACCTATACCTTTATAGAATTACATATCTTTTAAATGACTTTTTAAAGAACTACCGGTAACTTTTTTTCTTTTTTGCTGTATGCCTTTGTGTGTGATAAAATACATTTAAAGCCTTTGACTGGTCTTACTATTCTCCCGTAATTTCTTGGCTTAAATGAGTTTTATTATTGCTAAAGGAAAAACAAAGGCTTTATCACAAGGGGGTTAAAAAAAATGTGTTGGAGAAATGTCAGAAGTGGCAGGCTATCAGTTGGTGAGATCTATACCCCTTGCCTCAGACATATTTCTGTCTCTTAAAGATATGCAAAAACAAGGCACGAGTTATTTTTCAGTTTTTAAAAGTTTCAAAGGAGAATTAGAAATCAAACTGGGTGGCTCAGTGGGTTAAACCTCTGCCTTCGGCTCAGGTCATGATCTCAGGGTCCTGGGATTGAGCCCCACATGGGGCTCTCTGCTCAGTGGGGAGCCTGCTTCCTCCTCTCTCTCTGCCTGTCTCTCTGCCTACTTGTGATTTCTCTCTCTGTGTCAAATAAATAAAAATAAAAATAAAAAAAAAGAAATCAAACAGTAAGTCATAGTCATTCTTTTTCAGGAAGGGGCAAAGGCATTGTGTAGGTGGTGAAAATAGAGAATTAGGTAGATTTCAGTTGTCAGTTTTGTTGTGTGACCCTGGGACAGCTGCTTACACCACCGCGCCTTCTGTTTCCCCACTTGGAAAGAAATGATGGTCGTTAAAATAACAACAATATTAACAATGAGAATAGTGCTTTCTTGAGGATTCAGGGTGGCCATGTTATATAAAGCACTGACACAGTAGCTGTTGCAGATGAATCCTGAAAATGTAGATGGTTTGGAGCAGAAGAGCTCCATGGCTCTCCACAAGTTTTATATATTCCTTGTGGAAACTGTGATCAGAGTAATGACCATACTTTCAGCATGAGTTCGCTTCTGACCCCCAAGATGACCCGCAAAATGTTATAAACCATATTTTCTAAAACAGTAGATATCAGTCCTTTAAAAACATTTTATTTCCACAGAGCCCAATTTCCACTCCTAGTCTTTCAATTTCTTTCTTCTTTTTCTTGTGGGGGGGCGGCAGTGGGCAGGGAGCAAAGAAAGAGGATGTGAAAGAATCTCAAGCAGGTTTTACACCCCACGTAGGCTGCTACATGAAGCTCAATCCCATGACACTGAGACCTGACCTGAGCTGAAATCAAGGGTCAGCTGCTGAAATGACTGAGCCACCCAAGTAACTCTCAATTTCTACTCAATTTCTACTCCTCCCTCCAACTCTCCAAAATACGCCATCTTCCTAGGGCCTTCTCCAACAACCACACAGAGACTCTCCTGTTGGAATGCAATTACAAATGTTGGCAACATATGGTAGCAAGAACATTTAGGTAGAAAAAAAAAGGATATTTAGGTGAATAATGTGAAAAATGCCAGCTCTCTTACTTGAGTGGGTTATTTAAGAATCTTTAAATTCTATCTGAATATATTTCCATAACACAACCTCTAACCCCCAATCCTGGATTTCTTTTATGATGAAGTAAAAGAGTGAGAAACAAGAACAACAAAAACAACAACAACAAAAATAAATGGAATCCTGGGACCTGCTCTACACTGAAGCTGGTTCTACCAAAACAACAACCTCCTCCCAGAAAAACAAACAAACAAACAAACAAAAAATAAAAACAAAACCAGAAACTACAGAGCCACAGATATCAGTTTTCTAGCAATGTAAAACCTGGATCCATTTACTGGGAACAACAACTGAGTCAGGAAGTAGGGGAAAAAATAAAAATAAAAAAAGACATTTCAATGATAGAATGACAGAATGAGTTTCAGAGCAGTATCATCAGTCACTTTTATTTTTCTATTTAAAGGGTAGGTTTTATCATGAATTCATGTCCAGGGTTCTGGGACAGAGCCCCACTTTCCCTGAGCTCTTTGCCTCATCCTATCTCTAAAGAAATGTTTTGAGAGCAAGTACAAAAGAGAGGATGCTCTTGCATGGGTAGCTAATAGTTTCTGCCTTATCCAACTACTTCTCATTTCTGCCCTAACCAATGAACTTGAACCACAGGAGGCATTTATTTAAAAACTGGTTGCAAATGCATTTATTGTTTAAGATAAAGGGTATAATAATCTACTGTGTAACATTTGATGGAATAAATTCCTCTCTGGTGAAGACCCATTTTGATAAAATTTGGAACAAACCTTCACTTGCTTTGTCATCCTTATATAAAGGAAGATATATGCTACCAAATTTATAGTCATTGCAATATTTAAGAAACATTTTAAACTGAATATCTGGTGAAAAGTCATGCAGTAATTCAAAAGCAACTCATTCCTGGAACCCAAAGCCCCATTTCATAATATGGGTTACTGGGGATAAGTTTGCTTATTGACATGAGTAAGAAATGTTGTGTGATGATATAAGGGCTGTAAATATGATTGACTTTATTCTTACTCTTTGAGATAAGTCTTTTTTTTTTTCTTTCTCACAAATGTTGGTGCCAAAGGTTGTGGAATTTAATAAATAAAACATAGCTCACACTTCCAAGGTAAACCATGGTAAGCCCCACAATAAATTTTAAAGCAGGATTTATTTTAACTTAAAGTCCATGATTAGGCTTTGGGGATTTTCTTAATCATTTAAATTATATTTAGGACTTTTGTGTATGAGTATACATGCGTTTGTTTCTGGGAGTTGACCCATAATTTTCATCGGTTTTCCAAAAGGACTGGGGAATCCTAATGATTTCAAGCTACTGCTTTAAATTGCTTATCAACAAAATGTTGATGGACACATTTCCTCTGATCACTGTAAAATAAGTCATAGCTGGACCAAAATGATCTTAAAAATATCTCTATGTATTTATATATAGTTTTGATGTCTACATATTATATCGTTACCTACACAATAATTCTTTAGCACAACAAACTTTGAGAAACACTGAGTAGCATCAAGGCAAAGACAATATATAAAGATGCTTTGATTTCCAAACATTTTTTTGCACATAAAATAAGTATTATTTCCCAGTAATGAATGAATAGGAGGAAGCACATTTACATTCTTGAGTTTTAAAATCAGGCGTGCTATGGCTTCTTAGGCATTTGCAGTTTAGTATAACTTCCAGAATCTCCATGTCACTTCAATAAGGGGATGCAGAAAGTTCTAAATACACTGCATACCATTCACAAACCACAGGATTCTCCGACTACTTCCGGAGGTCTATCTATCTGTCCACCTCCTTTTCATCCCTATATTGTATATGTCAGCACACAATCAAAGCATAGATTTTCCTAGAGGTCCCTAGAATCCTCAGTCAATTCTTATGTTTGTGCACCAAGAGCACAAACATTCTCAGACTCTCCAAACTTAATAGATATTTACATTAACCTCCTACTCAGGTTCCTGACAGAGAAGAAGACAGTTTGAATCCTAGTATAACACTCCTTGTCTGGTGCATTCTTCTCTTCTCTTTCTCACACTTCACAATAGTGCAGAGTGTACATTTTTCTCTTTTTCTTAGTATTTGCCCAGGGACTTCCCTTAGATAGATAGCATTTAAGATCTATCTACCCTTTACGTTTCTGCGTGCTAGTCATGAAGCAAGTAAGAACTAGAAAGTACCAAGAACAAAAATGTCAATAGATATGTTTACTTATGTGATTGAATGAGAGCGTGCTCTAAGGTGTTACATCTTAGTGCAATGGGTATTCAGTTTTCAAGGTAACATACACACATGGTACAGAACACTGTGGTAATTATTCCTTCAAACAGCTACAGAAACTGTGTAACAGTTCCTGACATCTTGGCAAAGGAAGACATGTCAAAGACACTAAGAGACAAGCAATGGGATAACCCAAGGTGTTGCAAGTGTCAGAAAATGGTGGAACCTATGGCAACAGAATACAGCATCAGGCTACCTGTTTCCCATGACTATGTTTGAAAACACGTATTATTCATTTCCTCATTTAATTAGCTATGATTAAGTGCCAGCTTCTTTGAAGGTTCCCATGTTGCATAAAATTGGACTTGCCCTCTCAAAGCTCATAATCATCCTCATCATTATGTAGATCCTTTCTGTCAGGCACTATACTCATACTAACTTTAAAAATGGGTATGATAATTACCACTATCAAAAAAAAAAAAAAGAGAGATGACTGAGGTACAGTCAGGTTTAATACTTCACAAACACACAACAGGTTAGTGATAGAATAAGAAAAAAAATGCTTTATACTCTAAAATTCATGCTTTTAAGTAACTTGCTGCTTGTCTATGTATAAACATCATTATAATGGAAAGAAGTAATAGGGACCTAAAGAGAAGTATAGATAAAGCATTTTGATGAAATTTCAGAGAACATTATTTTTTAGAGGGGTAGGATGAGCAAATACTTTGTGAAGAAGATGTTTTAACTCATATATCCAAGATAAAAAGTTCTCAATTGTAAAAATAATCGAGGTATCCCCCAAAGTAAAGAAGACTATATGAGCAAATTCTTTGGGGAAGGAGGTGGGTAGGAAGGCGTGGAAGCCAACATAAAATTTCATTTGGCTGGCGTATAAGTCTCATCAAAGGAAAGAGAATGGAAATAACATTCTTGAGTGTGTTCCTCTGTGCTAGTCACCGTGCTGTGTATTTCACACAGTGTACCTCATTTTATTTCATCTTTACAATATCTCAGTGAAGTAGGTATATTAGAGTTTTAACAAAAATAAATAATTGACAAGATGACAGAGAAAATATATTATGGTGAGAATTTGAAATCAAAGTTAATTATAATCTGTGTTCTTTCAGAAATATCATATATTGTATCATGAAAAAAAAATCCTGCGGACAAATTTAAAAATGGAAATTGGAACCATATTGGGTAGGGCCTTGGATTCCAAGATGAAAAAAATATTGGAGTTAGCTTTGAAGATAATCACGAGTCACTGCTGGCATTTCATAGCTATACCTTAGCTTTCTCTGTATGTCAGAAACACATGTTAGTCATTAACTGATTAAATTTGTCTATCATCAAGAACCAAGGTAAATGAATTCTAAACTACATTAATTGAAAATTTGTTCTTTCAACTAAACTTAAAGTTCCTGAGTCATAACTCCCAAGCAATAGTCAACAAATAAAAAAATGGGTATACATTCATGATGAAAAAATTTGTCATCAAATTACTCATAAAGAGAGTAAAATAAAATGGGCAGTAGGATGGATTCATGGTATGAAGCTTTAATGTACTATTTATATAAATATGACTAGATCTTTGCTTTGGTGAAGGAGGCAGCCACCTTCTTGTCAATAGCCAAAATCTACCACTGAAATGTCACTCCTTATTTATATCCTTTCAGTTGTTTTCCTGAGAAAGGATCTTTTGGAATTAATCCAATAAAAGCAATAATTAGGAGCACAAATCATGTAATTGTGAAAAAAAAAAAAAAAACAGCAATGTGAGGATATACCCTAAAATATTAATGGTGATTCTGGAGGTGTCTGACTTATGGTTAATTTTGATTGCTTTTTCATGATATATTTTTGCATTTAGAAAATTTTGTACAATGAGCACATACTATGTTTATGTTGAGGAAAAAAAAAAAAAAAGAGATACAAAATGGAAGGAGTGAGACAGACCGAACTGAGAGTCCAGGGAAGATAGATTTCCTCCTCTTCTCATCCTCTGTCCTTCTACCTTTGGCCAGCTCTGTGTATAAAACTTGGCACATGATACGACTTAAATGTAGATCGGGATAGAAGATCCTCTCCACACTTATTTCCCAAACTCTTGCTACAAAATGTCAAACCATAGAACCTAAACCTAATTTGGATGTTTGGGAAGCAATTTGAACTAGCAGGTCATCAGTTTATTCTCAAGCTGTAATTAGCATGATTTAATATAGGACATATTATATTTCGTCCTGAAGAAAGGCAAAATTCATTAGAGTTGTCAAGTGAGGACTGGAATGTGACTCCATGTTTAGTAATTTTTCATAGCTTATTTCTTATTCTCGAGACCAAGGATCCATGACTCTACCTCATGTTTTATGTCAGTAAAACGCTTTGGATCTTTAGAGTATCAATGATCATATGCCTTAAACTTTAAACTCAGAAATGTTACTTGGTAATTTTTGATTTGTGTAGATGTGTATGTAAAAAAGACCCAAAATTTCAAATTTTGAAGATCACATCAAAATTTAACTATATATTTAATGATCACTTTAATGGGAAAAAGTACATTCTTAAGAAAATTAGATTTTGTGGGGGTGGTGCCTGGGTGGCTCAGTCAATTACACATCTGCCTTTGGCTCAGGTCATGATTTTGGGCTCGTGGGATTGAGTCCCCTATCTGGCTCCCTGCTCAGTGGGGAGACTGCTTCTCCCTCTCCCTCTGCTGCTCCCCCCAACTTGTGCTCTCTCTTTCTCTCTCTCTGTCAAATAAATAAACAAAAATCTTAAAAAAAAGAAAATTAGGTATTTTGTTTTTTATATCAAACACTTACCACTCAAATATATTGGCCAATATTAATGCATCAACTGAATATTTTTCTGTAAGAAGTACTTTGACAACTAAAATTTTATCTCACTATATTTTTCTTGATCATCTTATCCAATTTTCTATCCCTGAGTCTATTGTTCAAAAATCTGAATAATGGGGGCACCTGGGTGGCTCAATGGGTTAAAGCTTCTGCCTTCGGCTCAGGTCATGATCCCAGGGTCCTGGGCTCTCTGCTCAGCAGGGATCCTGCTTCCCCCTCTCTCTCTACCTGCCTCTCTGCCTACTTGTGATCTCTGTCAAATAAATACATAAATAAAATCTTTTAAAAAAATCTGAATAATGACTAATGTTTGTTATTCTGCAGGCGAAGCATATACTTATCTTTTTTCAATTTGTATTTCTTTTAGCACTTTACTTCATAGCACAAGTGAAAGACCTAGATAAATCATTTAAATAATAAACTTGTTTTGGGAGAACCTTTACCTTCAGTAAAGAAAGCAGTTGATCTGTAACAAAGGTTATACATACATTTGACAGAAGGCAAAATATAGTCACTTAATAAGAATATGGAAAATTATCACAACATAGTTTTAATAAGCAGAACATAGCCCAGCTGAATGAGAAAAATCTGAGTCTTTAGGAGGGTTTTCCAGTGAAGAGGAAGATGGAGAAGGCATTTCTGATACAGATGGAAACCATCAGGTACAAATACTTTAGCAGTAACTTGAGTATCATAAATATGTATCATTTATATGCATAAATGCATGCAAAATGCACAGGGTTATAAATCTAGTGGAAAGCATATGACAGAAGCACAGACCTTTTTCTGTAACCATATGCAATTAATTGCTCCTCTGGATTCTGTGCTGCTCCATGGTGCGTTGTTTCCTTGTTCTATTTTCAGTGACTATCACCAAGCCAACAAGCCAGCAAGAGTTGATGTTAATGCCTTAACACGAAAATGTGCCTTTTTCATAGTTTAGAAGCAAACAATTTCACTTGAGTATTAGACATGTTTGCAAATAATGTTCTAATAGTTGCTTTTGACATTCCTAGAACATATAACCTCTCAAGACTGCTGTAGCAGTGCCCAGCCTTTGCTATTTTAGTGCATGTCTCTCTGAATTTTGCTGCCAGCATCTGTGTCTCTCTGCTTGAAGGGTTTCTCTCACCATCTGTGCCTATTCCGTTGGTGTGAAAGGCAAGCTAGGGGTTCTAGGGAATTAACATCCTTGGGAACATCTTTCAACTAATGATTAATGGGTTTTTAGTAGGTAAATACCCCAGGTTCTTCTCTCTTTGGGTGACCTTGGGGTGGGTGAGGCATGTGTGCTATATCATTCCTAAATCACCTGGGATTCAGAGCAGGACTAAGCTACAGAAACCCACAACAGTGACTTTATTACTTCATTTGATTTTTCTGTTTCCTGTCTTACTTTTCTATTTCCCTACCCTCACTTCCTGGAATCACCTCGCAAAAGAATTGCAATAATTGTATTTAATTCTTTGTCCAGAGTCTGATAACTACTCATCAGAGACTCACGAAACATCAGGGCTACTCATTCTAAGCTTGACTAGTAATCACTTAATCTGTTGACACATTGATACATTATGTCCAAAGTGAAAGTCCTGGATTAGGCATTTAAACCAGCTCCTACTGATTCCTTATACCTAATGTCATCTCTACAGCCCAGTCAATACAGTCTTCCATAAATCAGTGACTCACTCTTTTTTGTCCTCCATATCCAATTAACAGCCAAATTTTGTCAATGGTATTTCCAGTATGTGCCTAGGATATTACTTCCTTTCCATTATCTAATATATCAGAAACTTAATCTGTACAGAATTTATTGTTTGATGTAATGAGGTAATTTCTTCCCTGAGAACAGCTCATACTTAAGTAACTTTCTATAACTATTAATGATACAATCAGTGATCTACAAGACTTGGTAAATTCTTCTCTATCACCCATGCTTGTAGCATTTTAAAAAAAAAGGCTACAAATTCTTTGGCCCTTTTCCCATTGAGAAATGTAAATCCACATTTTGTTCTCTTGGTTTCTCTGTGACTAATTTGATGAAGTACAGATGTAATAATCTATTGGCCTAAGCAGTGAGAGACTGGCAGATACAGACACTTCCTTCATCTGGTAATAGTCATTCATGGAAGCCAACTCTCATGTAAAGAGTGTGATTTCTGGGTATCTGGGTGGCTCAGTTGGTTGAGCGACTGTCTTTGGCTCAGGTCATGATCCTGGAATCCTGGGATCAAGTCCCACATTGGGCTGCCTGCTTGGCAGGGAGTCTGCTTCTCCCTCTTACCACCCCCTCCATGCTTTCTTGTTCTCTCTTGCTCTCTCTCTCTCATCCTCCCCTCAAAAAAATAAATGAAATCTTAAAAAATTTAAAAAAATGAAAAGATGAGATTTCCATGGAGCCACCACACTGTGAGAAGCATGAACCATGCAGAGAGCCTCAAAAGGATGAGGCATTTTGTACAAAGAAAGAGGTACAAAAGTCATTCTGGACCTTCCAGCATCAGTCATCTTAACTGGGGCCACATCGATCAGACACAAATTGTCCATCTAAAGCCTTTCCTAAATTCCCGACCCACAAAACCTGCTGGTTTCACTCTAGGGTAGTTTTTGTACAGAAACAGATAATGGGTGCAGTCTCCATACCCAATCCAATGAGTCCTGTTAGCTCTGCCTCCAAAATATATCTTGATTCTGCCCATCTTTCATCTCCTCCTTTGCTCTTCTAGTTCCAAACAGAATCATGTTTCATCTAGACTAACACAAAAGACTTTTAATTATTCTTTCTGCTTTTACCTTACCATTTATTCCCTGCACAGAAGCTATAAAATAAAGAGTTAAATCAGATAACACTGCTTAAATTCTCCACTAACTTCTCACTGCAATTAGAATAAAACTGCTTATGATGGATTATAAAGACTGACAACAATGACTCACACTTACTGCTCTGATCTCTCTTTCTTAGTTACTGTGCTCTATCCATGTGCCCCCCTTTTTAAAAATGTATATATTTATTTGAGAGAGAGAGAGAGAGAGAGACAGAGCAAGCATGTGAGTGGGGGGAGGGGCAAAGGGAGAGAGAGAATCTCAAGCAGACTCCACAATGAGCATGGCGTCCAATGTGGGCCTCAATCTCACAACTCTAAGATCATGACCTGAGCCAGAATCAAGAGTGGGATGCTTAACTGACTGAGCCATCTGGGCACACCCCTCCCCCATATGCCATTTTTGATATCTCTGGAATGTTGTAAACTCATACATATCCCAGGGTCACTGGGTTGTGGTTGTCTCTTTTACCTGGAATAGTCTTCTCCAGTTCCTCACTGATTTGCTTTTTCTCATGATGCAGTTGTCTTCTCAACTACCGCCCCTTACGGAGAGGACTTCCCTGACCACTAGATCAAACTTCCTCTTCCTAGTTAATATGATCTAAGCCTTTAGCCTGTTTTGCTTTTTGTAGCCTTTATTATTATCTAGAATTGTTTATATGTTTACTTACTTATTGTTTATTTCTTCCTTATTGAAATGCAGTGTCTATAAAAAAGAGACCTGAACCATCTAGTTTGCCACCATATTCTTAAGTCTTGACATATTGCCTGATAGATACTGGAGACTCCACAGTCGCTGAATGATTGTAATGTGAAATAGGGCAATATATTCTCCTGATTTAGAATATATTTCCTAGGAACATTTTATTAAACTTTGACTGTATTGAAATCTATCAGAAAAAAAAAACAAAACACCAGATTGTGTTAATTTATAATCCACTTGATATGGCTTCCCAGGAGGTAATTTGTGGGGAAATATATATTGCATAAGTAGATACATTGCACCATTTAATTAAACAGTCTTCAATTTAGAAACACCCATGTTGACTAATTTAGTGTATCCAGTTGGAAAGACTGCATTCTCCTCTCCTCCTACCCTGATGCTTTCCAGACATGCTACAGATTAAAGAGGGCAACACTGGTCTGCTTCACATGTTTTCTTTCCTTATTGCTCTAGGCACACAATGGCCAGTGAAACTGATCTGAAATTTAGAAGGAAGACAGAGACCAGGGAAAGTCTACTCATCCATCCGCTCTAGTTTGTGCTCATTATTATCCAAGCTAGAATGACAGGCACTTCTGGACCTGTTAGAAAAATTAAAGAAAGCAAGCAAGCAAATTAGGGATCATTTTGAATCCACTCATGAAAAGATGACAATTTAAGAGTCTAAATTTATGTTTTCTCCTGTAGGCCCTTTCTTAGAACATTTTTTTAAAAAACAGTGAAAAATTTTACTCTCCTGCCTGCTGACATAAGGTCCATTTGTGCCTTTCTGAACAACCACTCCAAATGTCAGCAGTAGTGAATAGCTGTGAAGTAAACTCCACTTCTTTATCTTAAAAGCAAATTAGGAAAAAGGCAGGCTGATGGTTTCCCCTCAGGAAGGTTTCCCCTGCCCTATGACAGGTAGAGTATAGCCAGTGCCCCTCTCTTGGGCCTCCTCTGCCTTCATCCCCTTTCCCTCCTGGGCTTTTAGCCTCCTGGCCAAAGACATAAGTATTCCCAGCAAGAAAGAGGGCTACTCTCCGCTTTCCACAATCATCTGATTAATTTTATGAAAGCATCAGTCTGTGGTGTGAACAGCCCAAAATACATATGGAGAAGAAAATGGAAGGGAAATTGAATCCACAGAGGGTTCACATGACTCTTCAGAAACTAGCATATTCTATTTGACAAACTTCTCCCTTGGTTTCAGTAGCCAAGTAGAGAACAACTTGGACTTCTTCCTTATGATTGAAAGACAATAAATCTGAGTCTCAACCCATGCCTGACTATTGATCCCTTTTTGACATTTGAGTAAGTCACTTATATTTTCAGGGTTCTAATTTGCTCATCTATTAACTGGTTCCTAACTACTGGGTTTATTGCAAAGCTGTATAAAATAGTGGTTGGGGGGCGCCTGGGTGGCTCAGTGGTTAAAGCCTCTGCCTTCGGCTCAGGTCATGATCTCAGGGTCCTGGGATCGAGTCCCGCATCGGGCTCTCTGCTCAGCAGGGAGCCTGCCTCCTCCTCCTGTCTCTCTCTGCCTGCCTCTCTGCCTACTTGTGATCTGTCTGTCAAAAAAAAATAAAAAATAAAAAAAAAAATAAAATAGTGGTTGGGAGCAAAAGCTTAGAAACATCTACTGACTGGGTTTAAATCCCGATTTCGCCAATTATTAACTTTGTGACTTTGGATAAGTTGCTTAACTTCTCTGGGCCTCTATTTTTGAATTGGTGGGAAAGCATCTCAAATACCCACAGACCTGATTTTACCTACTATGTTAATGACACAGTAATCAGGGGGGTAATATAAAAGCAAATGCATTGTGTTTTCATTCATTTATGTACAGTTCATTTGTTATAAACTCCTTTCTGCTAAAAATCTACATGTCTCTTTGTTCAGGTTTCCCCAGAGGAAAATAATCTAAGCTGAAAGACTTAGCAGATTCTGGAAGAAAGCTAAAGACTCTTGGAAGATAAGCTGAGAGTATGTCAACAATCCAAGAGCTTCTAGATGATCAAGCAACAATAAATATCACCAAATGAACAGAAAGAGTTCTGGCATCTTAGGAGCTGTTTATCAAGGTCAGGGAAGCCCGCCTACACTGTTTGGTATCCTTACTCTGCAGAATGGTGTGTTCACAACAATATCACTATCTTCTGGGAATTTCAGGCTTTACACAGAGACACTGAATCACATTCTATATCTTAACAAAATCCCAAGGTGATACCTTGAACATAAAGGTTTGGGAAACACCAGTGATTTCCAGTATTGGCTGTACTTGGAAAACTTATAAAATGACTTATGTCTGGATTTCAAGCCTAGCAATTCTCATTTAATTGGTATGAACTGTGGCCCGAGCATCTGAGCTTATTAAGAAATTATTTTCCCAAATGATTTCAGTGTAGAGCCAGAATTCAGAAGCACCAAGCTAAATCTTGAGATGTCCCAGGCCTTTATTTTAAATATAATTTCTTTCATGTGTTCTGAATACAAAAATGTTAAGATACATCAAATGCACATCTTTCATGGTTAAGAAAGGTTGATTCCCCAGATTTTATTGTCACTTGCTGGATTCAGAGCTCCCTGGGCTATTTCTTCCATGGTAATTTCAGGATGTAGAGAGCTGATTTGCTTATTTTCAGAAAGACAACAAAAGGTTGACTCCCCCGCAGGCTAAGCTAATGGCCATCTGTTAGGATGCAGCAGTACGGGTTCAAAAGGTGGTATTTGCCACTGTATCTGGTCTCTGGAGGCAACACGTGAAATCCAAGCCTTTCAGAACTCACGACACCTTATGTGTCAGATCCCTGAGAGGAAGGCAATCCCAAATTAGAAACACACGCTTCATTGGACAGGCACTCATCTACAAGCACCTTAGAGTGTCCATTCTGAAGGAGGCCTTTATCGTTCATATCATTCCATGCACAACCGCTATGCTGCTGCCAAAGGCCTCATACAACATTTCATAACTGAGCCCATGACAAAGGGAAGGGACACACCAGGGTTGTCCCGTCTTGCCCTGTATCTGAAATCAACCCTTTTGATCTGATGAAACTGACACCCAAATGGTTACCATTATTATTACTATTATTATTATGTTTGTGCTTATTTTGTGTTATTCATTCAATTGGAAAGGTTGATCCAAGCGCTCCAAAAATTCCCTATAGCACAAAGATTTTATATTCAGTAAGGAATGACATTACAGGAAAAACAGTTTTGGGGACCATGCTAGAAGTAAACTTTAATTATTCATAAATATGTATTATATATTCACCTAAAATTAAAAATAAAGATAGCACAGAGACTAAGAAAGAACCCATATAATTTTGTACATGTGAAGGTAAGAATGATGGTCTCTATTAAATTCTATATAACTTTACATGTCTTTTTTTAACTAAAATATTTTTAGAATTTTCTTTACCAAGTTTATGTTTTTAAAGATTTATTTATTTATTTATTTATTTATTTATTTAAGAGAGTGAGAGTCCGTTGTGAGCAGAGGGAGGGGCAGAGGGAGAGAATCTCAAGCCGACTCCCTGCTAAACTGAACAGGAAGCCCAAAACTGGGCTCAATCCCAGGACCCTGAAACCATGGCCTGAACCAAAATCGAGTCAGGTGCTTAACTGAGTAAGTCACCCAGGTGCCCCTCCTCCACCACCAGTTTAAATCAGATGTTTTGTTGCAGATAATGTAAATAAGAGTTTCTTTTTTCCCCATTTCCTACATTTTCCTTAATCTCCTACATTTTCTCCTTCCAAACAGCTTTTGATGAAAATTTTAGGATCTTATGCAAAATATGCATATGGATTTCTAAAAGATAACAAAATGAACTTTATTAAGTTTAAAGTGACTTTATTAAGCCTGTGGTTGACCAAGAGGTACTAAGTTTACCACGATTATCAAGAACAATGTACAGCTACGAGAAAAACAAAACACATTGTGCTAGCTCCCTCTAGTGGAAATTCTGAAGACAAACCGATTCTAACAGAGTAGTTCTGAATTCACAGGCTTGAATACATAGTCTCTTGAATACAAACCTTATTTACAGACCGACTAGGCCCCAAATCCAAAAACTTAGTGGGAGGAAGGAAGACCAGCATTCAAAATGCATCTCTTAAGGCAATAAATCTGGGAAGAAACTGATTTATATTCTTCTACTTCTGAATTGAAGGCTAGGAGGGAAGTTAAAGCTCTCTTACCATCCATTTTCATATACATATAGTGAGTATGAAAACAGTCACCTCACAGAGTTGTTTTAAGGCTTAAATGAGATCTGTTTCTCCTCAGTCTTTCTCCACATCTGTAAAATTATGTGACCCCAGGGAATCAAATTTGAATCCTTTCTCTTGTATTTTGCCTCATTATAGTCATCCGGCAATTACCACTGATTTATGTCATCCCCCTCCATCTGCAATCTATTCCTAGTACAAAACACCATTCCCTCTGGCCTCTACTGCTGGAACAGCTTCCTGAGTGCCCTCCCCACTTCCCTCCCATCATATGCTCCATGATGGACACGGTAGGCTGAAAAGAAATTGTGTCTTGTGGACCTGAGAGCCAGTCCCACATTGTTCACCACTGCACTTGGAACCCTCCCTACCCTGGCCTCCAAGACCGCAGTGAACTGGGACCTGAGCCACCCACATCACATCACAACGGCCACCCACCCACTAACGCAGCACCGAGCTTTTCTCTACACTGCCCCAAATTGGCCATGGCATTCTCAGTCTCAGGGTCTTTGCACAAACTGATCCCACCTCCTGACAGCATTTTTCTCATTTTTCTTGTGTCTGGTTCCATCCCATCTTGCAGGTTTCAGACTAAATACTGCTTTGGAAATTTTCTGTGTCTAAATGTGGTCTCCCATCTTCCAATTGTCTTTCTCATGGCACTCTGTTTCCTTTGGAAGAACACTCGTGACAATCCATAGTTATTTGTTTAATTGTTCATTATCTGTCTTCCCCATTAAAATTTAAGATACCAAGTCTTCTCCTGTTGCCAATTAGATTCCTAGTATGCTCAAGAATTGGTGCTTTTAAGTATTTATTGAATAGTTTTGTAGATGAATTCAATTTTTATAGAATTACTCAGCATAGGTTGGACTAATTAGGCCTTCACTAAATCCCAATTCTTTTCTCTTTCCAAGGCGTCATTGGGCTCTATTAGTTTTCATTTCTAGGAACAATTGTGAGCTGCTTTTTTTTTTTAGATTGAACTAATTATTAAATGTTTTAAGTAGTTGACTAAAGACATGGTTCTTCTATACTTGCTTACAGGACAGATTTATAGTAAAGCTAACAAATCTTAAGTGCCCAAATCCCTCATTTTCTTTGGAACTTTTTAAAATTAAATTAATTTTTTTTTTTCCTGTTAGAGAGCAAGAGAAAGAGCAAGAGAGCAAGCACAGTGGGAAGGGAGAACCTTAAGCAGGCTTCACACCCAGTAAGTAGCCTATTGTGAAGCTTGATCTCACCTCCTTGGAACCACAACACCCCTGGAACCAGGACCTGATCCAAAATCAAGAGTTGGACGCCTAACCAACTGAGCTACTCAGGGGCCCCTCCTTAGAAGTTTTAAGACCAAGAAAGGGACCCCAGATTTATGTTTACATTGTCATAAGTATGTATTTTATTTCTTAAAGATAAAATTATACCAACAGACTAGTGCATGAGTAACATCATTTTCTACACAAGAAAATGTGAAATGCAGTGACATCACACTGCTCATATATGAAGGGAATTTGAAAGAGAACATCACATAGTTGATAAAAATCCTAAAGATTTGCACTACAATATTAATAACAAGTTGTGAAACAAATTTTTTAAAAAACGATTAAAAATATTTGGTCAACTTCATGGAGAAAGCAATGATTGTCTTTCAAATTTGTTTCTAGAAAATGTTATAAAATTTTAGAAAGTTATAAATGTTATAGAAATGTTATAAAAATGCATTAAAATATTCAAAAAGTGTGTAGTCAAAATATACGAAAAGTAATTACAGAGCTATGATAGGCAGTTACTTAGGATATATGTTATTTTCTGGTTTTTGTAATGTTTGTACGTTTTGTGACCTTTTAAAAAGTTATAATCTGCTTTTGATTTATTTTCTCATTTACTTTATAGTTCTATATTTGTAACTTTGTATTCTTTTTGAAAAGTCTCCCCAAATTAAAGACCACAGGGCTTCATGAAATCCAGATTTTCCCCTGATGCTTGGTTGAAGTGACACGTAAGTATTGTTTTTAATTGGATAGATTGGAGATATATTCTTCTGTTTTCAATTTTATTTAATCATGTTAATTAACCTCTTTTTTAATGCCACAAAGTGACCTACCTACATAACGCTAGGAATAACATATTAAACTTATTAATTTAAAAAAAGTAGTCTTTTTTATGGGGCACCTGGGTGGTTTAGTCGGTTAAGCGTCTGCCTTCGGCTCAGGCCGTGATCCCAGGGTCCTGGGATTGAGCCCCACATCGGGCTCCCTGCTCAGTGGGAAGTCTATTTCTCTCTCTCCCTCTCCCACTGCTTGTGTTCCCTCTCTGGCTGTGTCTTTCTCTGTCAAATAAATAAAATCTTAAAAAAAAAAGTCTTTTTTAAAGAAATCAATGAATACACATGATAAGATTTTAAAAGTGGAGAAGAAATAGAATAAGAGCAAAGTATTATTGGGAAAAGATGAATTCAAAAGTGCCTGAGCAGGTCAGTTGGTTAGGCATCTGCCTTAGGCTCAGCTCCTGATCTCAGAGTTCTGGGAGAGAGCCCAGGGTTGGGGCTTCCTGCTCAGTGGGGAGTCTGCCTCTCTCTCTGCCCCACCCCCCAGCTTATTGACTCTTTCTCTCAAATAAATAAATAAAATCTTTTTTTTAAAGTGAAATTAATATGCAGAATGTGGGCTACAGAGTCCTCTAATTTTATTAGAAGTTGGCAACAAATTTGTCCCTGAGGTTCCTAACAATCAACAAAAAGATCCTCGTAATCAGAGAATCTACTAAAGAAAAGAGAGCAAAAAACCAGGAACCTGTTTGCTAAGGAAAAGCCCAATTCAGACTGATTCCTGGATCTCATTCCATGATCACACGACCAGCATTGTCAACTATATTTTCAACTGAGCACAAGGAGTTTCAGAAATTTTTGTTTGGGCTGATCATATCATAGCAAAGTCAAATTGGGTGGGGGAAGGGGAAGAGTTCCATTGATAGCCAGAATAACATCAGCCCAAACCCTGCTTCACAGTTTCCTGCTGCTAATAGGAATTCTGAAAGAGAACAGACACGTGTAAGGTGAAGAGAAAGGGCTTTCATGTTTTCTTTTTGCCATAGAGGATACGAATTATGGCTCATCTGGGTGGTCCTACCATTGTGTTTTGTGATGCACATAACCTGTGCTGGGTCACATATCTTCCAAAAGAGAGGACAATCTTAAGGAAGACCTTCCCCTGACTGTAAAGCCTACCTGGCTTTAGTTGTAACAGGGGTCACAGAGGGACACGGGGCAGGGCTATGTCCTTTCAAATAGTATTTTCAGGAACCTACCAGCTCATAACCAAGTTCTTGGGCTTTATAATTCTGCACAGTCTTTTGATAAACTAAAATGTTTGATGCTCTCCTGACAACACATTTTGATGAAATCCCTTATAAACATTTTTGCTGGCTCTTATTTGCTTCCCTGAGTGGAATAAGAGACTTCCATACATAATTACTCCAGATTGGAACATATTTGCCAAATTTCAGTTTCTGAAACTAAAGTTTTCCATAGTCTTTTAAAGGTAAGTGCAGAAAAATATCTCTTTCAAGTCATCTGAGATGGACGTTGGATGGTCTTCAGCTAATGACAATTTAGGAGAAAGGCCTCTCTTATTAATCATTTCAATCTCTTAATTTTCCTATTCTCACCAGGAGTTTAGATGGATTAGAAGTGCTATCTGGGGGGCGCTTGGGTGGCTCAGTGGGTTAACCCGCTGCCTTCGGCTCAGGTCATGATCTCAGGGTCCTGGGATCGAGTCCCGCATCGGGCTCTCTGCTCAGCAGGGAGCCTGCTTCCCTCTCTCTCTCTCTCTCTGCCTGCCTCTCCGTCTACTTGTGATCTCTCTCTGTCAAATAAATAAATAAAATCTTTAAAAAAAAAAAAAAAAGAAGTTCTATCTGGAAGATGAATGTGGGGGAGAAAATAAGTATTTCCTACTCAGTCATTCATTTCTTTAACAGAAACTAATGGAATGCCTACTACAGCATTATATATACCATATAAATTCTGAAGCCATTATCTTTGTTATTTATAAGGCTATATGAGTTTGGACAAGTTACTTGGCCTTTTATATCTTCATTTCTTTGTCTATAAAATAGAAACTATAATTTTATTATCTCATAGGATTACAATAAGATTTAAGTGAGTTCCTATATGAAGAGTATTCAATATTTGATACATAGTGAAGTATTATTACTATTATGTACAAGTGCTAGGGATAAAACAATGACAGATGTTCTGGCTGATTTTGGCAGCCAGGAAAAGGAGCCATTCTGCCTCCAGGGAGCATGGTGACTAGCTGCCCAGTTGCCACACCCTAAAATCTATTATTGTGTTTGTGAAGAGGTCTGTTGGCTGCTCCCTGCCAATAACTGAGTGAAGCAGAGAAACACTATTCCTGGGGAATGGATACCTCTTCCAACAGGTAGTTCCAGAACAGAATAATGGTTAACAGGGTTTAAAAATGGTGGAAGATCCGGGTTTGAGGTGGATGTAAACATAAAGAGGGAGCACAAGAGAAGCCTCTGCGATGATATAAAAGTTCTCTATCTTGGTTTCCATAGTGGTTACACAACTTTACACATAAGATAGTATGACACAGGACTATACATACATACTGTACCAATGTAAGTTTCCAGATTTTGATAGTATACTATATATACAGTTCTATAAGGGTTGGAATATACAGTTCTATAAGTTAGGGATGGAGTAAGGACCCCCCTTCCCCCCCCAAAATCCCTCCTTCATAAAAGCAACAAGAAAACTGGACAACATTGTTAGAATTCCCTTTTACAGAATTATGGAAATGAGCCAAATGAGCCAATAGCAGCTCCCTACCCATATTAAATTGAAATCTGCCATTCATATCCTGAGAGAGGAAGGGAGAGACAGAGAGGCTTAGTCTTAGTTTGGGTTCCCCAAGAAGAAGACTCCGAGACAAAATTTCAAATGCAAGTAGTTTGCTTGGTAGGTGCACAGAACATTAACAGAGAAGTGAGGAATGGTACAGGGAAAAAGTAGATAATAAAGTGCAGAATAACCAGAAAATTACTACCTAGGGTCACTGGAGTTTAAAGCACTGGGGACTCTGAAACACAGGTGCAAAGCCCAGTATGTAAGAGTTAGTCTCCCAGAGGTCCAAACCAACAATGGTATTTTTATGCTAAACATTGAGAACTATTTACTAATGGATGCTTGCTTTCTTGCTGCTTGAGTCCAGTTAAGTAAGACTAAGTAGGTCTGAGTAAGAATAAGTAGTAAAATATATATGATCAGTTAGGACTCTTTAGGCTCCATAAAGAGAGAAAACTCAATCTTAAGTGGATCACCTTCCAAAATATGCTTTACTGAGTCATGAAAATTTATATTCTTATACCATATCACCAACACCCCAATTTCTGTCTCTGCACTCTATTATCATAATGTTGGCTTCGTATGGTAGGAAGATAGTGTAGATATTTCACAGTTAGTGGGAAGGTACGAGTTTCTTTTCCAGGACAATTAACAAAGATCTCAGTGTTTTCCGTCTTTGAGTCAATCACCAAGGCCAGAAGAATGTGTTGCTTTTATTAGTCAGATCTAAACCATGTGCTCATGAACGGAAGCAGAACTGGATGAAGTCACATCACTGGAAGGTCAGAGGAGTGCATGGAAGGAAGCACAGAACGAGAGTCTAAGAGTTGTTACTACAGTGATGGGACTGGGAGTCTTAACTAAAATAATGGGGAATGGACGCCTGACAAAAAGACACCACCAACAATGTCTTAGAAGGAAAGCCATAGGTAGAATTAAGTTCAGAGTATATAGACCAGTTTCTAATTAGAAACACAATGGAGTTTATTTATATGTTAAATTGATTTTTTATTTATAAGAGTGTTTTACCTGAGTTATGTTTTAGATCACAGGCACACTTCCAGGCTTTAAGGAGATCCTCAAAAACTCAGTCCACTACATTCAGTGATGATGTGGTAGAATGTTTAAGGCACAAATGGGGAAAAGGAAAAATCAGGAAACTTTTATAAAGATGCTATTTAAGTCAAACTTTAGACAAGTCTCTGGAGGATAGAAGGAAGAAGGGAAGAAAGGCATTTCAAGTAGAAGGAACAACATGGGTAAAAGGACAGAAGTATGAATGGATATAATTTGTCTACATACACGTAGTTTGATTTGGCTAGAATCTCTGATTTGAAATGAAGGAATAGCAAAAAAGATTAAAAAGATTGTTTTGACCCAAATAGTGAAAGCCTTATTTATGTTGTTCTAAGGAGTCTATGTTTTCACTTATTGGCAATAAGGATCCAATGAAGGGTTTTTAACAGTGGGGAGATGATAAGAATTTAGACATCCTGGGAATCAAAATTTATTCCTTAATATCAACAATAATAAGATACTTTATGATAGATATTTATGCTAAAGCTTAGACATAGTATGGGCAGTTCTGTCTCCTTGTGAGTTGCTTGTTCCTCCCCTCATATGATGGGAAATAGCCATTTAGTAAACACATTTTTTTAAGATTTTATTTATTTATTTGATAGGGAGATCACAAGTAGGCAGAGAGGCAGTCAGATAGGGGGAAGCAGGCTCCCTGTTGAGCAGAGAGCCTGAAGCGGGGCTCGATCCCAGGACCCTGAAACCATGACCTGAGCCGAAGGCACAGGCTTAACCCACTGAGCCACCCAGGTGCCCCTAATACATTCTTAAGGCATTTCCCTAACAGCTTATTTTTCATTAAAAGGCTATTCATGTCAGCTCATCCAAAATAATACTATGAGAAAAATCCTCACACTAAGAACATTATTATTTGGTGAAATGGAAAGATATCTATTCTTTGTTCGGATGAATTGATTTCTGTCTTAAGTTGCTCTCCTGAAGCCCCCCACCCCATGAGTAAAGGCAGAAACAAAATTTCTGCAGTGCAATATGACTGGTGGCCACTAGAGGGCATACTTACTTCGTGCTGTGACTGACTAGCACAGAGCTGCTTTAATTCAGAGCAAAATTGACCAACAAAGGTGACCTCAGCAGAGGTTAGGAAGAACCCATCACTGCAAAAGGATAGGTCTATCAAGTGACAGATATGAAATATCAGTTTAGTCAGACTGAAGCCATGGTGACCAATTATACCCATCAAAGCCCAAAGGTAATGAAATCCAGAAAGGCGAAGAGTGTCATTTTGATGGAGATGACCTCTAGAAGGAGGAAAGGGGTGGAAAGCCAGGTTAACCAATTTTACCTTTACAGGAGAGAGATGGGCCATTCTTCAAACACATTAAATTGGCTACTGAAAATGTGTTCTAACCTGATGTATCCCTAACAAGTAGAACAGAGTGGAAAGTGCTGTTCTAACTGAAAATAATGGTTCGTTAGTCTGTTACTAAAATATGACCCCTGAAGGGATAGCTACCTCATGGGATCTTATTCATTCAGAAGCTGATCCCTATTTGAATATAAGCATGACCACGCTAAAGCAGTCTGTACGCAGCCTCATTTCTGATTAAAACCTTGGGTTATTTTTGTAAAGAGCTAAAAATTATGCAAATATCAAATTCACTTATAAAAAAGAAGCTAGAGTTTTTTCCTAGGCCACCTTTCTCAGACTCACTTGGAGGAAAGTTGCTAAAATTTTCATTCCCAGGTTCCATCCCTGATCTTCCTAATCAGAATTTCTGAGGTGTGTCCAGGTGTCTGCAGGGTTGGCAAAAGCCTCAGACAATTCTTTTCATTTGCAATATTTGAGGACAAAGAAATGTGGCATAATTTGGGATACCTGTGTTAGGCACTTTTGTTGAGTCAGGCTCTTAAATGCAGCTAGGTGAGGGTGATCTGTTCTCTCACAAACAAACACACACTTTTTATAAAGCAGGCAACACCTCCCTTGTGCAGATCACCTCTCTTTGGTCACAAACAATGCTAAGCACTGGGTGTACGTGATTGTACTTCACTCTCCCCCAAACCACTGAAGACGATATTTTTGCTCCCATTTACAACTCACAGAGAACACAGTTTCAGAGAGGTTAACTGACTGATCCACAGTCATGCACTTAGAAAGCAAGATTTATTTCATTCTGAAGTTACGAAGCTAAGAAGGAGAGGATGAAGGAAGTGTTTAAAGGTTTATTAGTTTCCACGTATGAATTTCCTCGTTATTTCTTAATCCTCAGGTTTTGGATTAGATGTCAGAAAGCCCCCTCCCCCATATCGAATTGCAATCTGCCATTCCACAACATTTACCCAATCTCTGACCTCTGACCTACAATATGACTTTAGAGGAAAAACATTAACTCCTGCCTCTGTCCTGAGAGTGGAAGTAAGGAAGAGTTCCTAATGGCTTTCCCTTGAAATAAATCCATTTTAAATGTATTTTTATTGGATTTCTTTGGTTTACAGATTTGTTTGTAGGACTTGTAAATGATGGGTCTTGGCATTTAAAGTCAGAAGAAGGTCAAACATTTCATCTCTACCAAAAATAAAATGAATAAAAATCCTGAAAAAAAAAATAGTGTGGCTTCTTTTAGGCTTCTCTAAAGGATCCTATTTCAGTCTAGTCAGAGCCTAGTCAAGAAATATTGTAGCATAAAGTTGAAATATGTCTTATTTTCTCTTCTTTTTAGTCGATCTGACCATTCCTGTTAAATAGAGAAAACATTTTTTTGGTAAATTGTATTGCATTTCAGAAGCACTCATGTAAATATATCAGCTTGGAGAGCATATCCAGATTTTCATTTTTTTAAATATATAATCTTCATCAGCCCCACAAAAAATGTGAATAAAGCAACACACTAAAAATTAACCCTTGGGAAGCCTGGGTGGCTCAGTCATTATGTGTCTGCCTTCTGCTCAGTTCATGATCCCAGGGTCCTGGGATAGAGTCCTGCATGGGGCTCCCTTCTCAGCAGGAAGCCTGTTTCTTCCTCTCCCACTCCGCTTGTATTCCCTTTCTCGCTGTGTCTCTCTCTACCAAATAAATAAATAAAATCTTTAAAAATTAAAAAAAAAAACCCTTAAAAATCAAATGACTTAGAATAACTCCCTCTGAAATCTGTGATTTCATATTTACAGGGGTAAGGATAAATTATGTGTGTTCAGCTAGCCTTTTTTTATTTTTAAATTTTGAAATATATGTATTCCTCTTTTGATATCATAAAAAGGTATTCATAATTAATATAAACAATCTGATGAGTTTGGAGATAAGTATATATTGGTGAAATCTATCTATCCTAGTATTTTTACAAATAATAAATTAATAAATATTTGTATGAAGTAAAAATTTTTCCTCCTCCCTCTGTCCCTATATCCCTCCTTCCTAACCATGGCTTTGTTTGTGTTAGAGTTTGGGAATATAAAACGTTCATAATACCCGCTCAGTGTCAGCTCCAACAAACTAATGCTGTGGTAACGACGAATGACTCTGAAACCCCAGTGCTTTCCAACGACAATAAAAAGGAAGCACATGATGCAGGGAAGAGTGGTAGATGTCTGTTCCATGAATTCATCAGTCCTCCACTGTGAGACTGGACTGCTGGCACAGCCACTCTCTGGGACACTGCCTGTATCAGAGCAGAAGTAAGAAAAAACAGAGAACGCTGTTTTTGTCAAAAGTGGGAGGCCTCTCTTCTCACATTTCCGTGCCCTACTTAAGTCCTTTGATTAAGCGTGGCATCAGTGGGTCTAGGATTTGTGAGGAGGGTGAACAAATATTTTTAACAATATATAAATTATAATATACATGTTTAATAGTAATACTATCTGCTACTTCTAATACTTTTCAATGATTTCATATTTGTCAGATGAATGCATCATAATTTATTTGTGGACATTTATGCTGATTTTTCAATAATACAAATAACGATGGACAACATACTTTGACATAAATCTTCATGCACACATTTCTTTTGGAATAGGTTTAATAAGTACAGATGACATAGAATTGTTTTAGATATGAAAATCATATAATTCTCTCTATGCTTGCATTTTCCTCACAGTGGTTTTTCTTTTACAAAATAACACAAGTCATTCTTGCCGGGTTAAACAGCCTCTCCTTATGTCAAGTACTAATAGTAGGAACTGATTTAAACCATGCATTTCTGTGCTAGAAATCTAGAATTTGATGTCCTTTCTATGTCTGATATTTATTTAAAAAAAGAGAGAGAGAGAGAGAGAGAAAGCAGTTTCGGAAGGATGATTTGCTGTCCTGACACTACTTTAATCATATTTTTTCCCCGCCTTATAGACTTATATTACATAAGCAATTAATTCTTTATGATCTCTTAGGGTACTTGAATATCATTAGCTAGATTTGGGTCAACTCTGGGGTATCTTCAAGTTCTCCATTTCCATGTAAAGCCCTAACACACATCTGATATTCACCCACTTGAAAGAGATCATGCCTTTCTTTTCTTTTGTTACTCAACAAACAAAATCAGTGGGTCACTTTTTGTTTGTTTGTTTGTTTCAAATCAATGAACAGTTATACTTGGTGTCACATATTATTTAAAGCCATAGTCTTGTTTGTAGTTTTGATAGACATTTATGGTAATTTATGACACATAAATTTGTTAATTATAATGTTTCTGAGCAACTGAAAAAACTGCATGCATAATTTTATAAATTTATTCATCAATCAGATATTCCGAAAATATTTCCTGAGAACTAAGTATGTGAAAGACCCCATGATAGGTGCTGGAGTTATGGGAGAGACAAAACAACATGGTCTTGTTACCACACTCTTCTGATTATTACCTGGCAGACTGTGACCTGAAACTGTGAGACTGATCTTTCAACAAAGCCTATGATTTTAGCTACCCTACATTATGGCATTTAGAAACGTGTGAATACTATATTATCAGTAAATATATTACGAGGCAAAAATAGCCTTGCCAATTGTGCTTGGTTGACAAACTGAAAACATAAAAGCAGTGAAAATGAACTTGTCTTCCATAACCACTATCATTAGTAGAAAAGTACAAAGAAATAGAAAAGCTTTTTTGTTTTTCTTTATTCATAATCTATTCAACAAATATTTATAAGAACCCCACAGACATTGTACTGTGTGCTATAAATTCAGTGATGACCAAGAAATCCAGGAAAATATAATTAAACAACAAAGAAAGAGCTACCTTAAAAGGAAGAAGAACACAGGAAAGCCACAGAGAATGAGCAAATAAAATAGAAAAATGATTACAGAGAAAAGTATACAACTAAAAGATAAATCATCCCAATGATCTAGAATGGCATTCTTGACAGAAGGTAGAAAAAGTATAGACAAAAATGGAAAAGTTTTATGAGAAAGGAAATTTGTTTTGGTGGGAGATGGAAACTGGAGAAAACAAAACCTGAACTATGTAGTTTTAAAAGGAAATGGTGTCCCAAAAAAACTTACATGAAATGATGAACCATGAGGCATACAGATTAAGTTGCTGTATTTTAAGGAGAAAGATTCTTATGAGTGGATGAAAATTAAAAAAAAAAAAAAAGATAATCATACTCACAAACTTTGAAATAAACTGACTTAGACTTTTCCAGAAAAATATAAATATAGAAGGAAGTATGAAAAAATTGTTCACTAACTTTTGTTTTTAGAAAGAAAGAAAGAGAGAGCGCATGCACACAGGTTGCGGGGGTGGGAGAGGGAGAGAAAATCCTAAACGGACTACCCACCAAACTGGAGCTTGATCCCAGGACCCTGAGATTATGATCTGAGCTGAAATCAAGAGTTGGACACTTAACTGACAGAGCCACCCAGGTGCCCTGCCACTAATTATTTAAAAATATTTTATTTGTTTGTTTATTTATTTGAGAGAGAGAAAGAGCACAACTTGGGGAGGGAGAGGGACAAGCAGACTCCATGCTGAGTGCACAGCCCTATGTCACTAACATTTTTATACCAAGATAACATACAGCAAGAATAAAAGTAGGATTTCCAGGGAAGACGGAGAGTAGAAGGACTCTAAGCGCACCTCCTCCCAAGGACACAACTAGATAATACCACATCAGTATAAATAACCCAGAAAATGACCCAAAGACTGTCAGAGCACTTTCCACAGCTAAATGTAGAGCCAAGGCCACTTCTGAAAGGGTAGGATGGTGATACAGAAGCTAAAAGGACACAGGGGCTCTACGGGTGCAGAAAGGAGAGAGAAAAAAAGACCCTCATCCAGTTACTCCAGGCTTG
Organism: Enhydra lutris kenyoni; assembly: GCF_002288905.1. NCBI lineage: Eukaryota > Metazoa > Chordata > Mammalia > Carnivora > Mustelidae > Enhydra > Enhydra lutris. The sequence continues at coordinate 34,630,718 of NW_019154106.1, forward strand.
GGGAACCTGCATGGGGAAGATGAATTCTCAGAACATTTGGCTTTGAAAACTAGAGGGGCATAATTTTACAATTCTTTGATCAATGGGGCATAATACCTGGAACTTTAAAAATCAGCTGGCTGGGGCACCTGGGTGGCTCAGTGGGTTAAGCCTCTGCCTTCGGCTCAGGTCATGATTTCAGGGTCCTGGGATCCAGCCCCTCATTGGGCTCTCTGCTCAGCAGGGAGCCTGCTTCCCCCTCTCTCTCTCTACCTGCCTCTCTGCCTGCTTGTGATCTCTTTCTTTCTGTCGAATAAATAAATAAAATCTTAAAAAAAAAAATCAGCTGGCTGGGTTTTAAAGTAAGAGGAAACCAAGTCCCCACCCTTAAAGAGACAGCACAATGAACAGTTGTGCGGAGTTACAGCATTGAAGCAGGCATTTCAAAAATGCCAGGGGCCTAACGGTGGGAGATTTGTTTACTAATCTCAGAGTTTGTGCTGAAGGGACAGAGATCATTGGGAGACTTCCCCAAGAACAGAGGAGCTGGAGGGGGCCATTTCCCTCTGTCACCCCTCCAGCCTAGATACGTGCACCCATCTGCAGGAACTGGCCCAGCACCAACACTTCCCCCTTACCCTCCAGTGTGTGCCCCACCCCTGCGCACTTCTGCACATCCACTCCTTTTACCAGGCCTGCCTTGGCAGGAGCTTTTCTCCTGTGGGCCCAACCCTTCAACCCTGAGGCAGGAGTTTTCTAAAGTGGCCCTAGGTCCCCTCTCAGAATGGACCCACACAAAGCTTGCTAACACCATGTGCCCAGCCCCTGCACTTTCCAGCCAACCTGTACCCTGCAATATGCCCTCTGCCAGAGCCTGTCCAAAGCAGTGTGACAAGCTTGGCATTGTGTAAGTCACCCGGACACATGTCAGCACAATTCCGAAACAACTCCTGCCCCGGGGAGAAGGAAGATACTTACATACACCATTTTTTAAAGATTTTATTTATTTCTGTTTAGAGAGAGATTTTTTTAAAGTTTTATTTATTTATTTTTAGAGAGAGAAAGAAAGCACAAGCAAGGGGAGCACAAGAGAGGGGGAGGGAGAAGAAGGGGAAAAGAATCCCAGGTAGACTCCAGGGCTGACTCCAGACTCATTAGGCTGAGTGGGGAGCCTAATGTAGGGCTTGATCTCAGGACCCTGAGATCATGACCTGAACTGAAACCAAAAGTCAGATGCTCAACCAACTGAGCCACCCAGGTGCCCCTTACCATTCTAAGTGAAGTCCCAGCAGCGGGCTGGGGGCAGGCATCTGCTCTAACTGCAGACCCTACCCACCAACAAAAGCTTCTTAAGGGACAACACATGGAAAGCACCCTCCACTTCTGTGCTATTGCATCTCTAGCAAATGCCTGGTCTGACTCAATTCAAGCCCAAGGTGGCCCTAGACTGGCCCACCAAGAACACAGGGACCAAACTCTGTCCACAACAGGCAAAGAGAGACATTGCAAATTATGGAACTAAAGACGAAAGTGGCTCAGCCATAACAGTAGGGGACACGCAGCGCACAAAGGACACCTTGAATCACCAGTCACCATAGGACTGGTGATTGCACTACAGGTCACCATAGGACCTCTGCTTCATGAAGCAAATACTTTCAAGAGCAGGAGACCTAGCTAACTTTCTAAACACAAAGACACAGAAACAAAGAATTTGACAATATGTGGAGCCAGAGGAATATGTCCCAAATGAAATGACAGGTCAAATATCACAGCAAGCAAGCTAAATGACATGGAGACAGGTAGCATGCCTGATAGAGAATTTAAAGTACTGGTCATAAAGATATTTATTGGACTAGAGAAAAGAGTGGAGGACTTCAGTGAGACCTTTAACACAGAAATAGAAAATATTAAACAAATTAGAAAGGAAGAACTCAACTGAAATTAAAAATACACTAGATGGAATAAACAGTAGACTAGAGGAAGCAGAAGAATGGATCAGCAACCTGGAGGACAGGGTAATGGAATGCAATCAAACTGAACAGGAGGGGCACCTGGGTGGTTCAGTGGATTAAAGCCCCTGCTTTCGGCTCAGGTCATGATCCCAGGGTCCTGGGATCAAGCCCCACATCTGGCTCTCTGCTCAGCAGGGAGCCTGCTTCCCTTCCTCTCTCTCTGCCTGCCTCTCTGCCTACTTGTGATCTCTGTCTGCCAAATAAATAAATAAAATCTTTAAAAAAAAACTGAACAGGAGAGAGAAAAAAATTATAATAAAAATGAAAATAGAATTAGGGAACTCAGTGACACCATCAAGCATAATAGCATTCATATTCTAGGGATCCCAAAAGGAGAAGACAGAGAAAAGGGGGAAGAAATATTTGAAGAAATAATAGCTGAAAACTTCCTAAATTTGAGGAAGGAAACAGAAATCCAGACTCAGGAGGCACAGAGATTCCACCACAAACTCAACCGAAGGAGGTCCATACCAAGGTACAAAGTAATTAAAAACCCCAAACACACAGAACATATCAATGAAAAAAGGAGCTCGTTCTTTGCAAAGATCAAGAAAGTTGAGTTTTTCCAGCTAAAGCCAGACTCATTAAAAAAGGAAAAAAAAAAAAGAGAGAGAGAGAGGGAGAGAGAGGACTCAAATAAGCGAAATCAGAAATGAAAGGGGAGAAATAATGACAAACACCACAGAAATACAAAGGATTATAAGTGGATATTATGAAAAATTATATGCCAACCAATTGGACAACCAAGAATAAATGGATATTTCCTAGAAACATATAACCTCCTAAAACTGAATCAAGAAGAAATAAAAAATGTGAACAGTCCAGTTACCAGCAATAAAACTGAGTAATAACAAACAAACTCCCCACAAAGAAAAGCCCAGGACAAGATGGCTTCACAGATGAATTCTACCAAACATTTAAAGAAGAGTCAATACCTATATCACTTGGATTTTATTCCCATAAATACATTTGCCAATTACTATTTGCCTACATTTACTAATTAACATTTTGTGCCTTTGTTTTGCCATTTGTAACATGGTGAATCTGAAAATAATATTATCAGTGGTTATTTATGAAGCTCATCATCATGAATTGGTAGAATCTACATAGAATATGATTTTTCTTCCCCTCCTCAGTGTCCTACACCCTTCTGGATTCAGTCCAGAGCCATTTCAAAAACAAAAATAAAAGCAAAACAAAAAAGACAAACCTGAAACCAAATGAGTCTGAGTAAGTCCAAGCAATGAAAACTATCAGTTTCACAAAAATGCTATTTAATTAAAACTTGGAAAGGATTTTATGAATGTAGATGTAATTCATTCAGGTAGAAACTAGTCCATTATAAAGTTTTTCATCCTTGGCTCTCCAACCATCATTCTTCAATTAGCCTAAGTTTAAGGGAAACAGCATGAAATTTGTCAACAGAAATGCTTGAGGTAACACTCAAGTTTTGTAACATAAAACAATGAAGTAAGGGTCAAATACTTAATATCTTTAATGGTCAGTTTCTTCATTCATAAAATGTAGTTAATCCCTGCCATTAAGGGTTTCATGAGACTTAGTGAAAAAAAGTTATAAATACTCAGAACACAGTATAGGCTTAGTACTTAATATTGTCATTCACCCTTTCTTAATTTATCCAGAGTTTTGAAAACATACATGTTCATCCAGAAATTGTCATACATAAAAATTACTGTTTTGGGGTGAAAAAAGTAATTGCCCTAAATATTTTAGAAGGAGAGCAAATATATACAAATATAAACAAAAGTATAGCAAAATCTCAAAATGGAATTTAAAACTTATCTTTTAGTTTATAGCATTCATAAAGATCTTCTACATTTCTTTCTTCAAATGGTAATGCCATACCCTTAAATTATTAATTATACAAGAAATCAAGGAAAGGATGACAAGCAATGAAGGATAAAAAAATCAGTAGAGAGAGCATGGGGGAGGGGGAAGAATACTAAAGCACTGCAGTTATTTGTCCTGGATAATATTCACCAACTCACAGTTTCTCAAGAGTAATTGAAATGCTTCAATCTTTATGAATATCCTTTTGGTTGTGATTTTTTCCCCCAGTAGAGGGTTTTTAGACATGAAAATAATATGTCTTATATCAAGACTATCTGAAATTCTCACCCATTTGCAAGCAGGTGCATAACATGTTTTTGTGTCTGACCAGAGAGGAAGTAGGGGAAAAGCCACATGTTGGCCTCAGGCTGGCTTAGGTGGCTTCTATGTTTCCAAACATGTCTCTCGCACATCCAGGGTATTCTCTTGTCCCTTTCTCCCTCCTGTCTCCTATTGTTCTCTTTACACACTCCAGTTGTGGCGATTACTAGGAGTTCCCTGAACATGTCTGTCTTTTCCAGAATCTCCTCTCTTTTTCCTTCTAGCTTATGTTTCCAGACTTTTCATAATTCAGCTGAAATGTTCTCTCCTCCTAAAAGTCAGCTCTGCCCTTCTTCTATTTGCATATATCCCTCTCTCAGTACAAAGCATCCTTTTCAGATATCGCACAAGATATTTAGCAGTGTGGAGTGTGGTTGCTTCTAATCTGCCAGATTATGAATTCCTGGAGGACAGACAGGTCTATATTTTTCTCATTTCCTATATCCAAATCTAGCTCAATTTTTATCAAATAGAGAATTCCCAATAATTGCTTAATGAGTGAGTTTAGGATGTATCTCTAAATAACCTCATTTCCTAAATCCTATTCCTTGCCTGCTTGAGACTGCTAGGAGTGAAGAAGCTAAAAACATGCTTCTCAATTAAGCTCTAAATAAGAAGGCTTGAGAATAGGAAAAAAAAAAAGGAGGGAAGATTTCAAACACAGAATAATAGCATGTGCAAAGACAAAATGCTAAGATACCACAGATTCTGGGAAAAGAGAGTCTATCAACTATAACTGAAATGGGAAACTGGGGCTGGCTAACAGATGATATGATGGGAAAAATAAAATGGGGCCATTTTAACAGATTGTTTTTAGACCATACCAATAAGTTTAAATATGTCCTGAGGACTTTTAGGAATTGTTAATTCATTTGACATAGGTAAGTGATCTGATCAAAATGAAAATCTTCCAGTATATGCAGAACGTTGGGTGAGAGGTCTTAAAATAAAGAGGCTAATCATGGAAGAAATGAAGGCCATATATTTCAAGCTAAAAACAAAGGAAAATAAAAGCTGATATATCTTGAGTATTTATAATACTCTTTACTTGATTTTCTTATATTTTTAAATGGTGTCATGAATCAATTATTAATTTATTCCCAATCTACATAAGAGAAAATTTCCAAGAAAAGTAGCATGATCACTGTTATATTAAATTTCTGGAGCAGCCATAATAGAATACCACAGACTGGGTGGCTTATGCAACAGAAATGTATTTTCTCACAGTTCTGGAGGCTCCAAGGTCAAGATAAGATGTGACAGGGTTGGTTTCTTCTGAGCATTTCTCTCCTTGCCTTGTAGATGGTCATTTTCTCCCTGTGTTGTCACATGGTCTTCTGTGTGTGTGTCCTAATTTCCTCTTCTTATTAGGACAATATTCATATTGGATTAGGGTCCAGTCTAATGACCTTATTTTAACTTATATACCACTTTAAAGTCTATATCCCCTAATATGGGCACATTCTGAAGTACTGGGGGTTAGGACTTCAACATATGAATTGGGCAGGGGTCGAGGGACACAACTCAGCCTATAACAACTGTCAAACACTAAAAAGTAGCAGAGTATAAATTTGAATCCAGTCTTGTCTGACTCCAGATTCTGTGAATTTTCTGGACAATACTTCATGCTCCCATGCAGTATGGAAATGAGTAATGACTGCCAGGAGCTAGAGATGAGCTAAAGAGAGCTGAACTGTCAGGCGCTGGAGTAGCCAATTAAGTCAACCCGCCAAAATGAAAGTAATAGTCAAGGCTTCAATCACTTACTGCAATAGTATACGCTGAACTGGAGAAAGCACTGGCTCCCCACTGTTTCATTTTTTCCCATGGAAGAGTGCTGGTCTAGGGTCAGCTGGATCAGCACAGATGTGAGTGTTGATGCACTATGGAGAGAGCCCCTAGAGACAGGGAGGAGGGGAAAGGGTGAGGAGTGGACAGCTACTGAGTACTGGGCCAGAGTGGATGAAAGTGTCCAAAATGTCCCTCTCCTGCTCCCCAGTAATGCGACCTTGGCAGAAGTGCCTGAGGAAGATCTCTGACAAAAGTCCCTGACAGGAGCATCTGGGTGGCTTGGTTAGTTAAGCATCAGACTCCTGATTTCTGCCCAGGTCATGATCTCAGGGTCCTGAGACTGAGCCCCCATTAGGCTCTGCACTGTGCATGGAGCCTGCTTACAATTCTCTTTCTCTCCTCCTTCTGCCTCTTCCCCAACCCCACTCTCTCTCAAATTAAAGGAAAAAAAAGGAGGCCACCAATGGCCAGTGGAGTGTGTTTTAGGGATACAGATTACATGTAAGAGCTTGGCCACCTTAGGGGATGGGGGGAGGCTGAGTGTTTTCTGAAACTCTTCCACGACTGCAATGTATTAGACGTGCGCCAAATCCCTGTGCACAAATGACAGTTTCCCTCAATGAGGCCTTGCCAGGTATAGCCTTTGTAATCACCTATGGTTGGGCGTGAAAGATCATACAGAGGTTTATGGTTAGAGTCCAAACTACTTACTGTTCATGAGTTAGGGAAATGTCCGATTTATGCATGTGAAGTAATTTTTCTTTTGAGATGTTTTGACCAGTCTTTTTCATTTCAGTTGTATCCACATCACATTTTCGCAGTGACTGATACTTACTCCCTTCCAGGTCCATTCTACTGTGGTGACTAGGACTACAGAGAGAATCATGTTGTCAGTGAAAGCATTTAGGAAAGGAATCTGCTCAACTTAAAGCAGCTCAGTGTTGGTGGTTGTACTGATCTAGAACTAGGAGATGTGTCACTTCTTTGGCAGTCAACAGGGACAGCCAACATGATCCTCAGATTATTAGTTCTAGCAATCTCCTCTTAACCTAGATGATATTTTTAAAAGCCAATAGACCAGTTTGATGTAAATATGTCAAGGCTGACCCCTTTGGTTTAACACTCCAGGAGAAATAATTTTATAGGTAAAAGGGGCCTTTGCCATCCTCATCTGTAGCTTTTCTGCCTTTGCTTAAGTAGAACCTGTTAAGACAGTGGTCTCTGAGGGAAGGACTGTGTGAGTGATTATTTGGGTTATATGCTTGGCTCCATTCTTGCAGGTTTTGGTACTTTATTTCATATACTCTTGATAACAATCACACGGGAAATAATGTCACCTCCACTTTGCAGACTTTGAAATTACTAGAGTCTGAACATTGATACTATCAAAACTATTAGAACAGAAGTCAAAATCAAACAAACAAACAAACTTACACTTTCTTTGGGATCAGTCTACTTGGTTTCTGTCTTAGCTCTATGATTTTCCCATTGTTCTATGATTTTGAACCTAATATTTGAAATTATCAACTCCTTATTTATTTATACTTTTACATTTGGTGGTGCTTAGGGCAATATGCTGCACACAGTAAATATTCCGTAAATGTTGATTTTCTCATATTCTTTTCCAGACCAGTATATTTACCATAGAATCTAGGTCTCTCCTTTGCTTTCCTTTTTATGCTGTTAGTGCTGTGTTGCTTAATTTTGCTCTTAGGTATTCACCTATTTTTTTTTTTTTTTTAGAGTTCCAAATAGTTTCTTTACCAGTTTTTCACCTTAGTATACTATTCAAGGTTTATATGTCAAGAAAACAAAGAGAAAGAACAAAGTGAGGCAAAAGAAAGTTACAAAATTGTGTAGATTGAATTAGAATAAGCAGAAACTTTTAAAGTCAGAATTTTTGCTCAGTAGACCCAGCAGAAGGAAAGCGTGTGAAGCAGACCAATAAGATTATTTTGGAGACCATAAAGAAGGGCAAGAAAATCTGCAAATTTAACTGGTGTCTATCTGCACAATTCAGCAAACCTATCTACTGCTGAATTTGAAAAGAGATTCCTTGTCTTTACTTTCAGAAGAAGAGAAAAAGATTATGGAAATGAATGCAATTGTACCCAGTCAATGTTTTATACTCTCTTTGCTGATGGTAATGTTTTTAAAGTCATTTACAAAAACATGAACAAAAGAATTTCTGAAAACTTACCTGCTGAACCAAGAATGAAATAAAGAGCACTGAGAAACCAGATATAGAGTATTTTAAGATAGGTTTCCTTAATATTCATATAAAAACAAAAGTATATCTGAATATGGATTCTCTTAAGAATGAAATACTTGCCATGTAATATAAATTACTAGTGATGAATTTCTAGCATAATATTTTAGGTAATGTTATGCATTTGGGATTTTAGGGCATCATCTCAACTATTCATACATGGTCTCAAAGAAAGTTTTGGTGGCTTTGTAGAGTCCTAGGAGAATCCCAGGTAAATTTATTTTGAACCATTAAACAATTTGTTAAGTAAGTGAGAAGGTCGTTCTGATACATGCTAAACTTGGACTTCATACATGAAAGTCTTTTAAAAGTACTTTCCTCTGAATTCTCTGTACTTAGAAATATTTACATTTGTTATTTGAATTAACTATTAGTTGCTTGGATTTAGGCTTTATAAGAGCAGGAGTTACATGCATTATCCAGCATGTGATGGGTGCCCAAATGTGTTAAAATTAGTTAATGAATAAATTCTAATTAATAAACCTTTAAAACCTGAACCATAGGGAAAGAGGAAGTGATAAATAAAAGAAGTAAATCATTTCAGAGTAACTGAGTTCTGAGTATGAGCAAGTTTGAAAGCACTTCATTTATAAAGTTCAGCAACTTTGCAAAAGGAGACTAAAAAAAATTCCTCCTAGATAATTCATAGAGGGATTTGATGAATCCCACTGTAAACATCTAGTTATAAAATTGTATTGAATTATGAATTTCATCCTAGAGAAGAGAGGCAGAGAATGTCTTCTTCAAAATATCTCCCTTATTCCCCAGAAGGCTTTTAGCAAAGATGGGCTGACACTGACGGTTTTCCCCTTCCATTGTATAGCTTGTGAAGTAGGCTACTCAGCGGGAATTAAAGATTACTTCGACATTTATTCCATTCATCCTTGCTGTCCTTTGAATTCTAACCATTCACCTCTAAGTTTTCCGATTTATAATTCTTCAGGAATCTTACTCAGGATAAAAATTACCCTATATGAACTTTTGCTTCCTACCCAAGCTTTGAGAAATGACTCTGCATTTTATAGTATTTGACTCACTACACAATTCAAGTCTTGTGGTACTACTACTTGTTCAAGAAAGGACTACCCAAAATGGAAGAAAATTCCTGCCCAGAGACTATAATGTTCCTCAAAAAATTCCACTTGTCTAGAAGACTAGTCTACTTGTCTAGAAGAGAAAGTATAAAGGATATTTTTGGAGTGATGATGGACAGTGGTGATGCTAATGGTGGGGGTGTAAGCAGCATGTATTACTCATCAGATTTTTTTCATTAAACTTCTTCTGTAGAGCAGGAAACACATCTGATTTTTCTCATCATTATATCCTTTATGTCTGCCACAGAGAGGATGCTGATCTACTGGATCAAGAAATTATGTTTAAATAGAACCTACTAAGTGCTAAGAAAAGCACTGAGATGAAAGAGCTAGTCCTTGTTCCTCAAGAAGCTCTTAGTTTATTGGAAGGAATAGGTGTATATAATTACCATACAAGATAATGATCCTACCGGTCCTGATAAACATCCTGGTGCTAAATGCTGAAGTGTCACAAAGGAAGACCACTGAGTTCAATCAATAAAAGTGGGAGGGATCAAGTGTCCTATAGGGAATGGTGCAAAAGCTAATTCTTGAAGGATGTCTAGGTAATAGCCATGTAAGAAATGGAGAAATGATTACCAAAGACAGACAATGTATACAAATGGGGAAAGGATGTCACATTGTTACATGTTTGAGTGTGGCATAGTGAGAAGCAATTCTTTTTCGTTTTATCTTCTCCTTCTCCTTCTCCCTCTCCTTCTCCTTCTCCTTCTCCTTCTTCTTCTTCTTCTTCAAGAGTGTCTCCTATCCCCTTCTCTGCTTTATTTCCTCCTTAAACCAAACCCACCAAGTCCAATATGTATTATCTCTAAAAGAGAAATTCAATCACTGTATGTTTTTCAGGCTGAAATGTGTGTCCTTTGAAATTCATATGTTGAACTCGTTAGCTTCAGTATTTCAGAGGGGATAAGCCCTTTAAAGAGGTAATTATGTTAAAATGAGATAATTAGTGTGGGCTTTAATCCTACATGACTATTGTCCTTATGAGGAGAGAGATTCAGGCCCAGGCACAGAGGGAAGATCATGTGAAGTCAGCCATCCACACCCCAATGAGAGAAATACTCAGAAGAAACCAACCATGCTGACACATTAACCTCTAGAATTGTGAGAAAATAAGTTTCTGTTATTTAAGCCACCCAGTCTGTGTTAACTTTGTGATGGTAGCCCCAGTAGACTAATATAATGAACAATAGTACAAATATCCCTCTTCTACTGGTATAAAGGTAAAGATTCTCACATAAAAAGTATCCAAGATCTTTTCATTTTGTATTGTATAAACAGAACTAGAGCATTTGGTGCCTTAACTTCTTCTGGGTCTTGGTATTATTATCTTTGCTGTAATATTTGTGTGTTTTCCTGGACTTCTTTCAAAGATTATATGGTGCCAAATTTTTAACTAGGCCCATGGTTTGAGAGTATTATTGCTAACTTTGCCATGCAAGGATAGTTGATAAAGCCTCATAGTAATTTGATTCATTTAATTAAAATTATTGGGTAAATTGGGCTGGTTAAGTAAGAGCCAAATGTTCTAGCTGTATTTCTAGAAATATTACAAGATTTAATGGACTGCATTTTTTTTTCTTTGAGTTACTTGCAGAATCTTCCAGGAAATACATTTTTACCACTTCAGCTCACATGACCTCCTCACTATGTAACTGAAAGAAATATATTATCCAACATTTCAAAGAAAGAACCAAGAACTTTTAATTTCAATCTTTTTAATGAAGGTGATTAATTTTACATAGGACTAAATGTGATTCATTCAGTTTTAGTGCAATAAGCCTGAAATTCATGAAGTAATACTTTGTTCTGGCTGAATTTAGGTCTTTGACCAAATAAGAAGCAGTATTAGCCACTGTCCATATCAAATGATAATCACGGGGCCATTGGTTACATTCATTTGCATTTGCTATTTTTTTCAGTTTCTACAGAGCTTCCAATAATCACTGAAGTATATCATTGGTGTGTGTGTATACACACACACAATTTTTTTTTTCCCAAGAAAAAAATCAGCCACTCTCTGCCAATTGATCAGTCAAGATCCAAACAGGAAAACAGAAACTATTTTAAGTACTGCAAATAATAACAATACAGGAATTTAAGTCCCTGAATTAAGTAATCAGGCTATGGGAAACCAAAGAGGCAAAACAAGAAAGAGATTGTGAAGTTACCCAGATAAATGACATTAGGAAGGAGTCAGGACTCTTGGAGTGGAGTGACAACAGGAAGAGACAGGATTACTAGCACTCAAGGCATGGGATATCCTGCTAGAACCCGAAAGTATGACAGGTTTGGTAGGTGGGAACTGGAGCTGAAAAAAGGTTGCAGCCCATGCAGAGAAAGATGGGGTAAATGCCCTGATTTCTTCCCTTGTGCTCTGTGGTGTGAGAGCCTGAGGGCCAGACAGTTTGTTTAATCTGACTCAGAACAGAATGAGGATGGATTTGAATGTAACTGCAAATACAACAGTATTTTAAAAAGTTAAATTTCAGATAATTTTTATGTGTACAAATTTACATTTTGGATATTGGGTAGTAAATGCAGGGATGGGAGATGACAAGGGAATAATGGGGGAAGTTGGGGGTTAGGAAGAACTGGCAGAGAGAAAGCTTGGGGTTGAATGAGGAACATGGGCAACAAGAAAGAAGAGAATCACATTGCAGATATGATAAATAAAGATGAGTTCACAAACCTCATTCATCCCATCACTTACTTATGAAGTAGACAATCATTAAGCGCCTATTATAGTTCAAGTACCATGTCATTCTAGAAAAGCAAATATAATAACATATCAACCCCTGTGGCCCCATAGTGCTCAGCTTAATAGAAGCTGAATATACAGCATCAATTTTAATGCACATTTCTAAAGGCTGATAAAGATAAGCACATGGATCATTGGGCCTCAGCAGAACAGCTCACTAGGAATAGAAGTCAAATGTACCACTTGATTTTTGATAATGAGATTTAACTGGCTAAAGACGGTTGTTGAAAGAGTGGGAAAGTGCTTCAATCAAAGCAAAGCATACATGAATAAATAGCAGTGAGAGGAAACATGGCATTTTCACACATTTGTAAGAAGTTTGGAATTAATAAAGAAAAATATCCTTGTAGTTTTAGGTGATGTTATGAAGGTTGGTGTGGGCCATGCCATCAAGGTTCTTATGGGCTAAATTTCCTCTATTCTTATATTTCAGGCAAGCCATGAATACTTATCCTGCTTACCAGAGCACTCTAAAGATTTGTAGCGCCTGCCATTATGGACAATGATGCTGGTCCTGAGACATGAACATCTGGTTCAAAGCTACATAATCTCAAAGAACTCATACTGATCATTTCTTTACAGCCCGTGCTTGTGGTCAGCCTTGAAAGAAAGTGCATACTGCATACGTAATTCCAAAATCTATAAACACTATTGAGTCCTAATCTAAACATTTCAGAATACAGCTATACGTAAAATTTACTTGATAAAACACTCTCAGCTCCTTTTATGGAGCTAAAGCATCATTCTTAATTTTTCCAGAAATAAATCCACTCTTCTTCCTTAAATACACCGAGGTTTCTATTGAGTTTCTGATGAAGTAAAGCTTCAGGCCCTCTAAAAGGTGACATTTTGTCTTGACAGTGCCCTGACAGCTATCGGTTGTGGAATGAAGTTGAGCTGCTTAGGGTCAGTGTGGTCAGCCGTAAGTCAAGTCAACAGAGGAAGCTCCCGCCACTGGTGGGCAGTGCAAGGTGGGAGAGAAAAACAATCAGAAGGAAATCTACATAAATCAAAGGAGCAAGAACAGGAAAGGAAATGGGGTGCTGGTCAAAGGGGTAAGATGCTGATTTTGAAACCAAGTCAAAGTATTTTGGAGTCTCTCCCAGTATGCTTCTTATCATGGTCAGAAAGTCTTTCAGGGTGTGGTTGATTTTACAACTGTAAGGTACATAAACTAAGCACATCCTGACAGAGAAAACAAAACACAATGGCAAAAGAATCAAGGTTGTTCTTTAGATACCTGTGCAACAGATAGGTATGCAGATCTGCAACGAAGTCATTTAAAAATGTTTTTTTCTGAGGCACCTAGCTAGCTCAGTCAGTTAAGCTCTGCCTTTAGCTCAGGTCATGATCCCAGGTCTGGGGGCCTTGGGAAGGATCCAGCCCCATGTACTGCTCTCTGCTCCGCAGGGAGCCTGATTCTCCCTCTCCCTCTGCGTTCCACTCAAATAAAATCTTAAAAAAATATTTTTTTTTCTTTCAAGGAAAAGCAAGGAAAATGTAAAAAGCCGTTCCAAAGTGATAAAAAAATAAAACTGATAGTTTGTTTGACATGTTCTTTAAAGGGTATTTCAGGCCCCTTAGGATAGCCACAAAGTTAAATTCTCTTATTTTGTTCATGTTTGTTGTCTATGGAATGTTCTCTTTTGGCACGGAGAGAATCTTAGAGAGGTATTGATAAATGATGTCTAGAATTAGCTATTGTGTTGACACATATTATTCTATTTAGAGCTAATTTTCTGGAAAGGCACATCCTCTTCTTCTGTTTCTGTGCCTTAGTTATTTCCTCCTGAGCCACTTCAGAGAGACTTCCTAACATCATAAATCTACACACCACAGGGAGGCTCTACGAAGAGGCTAAAGACTTAATAAAAGTAAAAATCACCAAGGGAAATGTGTGCATTATGTACATGACAGTGATATGAAGCCATGAAATAAAAATGGCCCATAATGGGCCTGTGGATTAATTTTGGGTAGCGTCTGATCCATACTTCCTTGGAATTGAGAATATTTATCTTGGCGTTAGGGAAGGCAATGCCTGAGTCATTTAAGGAAGGGACTCTGGAATCAGGTAGATCTTGGTTCAGCTCTGGGATCTCTTCTCTCCCTCTGGTTTCTGGTTGTTTTTATTGTTCCCCATCTAAACTGTCATTCCATTTCCTGATAATCTCATACTCCTCCCAGAAGTGTTGTACGCTGGGTCTCTCTTTCTGGAGTTTCTGTTCACTTGTTGTCTGTTCTCATATACTACCTTCTGGTGGGCATTATGCAAGTGATCTACTTGTGGCAAAGGTTAATCCCCAAATCTCTTTGGGGTCTCAATGTCTTCATTTGTAAAATAGAATAACAATTATCCTTATGTTTTGTGGTTTGTAAACTGCAGAGGTATCATAGAAAATATTTCGATTCTGGTACTCTTTCATTAATGACTAAACATTATTGAGTAGAATCTATTGCTCTCTCCATTCATCTCCCTTTCTGACTGTGTATATTTATATGCACGCATATGAAAGAGACAAACACACACAACTAAGAATCTATCTCTGTGTTCAATGAGAGAGGAGAGTATGCTTATCCCCCAAGGGCCATAGAAAATTCTTGAACTTTGCATAGATTGTACTATCCCAGAACCAAGTCCTGTGGACAGAGGAATACCACATATTGACCTGCGTTACTTGGATCTTTATTGTGACAAGAATAGAAAGTCAAGATCCAATTTTTGCTCAGTCAAGGTTCACTTTTTTTTTTTTAAGATTTTATTTATTTATTTGAGAGAGAGAGAGAGAGAGAGAACATGTGAGGGCAAGCACAAGCAGGGGAAGGAAAAGGGACAAGAAGACTCCCCACTGAGTACAGAGCCCGAACTGGAGCTGGATCTCGCAACCAGAGACGGTGACCCGAGGTGAAATCAAGAGTTGGAAGCTTAACCAACTGAGCCACCCAGGTGCCCCTCAAAGTTCACTTTAAAGTGAGTGCAACTCAAGCTGCATTTAGATCTCACTGTGGACGAGCAAAGAGATGGATGCTGGCAAGAGAGCTATAATGTCCATAGTTGGTATTCACTGTAAGAATGTCTTTGTATGTTTATATTTAATTTATTAACACCATTTCTCATTCTATAAAGAATTTGAGCCATCTTAGAAGGAGGATTTTGAAGTTTTTGTTGATCTTCCTTTGGACATTGATTTTATACATGTACACTGGTTACAGGTTGATGGTTATAGGTTTAATTTGAATCCAGTGTTTAATCTTAATACTACTATTCAGATTCAGCATTGACAGTAATGGAGATCAGAAATGAGGATGAGTATGGAGTATAAGTAAAACACATGAATCCGGGGCACCTGGGTGGCTCAGTGGGTTAAAGCCTCTGCCTTTGGCTCAGGTCATGATCCCAGGGTCCTGGGATCGAGCCCCACATCAGGCTCTCTGCTCAGCAGGGAGCCTGCTTCCTCCTCTCTCTGCCTGCTTCTCTGCTTACTTGTGATCTCTGTCTGTCAAATAAATAAATAAAATCTTAAAACACACACACACACACACACACACACACACACACACATGAATCCAACAAAGAATAAATACTATGAAAAGAGTTAAAGAGAAAAGAAGCAATTATGATTAAGTAGGTAACTCAAATATGAGGACTGTAAAGACCTACAGAGTCTTCCAGCTTTGAGCTTCTGAGCTTCCTGGAAGAAATATAAAAGGCTATTAAATCAGTTATTTCAATCTCATTTTCAGAAAGTGAAGTTTTTAATTTCCAAGTATCCTTGCACATGGCTACACAGTGATCAGCACAGAGTAGGTATTTCATAAATACGTGCTGGATGGTTGACTGATGTAACTGCTTAGCAAATGTCTAGTGAATACCATTGTGTTACATTTTTTATCAACAAGAATGTTAGGTGTAACATCTCTTTGAAAGCTAACTGTCCTGATCCACACAAGGCAATCAAAGACTATTATACCATTAAGACATTAGTCAAAAGAATTAAAAAAAAACTCATAAAACTTTACTTAATATATCATATACTTTTGTAAAAACCAGGATAAATCTATTTTTACTCTGTAAAATGTATCATTAATAAGGAAATTCTATTTGAATACATTGTGATATTAACATAGTCTTAAATCTTCACAGAAATGACTAAAAACACATGTCACGTTTGTCTCCCTCATAGTCTTAGTATTTGTTGATATTTCTTGGCTTTATTTTTCATGGAAAATTTTTAAAAAAAGGCTGTGTGAACAGGTAATCCAACTTTTTCTCTAATATCAACTATTTTAGTTCAATCGTGCTTAATCCAACTAGTAAATAAAACAGATTAGACTCGGAAACTGGAGTTTTATAGCTATTTCTTGGTCCCTCTACTCTTTGTAGATTTGTCAGAAATGTCCCTTATCCAAACAGGAGTTAGGTTGCAATGGGACAGAATTTTTGTTTTCATTCATCTCTCTTTCTATAGGAGCTACTACTGATAGAATATTGTTTCAGTTACATAAAGCTGAAATTCCCAAGTATTCTCAGTGATGAGATGGATCTGTTAATCAGGAGGCATAGCAGCTTGCATTTTATGGTATTTTTGGATTTTAAAGTACTTTCATTGATTTCCTAACTTTGGTGCTCACATTGATTCCATAGCATGGATGTAAATGTAAATTTGTTCTTTTTTTTTAAACAGAATAGAAACTGTAACTTAAGAAAAGTAAATTCTTAGTCAAAAGACTCAAATCACTATATGGCAAGGCTAGAATTTAACTACAGGAACATGGCATCGTTTAGAAAGTTAAAGCATATCTTTTGGAGATAGAAACTCCTGGGTTAAATTTAGGTCTCCGTCCATTATAAATTGTGTGTACTTGGGTCAGGTTATATTATATTGCCAAATCTCCTATAAAAATGGGCATAAAAAACCAGCTTCCATTAAGTAATGTAAACCAAAATGAAATAATGACAGTAAAAATATATATGCAATATATATACATACATACACATATATGTATACACACATATATAATTATACATATACACTAAGCATAAGGTTGCCAATATTTACTATTGGTATTAGTTATGATCTTGATTTTGATGATTCTCTCAATTCCAAACCTGTTTTAAATAAAATGTGCATCTAATCAGACATTTTTGATTTGTACTGTTGACATTTTGAGTGGATGATTCTTTGTTGGAGGAAGCTGTCCTGTGCGTGGTGGTTGTTTTGCAGTATCTCTGGCCTCTACCTACTGGACACCGGTAGCATCAACCTCTCCTGTTGTAACAAACAAACATAACTGTAGACATTTTTAAATGTCCGCAGGGGGTAAAAAAAAGAGTCTCCCCAGTTGAGATCACTTATTTAGCTGGCACGAGATGAAAACAGAAAATTCACACCTATTTTAGCTGTACCCTGCAAAACTGTGGTAGCTGAGAAAAGGAAGAGGAAAAAGTAAAGAAAAGCCCAAGTGCCTAAGGAACAGTGGTGTAATCAACATACGTTATCTCCTTTGACTCTTTCAACAACTACGGATGTTTTTATCATCTTCATTTTATAAAGAGATTCACAGAAGTAATAAGTATATAGTGTGATAAGTAAGAAGGCTTATTAGAGTAAGGTAACCTGATCAAACTTGTACACATAGTAAGTGGTGAAATCAAAGGCTGCATCTAAAATGAGCAAAAATTTGAAGTTTTTCTTCACCATTCTGTGATATGTCTGGAAGACGAATAAGATCACAAATGTAAGCTAAGATATAATCTTTATAACTGTTGTTATAATTTTAACTTTTTATAATTTAT
This sequence comes from Enhydra lutris kenyoni, assembly GCF_002288905.1. NCBI lineage: Eukaryota > Metazoa > Chordata > Mammalia > Carnivora > Mustelidae > Enhydra > Enhydra lutris. The sequence goes on from NW_019154106.1 coordinate 34,648,590, forward strand.
CATCTTTATACTCTTAGAAGAATTCTAAAAGCTAAAGAAAGGCAATATATAAGGCACCTGAATGGATCTCTTGTAAACCATGGTGTTTTATTGATCCATTCACAACTAAGAATAGGAAATTTCAGGCTTAGTCCAAAATCCATCCAGACGTTTTTGAGACTAAGTGTCACTATATGATACAGTTTTATATGGTATTATTTTAAAACAGTAAAACATTTACTTAAAAATTATCTAGTAATTTGGATTCAAAGAGGTTAGTGTTTTTTCCCTATTAATTTACAGAGTGCAGAGAATGGTGCCTACTCATTTGTCTCAGGTGTAATGGATTTTTCCTCTATTTACCTTACTCTGTGATAGTCTCAATCACTTCTCCCTCCATTAGGTACCTTTCTAATTCTTCTCTTATAATTTACCATCCACTCACATAAAGATCATTCCAGAAGCCTAGTGTCAGATTACTGAAGTCTATCATCAATGACTGGTCTTCTCTAGTCAAGTCTCGTAGGTACTGAACAGGGTTCTGAGAGTGCTGGGCTCTCCTCTAGCATCTGATGTGACTTTGTTGAGAACTGAGAGCAATTTTGTTCTTATAACTTAGAAACAACTGTAGAGGATCTACGTCATCATGACTTAGTTTTTGTACCAGTAAACCTTAGCCTGGGTAACACAAATTGCAAATTAATAAATACCTTCACTGTTGGCTCTAAGAATTTCCTATCAACAATTTATCTGAGTCACTAGTTTGCTCACTTGGGCAAATAGTTTGATTATCAACATTTCATTGATCACAACTTACTTCATGGCCCTTGTTTTGCTGTGTCCACCAATCCACAACTTCTATCAATCCTCAACTGATATTTTCCCATTCCCAATCTGTACCCTCCTTTAAAGCAAAACAAAACAAAACAACAACAACAAAAAAAACTTAAACCAATTGAGTTTGGACCACAAAGCGCTGTAAATATCCTACCTCTGGGGCACTTGGGTAGCTCTGTCAGTTAAGTGTCTGCCTTTGGCTCAGGTCATGATCTCAGGGTCCTGAGATCAAGTCCCACACTGGGCTCCCCGTTCAGTGGGGAGGCTGCTTCTCCCTCTCCCCCTGCCATCCCCTTGCTTCTGCTCACTCTCTCAAATAAGGAAAGAGAATCTTAAAAAAAAAAGTCCTACTTCTGACTCACCTATCCATCAAGGTGGTAGTCTTTACTACTAACATAACTTCAACTCGCAGGTTACTTGGTTAATATTTTGAGGTTTACCACCATGAATGGAACTGGATTTGAAACTCCTAAGGTTTCTGGTTCATGAGCAAATCTAAGTAAAAAAAAAAAAACAAAACACCTTCTTAGTTTGTGGCAGTTAGGAGACCCCTCCGACTGCTCATTTCCTAGCAATGCCACCGAGGAAGTGTTACTCCATCAGCTAAACATGGCTGGTCTAATCACGAAATTAGAAAGATCAAACCATTTATAACATAATTTATCATCATATTCATAACATTCAGATGGTGCTTGAAAATGCAACTGAATTTAAAAAAAAAATCTCAGAAAGATACAGAAGCAGATTTATGTACTGAAGGATAAAAGTGTTCAACATCAGGATCGGAGACTGATTTTTGCAGGTGATATTTTTGTATGGTATGTTAATGTTTGATGTACATAAGACACCAAAACCCTCTCTTATCTTTTATATCTTTGACCTCCTCTCAAATGTGTGGTCTCATTCTAATTCCTGCTAATAAGATTCAAAATGAACTAAAGATGATAGTCTGAAAATGTATGGGAAACCTAAAGGAACGTAAATAAATAATATATCTAATATAAAGCAATGAGTAGGCCATGATTAACAGTTGCCTGCAAAATTCCATTAACAGTGCACATTTAATCCTCACAATGATTCCCCCCTCCAAAAAAAATCTGAGTTACAGTAGCTTATCAAATACCACTACTAAAAATGGTGGCATGGGAATTTAAGTCTCTCTAAACCCATTAGCCTATCCTGCATGTAACACACCCACTGTCTCTGTAATAGACTTAACCAGGTAATAATGTCAGACAGAGGGATATAAAATAAAATTCAAAGGACAAAATGCCTTTGTTGCCTGAGGATAATATTAAAAAGTCCTTACTCTAATTGTCCCCTGCGAACAGTTCAGAGCAGTTTTTCTAATTAATCTCTTTAAGATATTTGGAAGAAATGTCAAACTCTAACCTACCTGTCAGATCATTAACCTCATGGAGGTTAACAAACAACATGGCTAAACACATCATTACAGAGAAATAGATCCAAGCATTGAATACAGTGTGGGCTTTCCTCTGGGCTTGAATTTGAATTCTGAATCTATCACTAAATTTGGGTAACTTTTTAACTTTGATGAACTTGTTTCTTCATCTTTAAAACTGGAATACTGAAGCCAACCTCAAATGGTTGTATTGAAAACTAAATGAGACAAAACACTTTGAGAGGGCTATGCAGGGATGACTAGAAAATAACAACATCTTACACTGAAATATTTAGTAATACCTGTTGAGCTGTATGTAATTTTTCACCTCATCTTATTCAATTGGATATAGAAAACTTGCTATTTACCCTGATGATTTTTTATTAAGTCTTCTTAATATTTACTTGATATATGTTCCTTATAAAAAATCATTCAAAAAACAAATCTAGTTTCAAGTTGTTATTTAAAGGTTAGAGAGACATTCAAAATAGCATAACATAATAATAGTAAATAGAATTTTGAGTGTTGTCAGCCACCAATAAAACTAATCCCAAGCCTCAGAAATAAATGAATGTTCAGAAAATGCATATCTTCTCTACATGTGCTAAGAAATAACCTCTTAAAATAATGGCAACCTTGGTAATAATTTGAAAAACTTAAGAGACTGTAATTTCATTTGTGATAAATTTTAAAGATAGGTTATTTTAAAGACAGGTTGTCCAGCCCACATAGTTTATTTCTCCCGCCTTGTTTTTATCCTTCTGTACATTCATTTGTATTTTCTCCATTTAAAGTCATTCTAGTTAGACAGGGAGTGCAGGAATATAATAGATCTTAAAATATTTAGGCTCTCTGATCCAAACAAATCACTGAATTGGGGAAGCTACAACCTTTACTTTTAGTGCAAGATAAAACTTAATAATACCTTTCCAGGAAATGCTAGAAGGGCTCATAAGTCAATAGCCTTGAAAGAAAACACTCCAGCCTTGTGAAGTTTGAAAGCCTAGCACATTAAACTTATTTCCAAAGGCTGAATCCATAATATGAGGCACAGTCTGGGTGTTGGTAATCCTTATAGAATGAACTTGTAGCATGCAGGTGTCCTGGTTAGCATTTCATGTTAACGTTGAACATACTTTCTTGTATTTTCCCAAACTATCATCCTGGCTCCTATATGATCTACTCAACATCCAGTAAGAACAGATGGAACAAACAAATGAGTCATTTGTGTCAGAGCCTTGTCCATGAAACACAGGTAAGTCAGGGAGTGGCACAGACTCATGTCTAACCACATGATTTGCCTAAAGTTGGCAAACAAAAAGTGGCGGTGGCATAGTGGATTAGCAACTGGATTATCTGGCCTCATATCCCATCTTTACTAATGATTGGCTGTGGGGTATTGTATAAGACTGTCATTACCTCTTACAGTCAGTTTCTTCATCTACAAAGAAAATTTTGACTAATTGATTTTTCAATGTTAGTTGAAAGTAAAGCATTCTTTCATTGCAAATTGCCAAAAATGTGTCCAGTAAGTTTCTTGTTTTCTCTTATTTTTTATATAATATATACTATATATACAAAAGTATACCCACAAAGATATATATAAGTATAATATATATAATATGCATATTATAATACATATGTGTGTGTGTGTGTGTGTGTGTGTGTGTGTGTGTGTGTGTATAATAAATACATATGTATACTTTGGTCAAGCATTGCACTGGTCCTTCCTGTATTTCCATGTCAGACAGGATGGCTGCCACCCAAGTCTCACTGGCCTGTGTGGAACTGGTTTTCAATGAACTAAATTTTAACAAGGGATGCTCTCATTTGCATATTGCTCAAGTGTTTCTTTTAGGATCAGTGACATATGAGAGTCTTTCAGGTGGGTTATTTAAATCATTAGCAGGGCACTAGCATCCTAGCATTCTACCTTAGATATGAATTTTGTTCACACCTCAGAAATAGCATGAAAAGATCAAAAGAAGTTTTATCTTTAATGGAATGTGGTTCACTGGGTAAATGATAAAAATCATCATGGAATGTGTATAAATGCATATGCATATCTGTCAGACACATGTAAGTAGGGGTTTATGTGTGAGAGGTGTTCAAATATCTGTGTAACACCCAGTGGGCCATGTCATTCACTGGAGCGGCTCTCTTTTCTAAAGGAGGTGATGGAAGTAGTGTCCCATGGAAGAGTTTCAAAACTGTGTAAATAATTTAAATGTCAGAAAACCAGAAAACACAATTCCATGTTTGTCCTCAGGCTCCTCATTGGCCTTACTGAACAAAACACTCTGAACTTTTAGTTCAGAAACCAGAGGTAAACTATCTAGAGAGTAAAAGAGATTTCTTATAAGGATCTAGTAATCCATGGTCTTTCTAGGATGTGAGTATTTTCCAGAAAAACTTCTCATGATAGTGCATTTTTTACCCCAGAATTCTTTTAGTGTATTTTTTACCCCAGAATCAGACTGAATACTTTTAGTGTATTTTTTACCCCAGAATCAGACTGAATTTCTCACTAAGAAATATCACTTAAAATTTTTATTAAATAATGTGATTTTCTGAGTTTTTTTCTGAATCAGGCTAAAAAATTTAGTTTTATGAAAACAAAACACCTTGTATTTTGCTTAAGAGAATACTTCTAATTGTGTCTTTATATCTTTGATATAGAAGTTTAGGACACGTCTGTTTCTCTAGGAAAAAAAAGCATGAACCAAAAAAACACTTGTAAACATTTTATGCATTGAATTATATGGAAGTATCTCACTGACTTAAAATATGATTCTTTGCTACCTTTTATTTTAAATGTTAGGTAAATGCAGGGAAAAACTGCCTCATTGATGAGAAACTCAATTCAAATGTTTCCTTAGTTGCAATGAATTATTAACTTAGATCTATAGAGAAAAAACAGAACCAACCTCATTCTTCCTTTTGGATTATAAATTCAGAGATACTGGAAGCTGGAAAATTCCTGAAAACATCTTATTTAGTAGATTTCAAAGACTTTTCTAGAATTGGATATATGGGGCATATCTAAATTGAAGATCTAGAATTGGATAGCTGTACCTCAGATTTTGATCCAGAGTATAAGAATAGACCTGTTCTCAGGGTACCTGGGTGGCTCAGTGGGTTAAAGCCTCTGCCTACGGCTCAGGTCATGATCCCGGGGTCCTGGGATCGAGCCCCGCATTGGGCTCTCTGCTCCGAGCCTGCTTCCTCCTGTTTCTCTGCCTGCTTCCTCCTCTCTCTCTGCCTACTTGTGATCTCTGTCTATCCAATAAATAAAAAAATTAAAAAAAAAAAAAAGAATAGACCTGTTCTCTTCCTGTACTTCCTTGTCAGTGAGAAAATTTTTATTATGAAGTCAAAACAAAGCAGGATGTGTCTGTGTGCACATGTGTGTATTTAAAATTTGGAAAGGGACTCACATAAAGGCACCTCCATTTAACAGATTAAGAAACTAATGTCCCGAGAAGTTAAGTGAAATCCCCAGAGAGGAAAACAACTAGCTAGTGACAGAATTTTAAAAAAAAGATAATTTAGTTCTCCTGATTATAATTCTGTGTCTCAACCCTATCTTTCAGGTGGTAAACTGCTTCAGTAATGAAGGACGGCATTGATAAATCCAGCAGAAATTTTTGCATAAAGTTAGCTTGCTGACAGCCTATTAAGCTTGAGGTGGTACAAAAACTGGAAAATAGTATCTCTTGGAAGTTTAACCACTTAACTATAGTCTGTATACTGGACATGAAAAGATTAAACAGGAATACATGAAGTCTTCTGACCTAGCAGTGGCTTACACGTGTCACACAGAGAGCGTTGTGGCATCAAGATCTACACCCATCATGGGCCTCTTAGCTCTGAATGCAGTCAAGCCATTTGTCCTCCAGAGAGAGCAGACTCTACACTTTCTCTATTTCTCTATATATTCACCAACACACATGGGTGGAACATAGAGGCAGCCAGGCAGAAAACATGAAGTGCTCAGAACTGCAGGAGGAAGAAAACCTCAAACACATATAAACAGAAAAGGAAGCTTTCCCTAGGTTTATGAGCAAGGATTTTCCAAAAGCAAGTGACAGAGAGAGACTCAGCAAATACTTTATTTGCTAGCCAACATTTCCCAACATTTCCCTCATAGTTAGATTGTAGTTAGGTTGGGGCCAAGTGAATAGTTCTGACCAGTGGGGTGTAAGTACAAGGGACAGTGACATGGCCACTTCCAGTCAGAAGGAACAACAAATGTTTATTCTCCATGTTCCTTCTCCTTTCTCTTGCTGTGAGAGTGGAGGTCATATGTTGAGAGAACAAAGTCCTCAGATGCATAAATCTAGGACTCTGAAACACTGCTAGGAAGAAAAGCACAGGGGACTTTGCATCAGGGGAAAAAAGGCACATCATCTATGTTAAGCAACTAAGATTTGGGAGTTTGTCCTGAAGCAGAGTTCAGTCTATATTAGAGGGAAATTATTGTTATAAGATTTAGTTAACAAGGATTATTTAATATAAATGTGTAAAAATTCATCAACAAAAACAGCTTATACTCACTGTATTAGATGTGACATAAAAATAAGCTTAAAGATATTGCAGTGCTCAAAATATTTTTATTTCCTTTCTAATTAGCCCTTAAAAAAAAAAGGCATGAATTAGTTTAGCACAATCAACAAGAGCCACCAGAATAGGCATAGAACTGCATAGCTCAAGAAGTGACAAAAACTAGAACACACAGTTTATTCCCCATGTTAATGTTGGCAAAGGCCTTTGGTCCTTCCGTTGCACGGCAATTAAGAATTCATATCAGGGGGTGCCTGGGTGGCTCAGTCAGTTAAGCATCTCTTTGGCTCAGGGTGTGATCTTGGGGTCTTGGAATCAAGCCCCACATCAGGCTCCCTGCTCAGCAGGGAGTCTACTTCTCCCTCTCCCATTTCCCCTCCTCCATGCTTGTACTCTCTCTCTCTCTCTCTCTCAAGTAAATTAATAAAACCTTTAAAAATTTTTCAAAAATTAAAAAATGTTAAAGAATATCATACTATCACTATATCCTCATCAATGACACACATATATATGTATTATCTCCTATATTAATTACATAGTAAAATGTGTTCAATTATCTTTCTATAAAATAAATTCAGTGTTTTTTTTTTAAGTAATCCTTTGTAGTCTTGACAAAGTCCTCTGTAAACAAAACCCTGCAGGTATACAGTGTATTGAATGATGTCTGGATTAAGTAGGTCCAGCTCAAATGTGGCAGTCAGTATCCATATGTCCCAGTGACAAAATGAGATAATTGGTCTCCATTACAGAATATTTTGAAGCACTAGACAAATATAAGTTATGGTTAATACTATATCTTTGTTTAAGTGGTAGTTCTAATATAGAAAAAAATACAGAAATCTAAAGGCAATATAAAAGAATGGTGCATTCCATGGAATAAAGAATGTCACAAAGAAATAAAAACCTCATAATTTAAAAAAGTTATTTCAATTTCAACAGATGATAATGTCTGAGTGACTAATATATGCATACATAATCCAGTTTAGCTCCACTAATTGATTTTAAGAAATTGAAAAGACTTTCTAAAAGCCTTTCTCTTTTGCTATAATAAGTACCATTTACAGAATTTTCATTCAGTTTCTATATTTTGCTATCATTCATTTAAGTAAATAAAAATCAAAGCCAATATCAAAGTCCATATATAATAACTTCATTTAAAAAAGAAAGCTAACTTGGAAGAGAAGAGCATAAGATGTAAATTTTAAATCCTTCCTCTTAAAAGTGACGAGTTCTAAACTAAATAAAACATCTGGATTTTCAATAATACTCTCATCTCTTCAAAACAAATAAAGAACACCAAGATGGTAATCAAATAAAGCTCTAGCATTAACTGAGTTGAAACAATAGTTTCTGCAAATGACATTCCCTTCAACTCCCAATGGCCTGTCTCTTGGTTTCAGTGATGAACAAAATCAAAAGTGCTTATGATTCTGCCACTGAATAACTCACAAGTGTATTCCCCTTTTGGCACTGGTACATGAATACACAACTCAGTAAAATTAAAGAAAATGTAGAAATAGAGAATGTGCATATAAAAATTTAGTATCTGATAAAAGTGGCATGCAAATCATGCAAAAAATGAAATGAAAAATGAAATACTAAAACACACAGATGAACAACTGGTTCACCACTGGGGGTGGGGAGAAGCTAGCACTACATCCCTACTTCCTACTACACATAAAAATAAACCTCAATTAAATCAAAGATTTAAAAGTAAGAAAATAGAGCAATACTAGATATCAATATCACTGACCTTTTTACCTCAGTCTGAAGAAAGATTTTTTTTTTTTTTTAAAGATTTTATTTATTTATTTGACAGAGAGAGATCACAAGTAGGCAGAGGCAGGCAGAGAGAGAGGAAGGGAAGCAGGCTCCCTGCTGAGCAGAGAGCCCGATGTGGGACTCGATCCCAGGACCCTGAGATCATGACCTGAGCCGAAGGCAGCGGCCTAACCCACTGAGCCACCCAGGCACCCTGAAGAAAGACTTTTTTAGCTGAGTCGAATACTCTGATATATTGGAAGAAATTATTAGTAAATTGGGCTACATAAAGAAAATAATATCAAGTAAAATCAAAGTAAAACCAAAGCAATGAAAAAAACTCAGAGAAAATGTTTTCAATTTATGTCATAAAAAATGGGCAGTATGTTGAGAACTGTTAAAATCAGGGAAATAAATATGAAAAATTCAAAAGAAAAACGGGCAAATGACATGGACAATTTCAGAAATACACAAGCTGGCCCTAAAACATGACAAAACATTCAGTTTTCACTTGTTAAAAATAAAAATGAATACTAAAACTACACTCAGATACCATTTTCATTTATCAGATTGGTGAAAATTTTTAAACATTTGATGCATTCTGTTTGTAAGTCTGTGAATTAACAGGCTTTCTTTACTCTGCTGATAGAAATACAACACGTTACCACCCACTGGAGTGGAAATTGGTAGTAAGACTAAAACAACAACAAGGCACCTGCATGGCTCAGTTGGTTAAGCATCAGATTCTTGATTTTGGCTCAGGTCATGATCTCAGATGGGGCTCCACACTGGGCATGTAGCCTCTCTGCCCCACCTCCCCTCTCTCCTTCTCTTAATAAATAAATAAATTAACAAACAAATAAGCAAAAAGCAAACTAAACTTTCCATAGCATATACTGGTTGACCTACCATACTGCTAGGAATCAACATGAAAAGTCATCTTCCAAAATACCACATACACAACCAAACACATACAAGTATTCATTTGCCATTATTTATAAAAACAAAACATTGGGAACATCCTTTTGCCTTTTGCCTTTTTCTCATATGTAAAGAAATCACTTGATAAATTATGATGCATTATCACAGTACTAAACAGCTATAAAAAGAAAGAGAATAGTATCCATGAAGTGATATGGAGTGATTTTCCAGGATATATTATTATTAGTTAGAAAAAGCAATATGCCCAAGAGCATATAAATTTTATAAAATAATGTAGAAGAAAATATATATATATAATCTTACTTTTGCGAAAATAAAAACACAGTAACAATACTCCAAAATTTAATCAAAGTAGATGCCTACAGGGTGGGAATAGGGTAAAAAGAATAGCAAAGGGAGGGAATGTGACTTAGCTAAATATATTTTGAATTTTTAATCATGTTAATACTTTCTATATGCAAAGCATAAGATTTGATCAGCAAGGATAAAAGAAAATCACAAAATGGACATAAAATCATTAAATTGAACGTAATCAGGTATGATTAATATTAAACGCTTATCAAATTGATAACATAAGCATAATATAGTTGGGGGGAGAAATAAATAATTGATCCAAATACCCGAATTGTACAATGTTAGTGGAATATAAGAAAGAACAACAAAAAAGTGAAGAAATCTTGAATATTAATGGTTGGCTTGTTGTTGGTATAATAGTTTTTTTTTTTTTTTTTTTGGTACAGTAGTTTTGTAGTTCTTAAAGTAGTTTTGGTGTACTATGTAGTATTGAGTAAATACAAAAATAGTTTTGTGTACCAAAGATTTCACTTAGAGACAAGAGATATGTAGACTAGGCAAAATGAAGAAAATGTGGCATTGGGTTGATATTGTAAATATCAGTGCAATTTCATTATTTATATTAAAATATATTTTCCTAGCACTGTCCAATAAAAGGCCTAAAAACATTGACTCCCAAAAGCAACACATCTAGTGCTTAGATCTTCATTTCTAAATAGCATTACTCATTACCTGGGCTCTCAGGAAAAATGGCTAAGTCTAGGTCTACATCTGGGAAAATTTAAGGCAAGCCTAAACTATCTTATGTGTCAGACAGTAAAAGACAAATTAATCAGACTTGTTAAAGGACCCAGAAGCCTGCTTGAAGCAACTGGTGAAATTTGGGAAATTTGAGCATCAAATGGAATTATGACAGCAATGGATTATATCCCATTGAATTTTAAAAGAACAAGAACAAGAACAACAAAAAGTTATGTATGAGTTCACCAAAAGACATATATGCTAGAATGTTCATGAGACTATTTTTATGTTGGTCTTCAAACTACCCAAATGTCCATTCATAATGGATTGGATATATAAATTATGATATATTTACATGATGCCATGCTAGAAAGTAAGGAGATGAATTATCTATTATTCTGTATAACAATATGGGTGAAACTTTAAAAATATTATGGTGATCCAAGTAGTCAGACATAAAAAATAAAAACACAACACTACATATTATATAATTCTATTTATCTCAAATATAAACACAGGAAAAACTAGTAAATGTTGCTAGATTTCAGAATAGTGGTTATCCTTGACATATAACTGTTGTAGGGAGCTACAATGTGCTATAATGCTCTATTCTTAACCTGGATGCTAATTACAGCAGTGTGTTCAGTTTGTGAAAGTTCACTGAGTTGCATTATTATTATCAGTATGTATATTAAAGTGTATATGTGTATACATATTTTAATAAAAGAAAAAATCCATGAGTCTTAGGTATAATAACAAAATGCAGTGTTAAGAGGGAGAGGAAAAAGGTCTACTTTATAGAAGAATGCCATTAAAGAAACAAGGATGATAAAATTAAAAAGTCTTTTGCAATCAGTATTGTAATAATTGATTAAGGAAAGAGTCACCAAAAGATGCTAAATTATTGAGTAAAGCATTTCTGTGGAAAAGAATATTCGTACAAACTTCACAAATCATCCCACAGATTACTTATTAATTACTTATTAACAAAGGGGGAAAGATACTTTCACAATGAAGAAATCATATCAACACCACCTTCAAATGATGATTATAATTTATTCATGAAAAGTGGGACCAATGTATGGCATATGCCTACTGATATAATGCCCTAATAAGGACACTTTATAGCTTTTTTTGAAAATCATATTTAACTTTTTCTAATTAAGAGGAAATAATAGAATAAATTCCACTTGAGGACTTTTCTGCAAGACAAATTACCTATAATCATGTGCAGCAGGAGAATCTTCTATTTTAAAGAAAACTATTGATCCATGTGTCTAGTTTTTGCGCCAGTACTATACTGTTTTGATCACTACAGCTTTGAAGTATATCTTGAAATCTAGGATTGTGATACCACTAGCTTTGGTCTTCTTTCTCAAGAGTGCTTTGGCTGTGTTGGGTCTTTTGAGGTTCTACACAAATTTTAGTATTATTTGTTCTAGCTCTGTGAAAAACATTATTAGTATTTTGATAGGGATGACACTGAATCTGTAGATTGCTTGGAGTAATATGGACATTTTTACAATATTTGTTTTTCCAGTCCAAGAGCATGAAGTAGCTTTCCATTTGTGTCATCTTCAATTTCTTTCATTAAGGTTTTATAGTTTTTAGAGTTCAGGTCTTTCACCTCCTTGGTTAAGTTTATTTCTAGCTATTTTATTATTTTTGTGCAATTGTCAACAGGATTGTTTTCTTCATTTTTTCTTAAATTTAATCAAATAAATTTTTCTTAAGTAAACTCTACCCCCAACATGGGGCTCGGACTCATAACCCCAAGATCAAGAGTCCCATGCTCTGCTGACTGAACCAGCCAGGCATCCCACTGTTATTTTACTTTTGCTTTCTGCTACTTTATTATCAGTAGAAATACAACCTATTTCTGTATGTTAATTTTGCATTTTGTGACTTATTGAATTTATTTATCAGTTCTAATGGTGTTTTGGTGGAGTCTTTAGAGTTTTCTATATATAGTATGTCACCTACAAATAGTACAGTTTTACTTCTTTACCAACTTGGATGTCTTTAAATCTTGTCTGATTGCTGTAGCATGGGCTTCCATTACTATGGTGAATAAAAGTGGCAAGAGTGGACATCCTTGTCTTGTTCTGATTGGAAACACTCTCAATTTTCATCACTGACTATGATGTTAGTATGATGTAAGTTTTTCATATACGGTCTTTATTATGTCGAGGTATGTTCTCTCTAAACCCACTTTATTAAGAGTTTTTTCTTTTTTTAAGATTTTATTTATTTGACAGACAGAGATCACAAGTGGGCAGAGAGGCAGGCAGAGAGAGAGGTGGGGAAGCAGGCTCCCTGCTGAGCAGAGAGCCCGATGTAGGGCTCAATCCCAGGACCCTGGGATCATGACCTGAGCCGAAGGCAGGGACCTTAACCCACTGAGCCACCCAGGCGCCCATTTATTAAGAGTTTTTAACTAGAAAAAGATGTTGTATTTTGTCAAATACTTTTAAAAATTCTATTGAATGATCATATGGTGTTTATCTTGTCAATGTGATATATCATACTGATTTGCAAATATTGAACCACCCTTGCATCCCTGGAATAAATCCTAGTAGATCATGGTGAATTATTTTTTTAACGTATTGTTGAATTTGGTTTGCTAATATTTTTTTAGGGTATTTATTCATTGGAGATACTGGCCTATAGCTTTTTGTTTGTTTGCTTTTGCAGTCTTTGTCTGGTTTAGGTATAGGGAATGCTGATTTTGTAGAATGAATCTGGTCATTTTCCTTCCTCTTCTATTTCTTTGGAATATTTTAAGAAGAGTAAGCATTAACTTTTCTTCTAAATGATTAGTATAATTCAGGAACAGATGAAGCCATCTGTTCCTGAACTTTTGTTGAGAGGTTTTCTTCTGTTTTTTGTTTTGTTTTGTTTTGTTTGATTACTGATTCCAATTTTGTTACTAGTAATTGTTCTGCTCAAATTTTCTTTCATCTTGATACAATTTTGGAAGACTACATTTCTAGGACTTTCATTGATCTTCTCTATTTCATTTATTTCTTCTTTAATCTTTTATTTTTTCCTTCCTTCTTCTGGCTTTGGGGTTTGTAAATAAACCTTAAAACTATGTGCAATGTATGATCCTTGGTGGTGTGTATGATTTTTTTTTTTAAAGAAGCTGTGAAAGATATTATTGGAACAATGGGGTAAAATGAATATGAAGTATTAGATAATAATGTTAAATTTCTTGAGGGTAACATTTGTATGTAAGTCACATAGAAAAGTGATGTTGTCTATAAGGAATATAAGCTGAAATATCTAGAATTGATATGGTTAGTGAAACTTGAACTTTAATTTTCCACAAAATAAATAAAAAGAAAATATAGTAGACGATGTTAATTATCAGTGCAGCCTGGCGATTATATATGTGTGTGTGTGTGTGTGTGTGTGTGTGTGTGTGTGTGTGCGTTCATTGTGCTATTTACTGAACATTTTTTGAGGTCTACAATTTTTAAAAGTGAAATAAAATAAAAAGAATAACAGAATGGCTTCTGGAATGGTTCTCAGGCCTCTTAGCCCCTGGGTTCCTGGTATTCTTTTCTTTTCCACATACTGGAGGAGGAAACTGGATCATTTTAGTTGGTAGGGGTTCTCATTGTCTAATGTGCATAAAATTGTCAGAAAACTTTGTTAACATTGTAGATGCTGAAGCCACCCTCAAAGATTTCTGATTCAATAGGCCAGGATAAGAATCAGGTATTTATGTTTTTAGCAAGCACTTCTGGTGGATTTGAAGCTAGAAGCCACACGTTGAGATGATGGCTGTTTCAAATCTAGATGACCACAATCAAGTGGGAGACTTTTAAAAATTGCATATATTTGGGCCTCTTTAAATTTTTTTTTAAGTCAGATTCTCTGGAAGATGCTAAGTATTAAAATCCCAAAACCCTAAAGAAGCAGAAAGAATCAAAATAAATTCATTTCCTTATGAGATCTTGATTTGAGATTCACTGATTAGTGCTCTCCTATGCCCAAGAAATATTCTGATGGCTATTCATTACAAAGTGTTCTGTTTCTGAGAATAGTTAAAATCAGAATGGAGAACTCTGAATTGCATTTTCAGGAAAAAGACAACCTTAGTTAATCAAACAAAAACGAATCTTTTATATAAGCAACAGGTTTTATCTTTAAATCATCGCTATTATATAGAATCTTCTCCTTTTTTGATTTATTACAGCTTTCCTTTGTTCTTTATGAATCAAAGAAATATGATATGTGAGATTTCTTACATGTAAGCACCAAAGCCTCTATTTTTGCCCAGAATGCATAATCTGGAAGGATCGTGCATAAAGAAAAGAGTTTTTTGTTTTTTTTTTCCTCTTCTAAAATGAGAGAGAAAGGAAATGGTAAAGAGATTGATAAGAGATTGATGACATCAAGGCTGGCACATCTGGCTAATACACATATTGTTTTTCTAGCTAAGAATTTTCATTGGCCATGTCTCTGCTTTAGCATGTTTTCAAAATAGTCTCCAGATCATCTGCAGTACAGTCACTCAGGTTGCTTCTTAAAAATGGAGATTCTTGCCACAAACCAAAACTTCGAACATCAGAGTATCTGGGAGTAAAACTATACGGAGTCTGCATCTTAACAAGCGCCTGGGGTGATGATTATATACAATAAGAATAAACACTAAAAACTGAGAAATGCTGCTGTATTATTCATCCGTGATTCTTAAATGTTTGCTCCTGGGAATATCTTGTGTATTGAAACAATAGTAACAGCCATAGCTATCACTTCATTAGTGCTCATATTGAGCTAAGCACTTTACATTTACCATTAGATTTAATCTTTACAACTATGCTCTGAGGGACGTATTCTAGGTCCACTTCTAGGATGAGGAAATATAACTTCAGATTGTTTCACCAACTTTACAGATGGTCTGTAAACCCAGAGCTAGTAATCCCATCTAGTTGTCTTAGACTATAAAGTCCAAGATCTTAACTGTTATTTTGCAACTTTCCTTTAAAACTTTTTAGTAGATTATTTGTACAGATAGATGATAGCTACCTAGCTAGGATAATTATTAATGGGTGAATGAAACGACACATAAATATATTAAGAGGTAGGCTGTGTGTGTGAAGTAATGAGCCACATGGAGAAGAACAGAGAAAGTAAGTGCTAAGGACCAGGATAGGAAGAGAAATGGAAAATTCTGCCATGGAGGGAAATGTTTTATGAAGGGAAAGCCATTTCTAAACGAGGCCTTGAAGGTTAAGTAAAAGATGAACAGGTGGAGACATACAGAGTAGATTCATATGGATGGAATAACACTGATAGAGAAATAGAGGTAGGAAAGCATGAAAATGGAAGAAGAAACAACACATTACAAAATGCAAAGTAAATAGCAAAAAACAAAAATAAAAAAAACAGGACTAGATATTTAGGTTGAGGGAAGATCAAATTAGCCTTTCAAGGCTAGCTTAAGTAATTTGAACATTATTCAAGAAGCAAAGAGATGTTTACAACAGTTCCAATTATCATCAATCCCTCTTTCTTTGCTTTTGCTCCTTTCCTGAAACATCTATCCTTTGATCATCTGCTTGAAAATTATGTATCCTTCAAAACTCATTCCATATGTCATATCTTCCCTCATTTTCCTTGAAAGCTCTCTATTCTGCATCTCACCTCAAAGCTTAATTACATTTTACTTATCTTTGTCCTAGTAAAATTATAGTCAAACCTTGATTTTGTAGCAGAGTAATTAAAAGTTTGGGCCCTGAAGGGAAGATCCTACCTGGATTAGAATCCCAGCTCCACCACTTGCTTTCTGAATTCAACCTCAGTTAAGTGATTCATACCCCCTGTGCCTCAACTCTCTTATCTGTAAAATTGAGATCATTGGTACTACCTGACATAATTATAGGAATTATTAACTTAAGTAAGCTTTATAAAGTACTATATTAGTTTCTGTAGCATAGCAAATGCTTTGGAAATACTAGATATTACTTGTTAATATACTGGTGTTTACTGTATGAACTAAAGTTATTGGTCTACATGTTCCTTACTAAAGACTAATTTCTTTAAAGGCAGAAATATACGTGGGCATAAATGAGAAAAACACTAGATGTTTATTATTAATGTGTAGAGTTAGTATGCTATGTATTTGTTGGGTAGGTATGTTAGGAGTATTAGAGTAAGAAAGTGAGAATCCTATGGAGAAGTTTAAGACCACAAACTAAATCAAGGGCTATATTTTGAGGCAAGGAGCCTTTTTTAGGACGGATGGCACTTTGGATTATTTTTCTGTCTAAATCCAGAACTGTCAACACTCATATTTCAAAATGTCTACTATTAGGATGAAGCAGAAACTGTAATACAAGCTATCTCATGAAAGCAATTTTATTTATACATATATGTGAAAATTAAAAAAAAACAAAAACAAAAACAAACAAACTTGACCTTTTGAGGTCTCCATACTGTTTTCCAGAGTGGCTGTACCAGTTTGCCTATCAACAGTGTAAGAGGGTTCCCCTTTCTCCTCATCCTCGCCAACACCTACTGTTTCTTGTGTTATTGATTTTAGCTATTCTGACAGGGTTGAGGTGATATCTCACTGCGCTTTTACTTGGTATTTCCCTGATGATCACTGATGGTGAGCATCATTTCATGTGTTTGTTAGCCATTTCGATGTCTTCTTTGGAAAAATATCTAATCATGTCTTCGGCCCATTTTGAGACTGGATTATTTGTATTTTGGGTGTTGAGTCTGATAAGTTCTTTATAGATTTTAGATACTAATCCCTTATCAGATATGTCATTTGTAAATACCTTCTCCCATTCCAAACGTTGGCTTTTAGTTTTGTTGATTGTTTCCTTCACTGGGGAGAAGTTTTTTATCTTGATGAAGTCCCAATAGTTTATTTTTGCCTTTGTTTTCCTTGCCTCAGGAGACATATTTAGTAAAGTGTTGCTGTGGCCAGTGTCAAAGAGGTTACCACTTGTGTTCGTTCTCCTCTAAGACTGCAACACATGGATGGAGCTAGAGTGTGTTATGCTAAGTGAAATAAATCAGTTAGGGAAAAACAAATACCATAAGATTTCACTCATATGCAGAATTTAAGAAACATAACATATGAACATAGGGTAAAAAAAGAGAGGCTAACCATAAAACAGACTTAATGATAGAGAACACACAGGGTTGTCAGAGGGAAGGTGGGTGGGGGATGGGTTAAATGGGTGATGGGTATTAAGGAGGACACTTGCAATGAGCATTGGGTATTGTATGTAAGTGATGAATCACAAAATTTTACTTTTGAAACCAATATTACACTGTGTATTAGCTAACTAGAATTTAAATAAACACTTAGAAAAAAACAATAAAATTAAGAGGTCTTACATGATTAAAAAATATAAAATAAAATAAAATAAAAACAAAAATAAATTGGAATATTACTTGCCAAAATCACTGTTGCCCATGTTAAATATTGGGCTATGTCAGTTCTGGGAGAACACACCAATGATTTGCAGTATTTTTTTCTGCGTCTTCCAGTTCTCATTATGGTGTTGAATCTGGTCTTTGCACTTAAGACATGACTTAATGGTCATATTTGAAGCCTGAGGAATCTCACACAGGATATTCGAGTGTAATAAGATGTCTCTTTTCACAGTGTGGCAGTAGCTTAAGTGTGGGTCAAGCCAATTATTGAGTTGTTGTCACACATTGAGTTTAGAAGAAATGTAACACACTATTTACCCAAGTATTAGAAATAAAGAAAGGAAGGTATATTTAAAGAATGCATTTTAGCAAAGTTTAACTCCAACATTTCATGTTTCTGGGGACGAATTTGAATAAATAAACTTCTCACAAGGCAGAGGACATGGGGAAAAGGTGCTATGTTGGCACTTTATGTAATTTCTGGCAAGTAGTTTTCAGCACTCATATATACTTAGCATCTTTGAAATAGCCCAGTGTTTTATTTTTCTATAACAGCACAGAAAAATGGGTCCCTGAAAATGGTTTTACTATCAGGGGAAGTATTGGCAAGATTAAAAATGTGAACAGTACTCAAACCTGAATTTTTATGCACAATTTTACTGGATATGTGGGGATCACACCTGTGCTTTCTTATTTTATGCAGAGGGATCATCACAAGAATGAGAAGTATAGTCACTGGATAATAATAATAGCCAATATTATCAAATGTTTACAATGTACTATGAGCTATGATAAACACTGCAGGGAGATAAACTCATTTAGTCTTCGCAATAACTGTATGAGGTAGACACTATTATTACATTGATTTTACAAATGAAAAGGCAAAAGAGGCATTAAGTAATTTGTTCAAGTAAGTAACTAAGCCAGAATTAGCTTGGTAACCTGGCTCCACAGCCCATGATCTTAACCACTATACTAAATGTGCCATATTACACTACCCTATAATATATTACTCTGTTATAAATGCATTTTTTCTTTATAAAATATCATTTAATTTCGCACTTCATCTAGTCATGAAAAGAACTACATTGAAAATGCTAAACTAAGGAGAAAACTTAGTTGCCTTGAATATTTTAACATGAAAACTCATCATTTTTCATTCTTCACTCAACACGTATTTCTTGAGCATTTGGTATGTGCTAGACACTCAGCTGAGACCAAGGTAATCGTGGAGATCAAGTCAGACAGGTGCTGGGCACTTAGGGAACTAAGGTAGGAGGGCAAGGTGACAATAAACAAGGAAACAAATCAACTTTAGTACTGAAGAAAACATGAGAGACAACATGAGAGAATGTGACCAAAGGGAAGGGCTCTTTTAACAGCATGGGAGGAAGTCTCTTTGATGGGATGACATTTGAGTGGAGACCTCAGTTGTGATAAGGGGCACCAGGGAGCTGATCTACAGAATGAGGGCTCCAGGCAGAGGGGAAGCTCTCTTCAAAATTGAAGAGAGCTGTGAAGACAAGGGACTGCTATACTTTTGCAACAAGCAGTAGAAAACTCTCAGCCACAAGTCATTACTCATTTTCAGGGGGTTGAATATAAATGGAGGTGCAAATTAACCTTGCTTCTTGCTCCAATAAGATAGAGCTCTAATTAGCATAAATGGGAGGTCACCAACTTATTGTCACCACATGCATAACAATGTGTTTGGGGTATTATTTTTCTGATTAAAGTAGCAATGTATTATCATGTAAATAGTTTAATAATGTCTTGAGGCTCTTATGAATATATAATACAATTTTCATTTATTAAGTAAAATATTTAATATTCAAAAACCTGAATGCAAGCCCATAAATGACTTTTAATCCAAATTATAATTAATATAAATATTGAAAAAATTCTGTACAAAAATTCACAAAATTCCATGAAATGCTTAGAAAAGTTATCTCTAGTTAGTAGAACTTTGGATTTAGATTTTTCCAAATCTTGGATAATATTTGAAATGACTGTCTAAAAAGAGAGTAATAGATAAATAGTACCAAAACATAATAAATTTCTAGGCAACAAGTGAAGTTTGCAATAATTTGTAATAACATAAAGACCCTCAACCTGCATTCCTCTGTTCTACATTATATTTTACAAATTATATTTACAATATCTATCACCTTCTAAAATACTTATAATTTTCATATTCATATAGTTTATAGATTTTCTTCTGCTCTAGAATATAATCAACATCAGTGCAGAATCACTGACTGTTTTGTTCAATTATATGAAGCCTTGAACATCTCCTGGCACTCAGTAAGTATTGAATGAATAGGCAATAAGTAAATAAATTGATATGTAATTGTTTTTAATGGTTGAAACAAAATATTTTGAGAATGCAAATTTTAGAGACTATTAATATTACACCAGATTACTTCCTATGTCTTTTCAGTTCTAATCTATGATGCTAAATTAAAAGCACTAAATTCAATATGAAGTTTTGAACATATTGGAAAAAAATGTACATCACACTAAGTAAATAC
The DNA here is from genome assembly GCF_002288905.1 of Enhydra lutris kenyoni. Taxonomy (NCBI): domain Eukaryota; kingdom Metazoa; phylum Chordata; class Mammalia; order Carnivora; family Mustelidae; genus Enhydra; species Enhydra lutris. Next base: position 34,669,044 of record NW_019154106.1, read on the forward strand.
AAGTTAACCAGTTTTTAGATTTACATGTAAGAGATTCTGATAGAAATCGCTCCTATAGAATTTGTGCTGTCAAAATAAAAACATGTGCAAGTTTCCTTTTTGTGATTCCCACAAGCTAACAAGTTAAGTAGACAAACTAATTAAGTTTAATATGATACACATCCTGTGTTATACACAAGCATGCACGCACACACACGCACAAACATACACAATGTTAAGTACAACACACAAAGGATAGTAGTAGGGATGGAGATTCATATTGTCATAAAGAGATTCACTAAACTGTTTAAACTTCTAAACTTTGGTTTTAAAAATAGTTCTACACAGTTTCAGGGTGCCTGGGTGGCTCAGTGGGTTAAAGCCTCTGCCTTTGGCTCAGGTCATGATCCAAGGGTCCTGGGATTGAGTCCTGCCTCGGGCTCTCTGCTCAGTGGGGAGCCTGCTTCTCTCTCTCTCTGCCTGCCTCTCTGCCTACTTGTGATCTCTGTCTGTCAAATAAATAAATAAAATCTTTAAAAAAATATATTACTACACAGTTTATCTAACACTTCCTATAAATAGTCCAGTTTTTGTCTACCATATTCATACAAGAGAAAGACTTCTTATTTTAGAATTAGTGCAGCTCTTAAATTTCACTCTAACTTATGACATTCATAAACACTTTCATTTAAGCAGAGCAGAATGGTTAAGTAAAGATTAAAGACTGACATGAAATGTACTAAGATATAAATTACAGAAAACCTGTTAGAATGAAAAAAACTGGCATCTATACTTTGATACATGTATTTGGGCATATGTAGCTTTTGTGTTATTAATTATTTTCAGTTTACAAAGAGAATAAATGTCTGTTATAGAACCTTTTATCTACACTAAAAGATATACAGAATAAAGCTCTTTACCCTCATTAAAAAAAAAACAGAAACAAACACAATTTTGTTTGTTCTTCATCTATGACTCATGCTTTTTAGAAAAAGAAAAATGTCTTCATATATTTTAGAATCCTTTAAAAAACTAATTTTTTAAGACTTATGTATTATGATTTTGTCAGTTTTGCTTTATTTCCAAAATCTTGAAGTAAAATTATCTAAAATGTGTTGCAATAGGAAACAAATTTTGACAAAAGATATAAAAATAAAATATGAAACTCATTGACAAAAAGCAAACAAGCAAAATTTCTAAAAATCAAAATTTAATCAAATCTCAATTCCCCAAAGTGTTTTAGGGAAAGAAAAAAATATAATTTGAAGCTCACCCTATTCCAGATGCTGTATGTAAAGATTTCAGAGGTAATTCTCTTTAATCATAATAATATACATAATAGGAAATATAATTAGAACCAATTACATAGAATGAAAAACCCAGATTTTTAGAAATGACAAACAAACTGCTAATATCACATAAATGAAAACTCTGGAATTCACACCCAGTTTTGCTAGACTTCAAAATCTTAATCATTCAATGCATGGAATTGTGATGGGGGTCAGAATAAGATAAAGAATCTTTGATAATTATAATTTATGAATGATGAGTTTAGAGCAAAAATATATATTTTTCCTTAATTAAAACGAATTGAAACTGTATATATCTCTATTTTTGACTCAATAAGAATTATAGAGTAAATAAACCTAATACTTATTGGTAATTAAAAGATTGCTTAAAGTACTTGTTGACAAGAATGCAAATTGGAACAATCCTTTTTGAAGGGAATTTAGCAACAATCAACAAAACTACATATGTATTTGCATTTTGATCTAGCAATTTCTCCTCTGGGAATTTTATCTGTAAATATATGAAAATACATATATACAAGTTTGTTTACTGAATCATTTTTATAAATACAAAATATTGAAAGCAGCCTGAGTGCTTATAAATAGAAAAATAATTTAAAAACTATGATGCATTTCAAGACAGAATAGTTTGTAGCTGTAAAAACAGAATGAGAGCTCTACAAACAAATACTCTGCTTACATGAAATATAATCTATAGCATTTTACCTATGTTTACAAAGAAGAGGAAATAAGAATATATATATGTACTTGCTTGCTGTGCGAAAAGAAACACAGGAAGGATAAACTACATTATATTGAAAATGGCTGCCTTCAGAAGGTGCAAGGAGTCAGGGTGAAAAGGATAGAAGGGATGGAGGGAAGTGATATTCCCCTTAGTACACCATTGCCTTTATCTCTGGCTTCAGAACCATGGTAATGCTTCACATTTAGAAACAAATAAGGAAATGAGTAAAAAGAATCAACAGGGCCTGTGGATGGCTCACTTGGTTAAGCCTCTTTAGCTGAGGTCATGATCCCAAGGTCCTGGAATAGAGCCCCACATCCGGCTCCCTGCCTGGCAGGAGTCTGCTTCTCCCTCTCCCTCCTCCCGCTTCTTGTATTCTCTCTCTCTCTCACATACACTGCCTCATGCTCTCTCTCTCAGATAAATAAATAAAATCTTTTAAAAAAAGAATCAACAAAGTGGTGGGGGGCATAAAATGGAATATATATACATATATAATATATGCATATACACATATATACATGATATACACACATATATATCTCATATATGCATATACACGCATTTATTTTTTTAAAGAGTTAATTTATTCATTTGAGAGAGAGAAACAGGAGAGAGTGAAAGAGAAGGAGCAAGGGGGAACAGAGAGAAAGAGAAGAAGCAGGCTCCCCATGGAGCAGGGGCTCCCCCCCACCCTTACCCCTGCCCTGGGATCATTACCTGAGCCAAAGTCAGACACTTAACCGACTGAGCCACCCAGGGGACCCTTGAGGCACATATATCAGAAGGACTAATTGTTATGAGGCAGGCCAGGGGTGGGGGAGTTGTTCCCTCTTCAAAGCAGGTTTACTTGATAAATCCATCTTCAAATGGAAAGGAGCAAATATGTGTAAAGTGTTTCACTACATATGAGTTTCTGCATCAGACATCATACAAGTTTCTGCCTTAAATAAAAATCAACTCAAAGATTTACAAGTAACCTGAATTCATGCACCTTAGAAGATGCAGAATAATACTTTAAGAACTGTTCAACTCCAAATAAGTTATAATCATATAACAATAATGATAATACATAATATTTATTGACTACTAATCTGGCAAGAACTATGCCAAGTAGCTTACATTTATAGCCCCAATCCATGTTAAAAATAAGTTTATGATAAAGGGCTTACCAATCTCATTTTATTCAGGAGTAAACTGAGGCATAGAGAATTCAAGATATAACCCATATATAAAGATATATGGGTTATGAGAAGAAGTCCCAAAGGCTTAATTCTGATTCATAACACTTTCTTACCCTTATGCTGACAAGTATAGCTTATTGCTCTTCTATTTTGGGGCACTGATGCCACTAACTGAAGATGATCAGTTCACTACTATTGTTCAGTAAGTCAGGGACAAAGTTGAACAAGTCACCTTCTCAGAGATCCTTGGCTATGGAGTCTTCTGCTGAATCTCTTATCAAAACACTTGTGAATAACAAATGCAGGGTGATGGTCGGTCCCGGGTAGCTTGTCTGTGTTTTCTTCTTTTAAGTATGATTCTCACAGAACTTGAACAGTCTTAGCAGACTATAAACATCCTCCAGAGGGACCTGACCTAAACCCAAAGCCCTGATCAAAGGCTATAAATCCTTAGGATAAGTCACCGATTTAACCCCGCATGATCTTGTCCACGAGAGTCGTCTACTCTGAGAAATACAAAAAGAAAACTGAAAAACAATAACAAAAACAGAAAACTCTGGAGAAGAACCAGGAACATTCTTGTGAAAAGACAGATCTTTACTAAGGACGACATTAAAGAATCACCTTATTTCAAAATGAAACAAAGCAATGAGGTAGGCAATCAAAAGAATCTCCATCTAGATTTGGGATAGAAACTGTCTTTAGATCCATCAGTTCTTTACTTATTCCTTCTTCTAGTCAAGGTATTTTATAGCCTGTTTGTAGAGATGCTGACTTGTCTTCATTGACAAGTATTCTCCATTGAAACCCTCTACCCTCCAGTCCTCTTATTCCTGCTTATCTCCCTACTGCTTCTGACTGTTAAAACTTGCCTATTTTGTGTCCATTTCTCCTCTGCTCTGTGCTCAAGGAGAATGGGTTACAAGTAAATTAACCTATTTTGTTGAACTATCCATTTCTATGATTCTACTCACTTAAAATATATTTGTCTAAAAAGAGTCATATTTTCAGGAGGCTGAAGTCTTTTAGCCAACTACCCTGTCTGTGCCAGTCTATTTTCATCTCAGGATGGCCTACCTTCCTCTGCATGGCATGGGTCCCAGGAGAAAGCAAGAAAGCTCTGATTCTGAAATAGAATGAGGCTAAGAATAAAGGATCAGAAAGCAGCAATGTTTTACTATAGCTAAGTAAAATGGTAAAAAAGAATTTAAAAATTTCTAGTAATTGTTCTTCTTTTATTCATGTTCTAATTATTGTTTTATTTGTATACTGATATTTCAGATGTATGTGATACTGACATAACAACTTGAATATCAGGTAGTTGTGTGTGTATACAAAATGGTGTGTATATACATACATATATGTACACACAACATGTATATATGTACATGTATACACACAAACATATATATGTACATATATACATACGTATATATACACACATATACATATTTGTATCTATATACACAGAATTTTAAAAAATTAACCCCTTTTGTAACCTCTTATAGATGTAGAGGGTTTTGAGCTTAAAATAATGATAAAAACATATGCTGTGGACACTGAAAATATGCCCATGAAGAAGCAATGGTCCTCAGGTTAGCACTTAGCATAAGGAGAGGTGAAGAGGAGAGGTTCTGTGTCAGTTTTGAGAAGAGACGTGGGTCATCCATCATTTAGATGTAGATGATAGGGAATTTTAAGATAGAATAAGTAAGAACAACAACAAAAGGACGGGATAGGTTAGCATTTTAAATACACACACACACACACACACACACACACACACACACCCACACCAGCGCACTCTAAGAAGGAAAAGCAACTTAGGACATACACACCAAGATATAAGAGGTGGGTTGCAGGTCCAGAGCTAAGAAGCTACTCATGGCCTTTATGTCACACCTCACCTTTGGCAAAGCTCCTTCACACCCATTTTCTGATTTTATATTCACAGAGGGATGAAGTAGGTATTAATACACTGAGTTAACAAAATAGGGAATACTGAAGTAAAGGGCTTAAAGCCAAATGGCTTGTTCAAGGTCACAGAAAAAGTAACTGGCAGATCTAGGCATCACATCATGCTTATGACTCAAAGCTTTATATGCTTTTGGCAATAATTATCATATTGGATAATTACCTTGTAAATTATGTTTTACAAACATACAAAGGCACTATATTTTTGAATCTCCCCAACACTGAGAATTCTAGGCTGAGGGAAGTTAATGTCAGTTGGAACAACAGGTCAGGAACCTCAGAGAGATTTCTACCTAATGCTAATAAGGTGGAGCTTGTATCTATGCAATAAAGAAAGGCCTCTTTATATATAAGAGCCTTAAAAGATTGCTGTAGGCTGTGGCACAGTACAAACAATCTGAGAGCCCACATGGCTTTGGCCTGGAAATGGCAGTTTTTGCCATAGGATGCCATTCTTGATTATTTTTTCTTGATCAAAATCTTGAAATTATTAATTCAATTTCTGGACACACAGACTCAACCAATTTGAAAACATTCTTACTGCTTTGCCACAAGATTCACCACCATATCTCCCTTCCGCTTTTAGTCCTTTTAGGATTGTTTTAGTTTCAGAGAACAACTGTTTCATCCAAAAGCATGCCCTTCCTCCCTTGGTCTGCATCCACTGATGAATAGAAGGATGGGTGTAAAGGTCCAACCATTCTCCCTCTGCTCAATCCTATTTCCTCCACCTTCCTGCCCTGAGTATTGATCCCAAAGCCATTCTTTAAAAAAGACTTAATAAATATCTTATACCTATCTCAGTCTCAGGGATTCTCTCCTATAAGATCTAACTTGTGACAACTGATGCCAGGAATGGGATGAGAAAGCAGAAAATAATATCAGGTTTTAGTGTTAGACTACTTGCTACCCTGTGGCAGTGAGGACTATATCCTTATATTCGAAGCCACTCTAGCAGCATGTGGCAGCCTGATTTTAAAGCTTTCACCAGAGGTAAACTGAGATGCACACTGGTAGGAGGGAATGTACTAGCTGGCTAGTGAAGAGATCAGGAATTTGAAAAGTATGTAGGTCACAGAGACCACAAGGACTGAGTATTACATTTGACATCTCACCACGATGAACTAAATTAGTTTAAAACTGTACAGAAGCATAAACTTAAAAATATTTGGTCCTCTCTGCTAAGTCAAGATATGAGCCACAACATCTCAAACTTATAGTCAAGTTTAAACATCTAGGAGTTCAACAGATGAGGGTGTTATTACAAGAATGACAACTTATGTGTCCCTCAGGGAAGTTCTTACCTGTGTTGAAGTCAGATAAACTATGGCATTTTATAGGTAGGCTTACAATTTTAAACTCTTGGCCAGTTTTCCTTTTTTTCTTAGGTCTGACTAAACCAACAAAGCTGACCACAACTTTATTTGTCTAAGCAGTAGGTGAAGAAATAAAAATTCTGCTAAAAGAGCTCATTATTGTATGTGCCAATAGCAAAAACATTGTCAACTCACTGGTCACACACAGCTGGAGCTGGCGGTTTGGACTACTTTGCTGGGAAGGAGTATATGGGCTCAGAAAGAGTGGCAAGATTGAAGACCAATGTTTGCCAGAAGAAAACAAGTGGAATCATGCAAATAAAGAATCTGTCTTCATCCTATAGCTCAGGATGAATAAATGAATGTTGAGAGCTTGTTTTAAGACACAATGAGAAGGAACTTCTTAACAGTGACTACAGAGATGAATCATTGATTGTTTCACCTCTGTTTTCTACAAATGGATTTAATTTCACACTATTTATCAATCATTTCCTGAAGAGTCAGAAAGATGGAAACGTGTTATTAATTGTGACCAGCAGATGGCAGTAGTGCACTGACGAGCCAGTCATGGCTTTCGCATTATAAAGCAGTTACTCAAAGGAACGTGTTTCTGAATAGAGGCAGGTGTCTGATGAGAATCATTGGAGCCATAAAATGAAATATAGTCGATGTTGAGGCAATAGCCAAACTTTTCAGTAATATAAATTGTCATGATTTTTCCCAGAGTTTAGTGTAAATTTTTATAAATCAATATTTAAGTTCGGCAAAATATATTTTTAAACTAAACTAAGATAAGTGATGTTATTTATCTTGCCTTTATTGAAATAAAATCTGGAAGCTCTGACTATGCAACTTAAAAAAAATTTCACCTGGTCAAGAAGTTTGATATCAAAGAAGAAAAGTGTAGCAGGGTAACATTTTTTGCATCCTTTTATGAAAAAACTGGAAGAGGCTGGTACTTATTAGGGTGAACCCAGAAAAAACTGCTCCTCCTTGGTGCATTTGAGTCAAGAAATAAGAAGCGGTTACAGCACCTAAGAAACTGGATTTGCCACTCCTCTGTTAAAAACCAACTGATGAATCCTATTAATTTACAATTAACTTGGTATTACAAAGTCAGGGTCTGGAGATCTGGTTCTTGTCCACTTCTCTTGCTTCATTAACTGCTGTTGTCCCATGTGCACCTCAAGCCCTAAATGTAGAGCATTATTATTATTGTTGTTATTGTTATTATTATTATTATTCAATGTGGGGCTTGAACTCCCAACTGTGAGACCTGAGCTGAGATGGAGTCATGCACTCAACTGACTGAGCCACCTCGGGACAGAGCATTATTTTTTGTGCCTAAAACCTACTGTTTTCCTCTGTGCCTCTTGCCTTATTTGTCATATATTGTGCCTTCCATTGAGACTACCTAGCCCTCTTCTCTGCAGGCTTATCGCTACTCATGTTCAAGTCTCCACTCAGACATCACCTTTCTTAAAATCTTTCCCAACCTCTCCACTGGATGGTTCAATTACCCCTGTACTGTGTTTCCATGCTGTTCTGTATATGTCCGTCCTGAGTTCTTAATCACACCTGATTCTCATTGATTTTTTTACTTCTCTGATCACTTCATGGACTATGGGGTTTAGAGAGTAGTACTATTCATTCATTTGCCACTATCACTCAACAAGCATTTCAAAGTGTCCACTGCATGCAGTCTAAGGTACCAGGGGTCCATTTGTGATCAAGCAACAGACTGTATACTTAGGAAACTTACAGTCCAGTCCAATGGGAAAGACCAATAATCCAGACATCATTTTACTACATTAGAAACACAGGAAATGCTAGTGCAATTTGTGGAAGTGGCCTAATTAATGAGGCTACCCTGATAAAGTGACTCTTACAAGTAAATGGAGTAATGGCTGTGTGCCTAACTAAAATGGTGACACAGAAGAGGTGGGACAAGTCTCCCAGGCCTCGTGAATAAAGTATGTAAAATGGAAAAGGGTAAAAGGCAATCAAAAGGACCAAACCAAATGCCAGTCCAGTAGGTATACAATGCAGAACATAAATGGGGAAAAACAGCAAGAAATAAGGCCAGAGAAGCAAGCAGAGAAACAGATTCAAGATTCTAATTTCCATGGTGAAGACAATGGAAAATTTTTGAAAGGGCTGTGACAAGGGAAGGACAAAATCAGATTTGTTTTTTAAAAAGAACATTTTGACTCCCTGTGTGGAATGACTTAAACAGGAAAAGAAATGGAAACAGACCACTTGAAGGCTTAATAATCAATTGGGGGTGAAATTGTTCTGACCTGTGAAAAACAGAGTGATTTCAATGACAATAGAGAGAAATGGCCAGTATACAAGATCACTCTAAAGTAGAATTGACAGAGTTTGACTTTTGATTGCATGCCATGGCCATAAACATTGGTGAAGGTTCTTCATTCTCTTTTCCATAGATTTTCAGAGTGGCTGGTATATACAGCAGGGCTTTAAAAGTATTTTATGGGTGAATAAATAAATTGATAAATGAATGAATGAATGAAAATAAGTGTGTCTCTGGACTGAGAATGATTTGAGACTACATTAACCACGAATTTGTTTAACTGAACTTTAGGACAGTTTCTCCTTTACTAGGAGAAGGACAAAAGAACCCTGGGTTGATGTTATTGTCAATATTTCAAGAAACCTGACCTCATGTGACTTTGCCAAGCTTACTGGGTTGATGGTGGTTTACATATGATATAATAATATATTACATATATTATATTACATATAATATAATAATATGATAAATATGAGAGTACATGGTGTTGCCTCTGAAAGAATAGATACAAGTTTAGAGATCTAGGAGTCACTTGAAATTTCCACGGAAGATATCAACCCAATGTAGCAGGTTCCAGTGGGCGTGAGGACATGGCCAAGAATGACCACACAGGTTGGGACCTAATGAAATGAGATGACCAGGAGTGGGAATAAGAAAGAGCCAGAGGATAGATGCCACATTATAATCTATGTTATTTTAGAAAAAGTTTTGAAGATCAGAGTGGTGAAGTCAAATCAGTTTTCAAGCCTAAGAAGTAAATGTCAGCCCAGGAGTAAACAATAAAAACAAAAGTTTAAAGAGTCAGTTGGAAACTACTGATGAATAAAACCTTTGAATGGCTCAGGCAGATGGCTCAGGATTTTGCTTATAAATGGGATTGGCTCCAGAATGTGCGTGGCATTAATGTGAAAGGCTGGGATGAAGGCACAGAATTAGGAAATCCAGAAAGTGCAGAAGTAAAGGCTGAGTTAGTAGGAAAGCTAAATAAATACTGGCTTCCAATATTGGGGAAAGTACTTCTGAATGGTCTTCAAAGTCCAAGGCTAGGATTATATACGATCCACAAAGAGACCGCACAATACTGACAACATAAGTGTTCTTCACCCCCTACTTATGGAACACTACTTTGTTCCAGATACTGTATAAAGTGCTTTATATCTAGAGTCTTATGAAATTATGTCAGGAGGCATTCTTCTTCAAGTAGAAGATGAGGGTATAGAGTATAAGAAGTGAGACATTTCTAAGGTCACACAGTGAATGTACAGCTGGGATTTAAATCCATGACTGCCAAACCCATAGCTAATAATCCTAAGCCTTACATTCTCATGCTTTATCAGGTTAAAAAAAAATGAAATCCAGGAACAAACACAATGCCCAGACCATCTCTTAAACACTCGTGATAATGTTTATGCTTCTGTTACATGCTACAAACAATTTCAAGCAAAATCAAGATGCAAAGAAGTAGCCTAAACAATGACACGGCTCGTGTGGAATGATAAATAAAATGGTGCATCTCTTCTATTGAAGATGTACCCCAGGCAGATAATGAAGTTAGTGAAATCCAAAATTCAGGGTGCCTCCCATTTAATATTTTCCTGTGATCATCTTTTGGTAACATTTGCAGAAGTCATAATGTGTGAGAATGGTTGTCTCTGTGAACCCTGAGTTTTCTATGTCATATCTCATTTTTATCAGATGGGGTCTTCAGGTGATCATGAATATTTCTGTGACCTCATAAGGGGAAGCTGAAGTGGGAATGCCATTATCTTTCAACGCCGAGCTATAAGTATGGGCTTATCAGCCACAGGTATTTAGAATTAAGCTATGGCTGGCAGTCCCAGTGTAAAGATGGCTTCTAGGCATATTCCTACCATCTGGTGTGAACACACCCAGCACCGTGGCACAAAGGTGTGAAGACAGTGGTTGTGATAGGGAAATGGAGCTATCTTATGTTGGTTCACTCTGGAACTTGTGCTTGGGGAAGAAATAACAATACTTGGAACGTACCAAGCCAGAAACATATCTGAGAAATTGTTCTAAATCTTACAGATCATAAATAAGAAACTTGAGAGAGGTATTTCCAAGGTATTTCCAAGTTTGGCATTAGTCCAAAAAGCTTACATGGCAGTACCAAAAATATTGTATAGCTAAAAATAAATTTTATGTGAAAATAAGGCAGTTCAACCAAGCACGATGTTGGAAATAATACATAGTTTTTGGTTCTTGCTATAGGAAAAGTTACTATAAACTCAATGTCATATGAAGAAGCTATCAAAAAGAATGAAGCCAAAAATTATATGGGAAAAAACATGGTAGAGGGTGTCAGGCAGTTAGTTAATAAAAATAACATGTTATTTTTTTTGTAAGTTTGTGCTTTTGTACAATTTGTCAGCATTGGAAAAAGTGTAATTGTAGTAATTTACTTTCTCACTTTAAATGTTCCCTTTCTATTTTATATATAAATTTGTATTATTATTTCTTGAAAGGGGCCCTTTAATTACATAGGCTTCAGGCTCCACAAATCCTGGACCATTGCTTATTCTCAAACCAGAAATAATTCTCATTTGAATTTTCTCTGAGACTTTTTTCCTCCCACTTACTCATTCTTGAATAAAATTGCATCATTCTATTGTAGTTCAGTGCCAACAACATGCAAAATATTATGCAGAGTTAGGAGGTCTTTCTAAGTAAAGATCCTTACTTGGCCTGACTTCAGTAGTAAGCATTTAATAAATGGGTGTTTTAAATTTTACTACAAAGAGGCCATGCTTTTTCATACTTAAAATAAAAACACAACCCAAAAGAACAGCAGTGGCTTAAGTATAAGCAATCAGATATGGATGTTAGCACTGCAGTTTTCCTCTTGAGCTCCAAATATCTGGTTAGTTGCTTTGAATCAGGTATTATCTTTTGTTTATTTCTGGTTTAATATTTAGCAATATTGTATCTTGAACAAAGGATTCATGAAAAAAAACAAAAAAACAAAAACTAAGAGATCCCAAGGAAAAGAGTTTTATTTATTTTACCATAATAAAAACAAGATATGATCCCTCTTGCACTGCTATTTACTGAAGATTTCTACTCAAATAAAACAAACACCAAGTACAAAACGGAATGATTAAGCAGGCTCAGATAACATGAAAACTTTAATATAATTCTTTGAAGTTCTGCCCAAATTTCTAACTCATATTTACTTTAAAGTTCTCCATCTCACCATATCTTTTTCCCATGGGTTTAAAGATCTTCTGGAGAAGAATGTTTTAAATGTGTAGTGCTTTAGTTCTCAACTGGGGGCAATTTTGTGCACATGGGATATCTGGCAACGCCTAGAGATTTGTCTGTCACAGCTGGTGGAAGGTTCTACTAACATTTAGTGTGACGAGGCCAGAGATGCTATTACATAGTCTACAATGAGCAAGGCAACTACTTACCTCAAAGAATTTTCTGGCCAAGGTTGAGGAACCTTGATCTAGCAGATCGAGCACAAGGGTTTAAATTTAATGTGACAACTTGGAATTATGACTGAAACCATCACTTAGCAGGACACCAGCTCTCCGCCTTTTCTTTCACATATAAAAATATGTCGGTGCCATGTTCTGAGGTTATAAGTTTACATACCTTTTTCTTTAAAAAGTTATCTATTTTAGGGGCACTTGGGTGGCTCAGTCGCTTAAGAAGCATCTGACTTCAGCTCAGGTCATGATCTCAGGGTCCTGAGATGGAGCCCTTTGTCCAGTTCTCTGCCCAGGAGGGAGTCTGCCTCCCCCGCTCATGCTATGGTCTCTTTCCCTCTCTCACATAAATAAATAAATAAATAAATAAATAAATAAATAAATAAAATCTTCAAAAAAATAAAAAATGAAAAGTTTTTAAGTCTAGAGCTCTGCTACTCTTTAAGAGCTTTGCACATTAATTTATATAAAAATTCAGATTATTAATATTGCCCTTTCAGGGAGTTCAAATCAGTAAAGCTATTCAACAAATATGAATTTGCAGTAAGCTGAACAATGATTTGAAGCATTGCTTGGGACAAAGGGTCAGAGGTTTGACTGGATAATGATAATATCTAGGAAAGAAGTGAGGAAGCAGACCAGAGCCCTGGGACAGTGAGTGTAACGAATTAAGTTGAAATGTTGTTGGTCAAATAAAAGTAGGAACTAGCATGGGAAAATATAGAAGGGAAAAATTCAAAAGATTGCACATTTAAAATAGAGTGTAGAGGGAAAAAGCAATCGGCAAGGGTTTAAGATGGCTCTAGGAGAAGGTCATCTTATTATTAAACCACTAGGCACAGCTACAATGCCATGTCTCTGGTCATTCTTCTTCCCAGGGTCAGCACTCAGACCTGGTTGCAATATATAATTATGCCTACTTCACTTACTGAAAATAATGAATAAATTAAATTTCAGAAATATTAAAGTTATTGAAGAAGTTCCCTTATAGCAGGAGTATTTGAAGCATAGAACTATGGTTTTATGGCTGTACCCAGATTCTCCTGCCCACAGTTCAATAACTATAATTATCACACTGGTCACAATGGAGATGACACTGTCCACTTAACATTCTGATCCAGGCATGAACACAGACATCCCCCCACCTAACTCCAGTCATTCAGAAAGAATATACACAACACACACACACACACACACACACACACACACACACACACAATTTCTGTTAATTTTTAAGAATTAAAATAAAAAATTTAAAAAAAAATCTCAATAGTAACAAATATCTAGAGGTAATTTGAATCTAAATTTGCATATACGGGACACCTGCATGGCTCAGCCGGTTGAGCATCTGCCTTCGGCTCAGGTCATGATCCCAGGGTCCTAGGATGGAGCCCCACATCAGACTCCCTGCTCAGTGGGGAGTCTGTTTCTCCCTCTCCCTCTGCAGCTGCCCATGTTTGTGCTGTCTCTCTCTCTCTTTCAAAAGAATGAATAAAAGCTTTAAAAATATATATATTTTTTGCATTTACTTCTTAAATACTTTAAAAATACTTTTTATTGTATGTAATATGTTCTGGGTTTTGTTCTGAGCAATTAACAAATACTAACTAATTTAATCTTACCTCATCTCTATGAATAAGTATTAATTACTATTATCCTCACACAGATAGAGAAACCCATATACAAAAGGCTACATAAAACTTGCCCAAAGCCAATTAGCTGGTAAGAGATAGATCTGGGATTCTAATCAGGATGTATGAGTCTAGAGTCTATGATCTCTCACTGTGACTCCCTAATCTTTACTTTGTGTTTCCTGCATGCCCATCTGAAAGCACACCACATGGCAGAGGCCATTTTTAACTCAGTCTGTTAGGAACATACATAGACATTCATACTTGTAGAAGTTCAGGCAGAGATAGATTGAGAGAAAGAAAGAGAGGTTGATTGATTTTAAATTCCCTTTCCTACATTCAAGCACTGCTCCAAAGTTTTCACTCCCTCTCTGTAACCTAGACAGAGTTTGATGTTGTTCCCAAAAAACCCATTTAACTCTAAATGGATTATAGACTAAATGTAAAATACAAAAAAACTATAAACCTTCTAGTATATAATATAGGAGGATATGTATATGATCATGGGTCTAGAAAGGGATTTTTAATTTTTAATTTTAATTATTTTAGTAAGGGTTTTTAGATATGCCAAAAGTGCCATACACAGAAGAAGAAAAAAGAATTGATAAGTTGGATGTTATTAAAATTAGACTCTTACCCTGAAAAGACACTGTTAAGGAAAAGAAAAGCCACAGATTGGGAGAAAATATTTGCAAAACCAGTATCTGAAGACGGACTTGTATATGCAATCTAGAATAATCCTTGAGAACCCTACAATAGGGAAACTACCACCACAATTAAAAACCGAGCAAAAAATCTAACAGACACTTCATCAAAGATGTTCAGGTGGCATAGGAACAATGTTAAACATCTGGTCATTAGAGAGTTGTAAATAAAATAACAGCAATTAAATACCACCATACACTTTAATGTAGCCAAAAAAAAAAAAAAAAGTAACAGTAGGAATTGTTGACCAGGATGCAGAACAGCAGGAGCTCTCTCAGTTTCTGCTGATGGGAATGCATGCAGACTGACATAGCCAGTTCGGAAGATAGTCTGGCCCCTGAATTCAAAGCTAAGCACAACCTTACTGTATAATTTAACAGTCACGCTCTTTCTTAGGTACTTACCAAACTGATTGGAAACTTATGTCTATCCAAAACTTGCAGGTCAAAGTTTTAGTAGCTTTATTCAAAATCACCCCAAACTAGAAACATTCAAGAAGGCCTTCAGTGAGTGAGTGGCTAAACGCATTGTGGTCCACATATCATTCAGCAATAAAATTATATAAGCCATCAAGCCACAAAAAGATGTGGATAAAACTTTAATGCATGTTGGTGGATCAAAGAAGCCAGTCTGAAAAGGCTGCAAGGATGATTCCAAATTACATGACATTTCTCTACGTGGAAAAATTAGAGAGATGGTAAAAATGATCAGTGGTTGCCATGCGTTGGGGAGGGAGGAGGTTCATGAGTACAGCATGGTGATATTTAAGACAGTGAAACTATTATGATACTGCCATGATACATGACACATGATACATAACACTACACATTTCTTTAAACTTTTAGGACTTCTGTGACACAAAGAGCAAACCCTAATATAAACAAATTAAAAAATACTTTAGGTAGTCAGGGTATTTAAGGAGAGAAGGCAGAAGGTGACAAAGCCATATCGATGTATTGTAAATGTAGGAAACCATTTAGCTACAGGGAGTGGGAGAAAATATTGGTGAACCAAGTAAGTTTAGAAAGGGATGGAATCTGTAAGACTAAAAACAAGAGATTATGTATAAGGATGGAATCTGGCAATAATAAAGACAAGTGATTATATATAAAGGTTGTATTCTACTTGATAAAGTCATTTCTGATGAGGATTAGCAATTCTGGTAACAGCGTGCACACTGTACACCGCGATTGAAATATAAAAGGTAGATGGTGGGAGTCAAGTTTCTCATTGTTGAGAGTAGGCTGTTATAAACAAGAGAGGAGACAATAATGATCATGTGGTAATGGACTGGAGTCACATACATCAGTTTGAACTCATGTTCCGTTCAATATAGATGGAGGTAGTTGCCCATAGAAATATGTATAGATATATGTTTATATACAGGTCATTATGCACACATATATTTCATTGTTTTTTCAGCAGAGAGAGCCCAAAGGCAATGATATCACAATACCAATAACCATACCTAATGCCCTGATCTCGGTTTTGAATACCTTTCTTGAATAAAAATCAAACAAACACACAAAAAAACAGAATTTTTAGAGAAATGGCTTCCTGTAGGACTGGGGAAGAAATACACAAGATGATCCTGGAAAATCTTGTATTGTCCAAAAGTAAGGAGTGTTTCATAATGGAAAAAAAAAAAAAAGTCAGCATGATAGTGAGATATCAAAGCAACAAGGAAACCATGAAAACAACCCCAAATGGCCAAAGCTGGAACATTTGAGCAACAAAGTAATATTATGTTAAAACCCAAAGTATAAAATGGGTATCCATGTGTCCATATTGATAAAAATAAATGAAAATCTAAACAAATGGGAGAAAACATTAAGTATCCTATGTAGAAGAATTCCAAATAATTTATCCAGATGCTACTCCCTCAAGGAGGTAGAACATAACTCCCTACTCCTTAAGTGTGGGCTGTATGCAGTGAGTTCCTTCTGAAGAGTAGACTATGGTAAAGAGAAAAAAAAAACTTTATAATGGAGGAACCTGATAAACACTACTCCAGCCAGCTCAATTATGACAATTAGGACAGTCATAAGTCATGTGGAAAGTATGAACCTGTGAAATGATTGATAAAATGACTTTTTTTTTTTAAAGATTTTATTTAATTATTTGAGAGAGAGAGAGCATGAGAGAGAGCATGAGAGGAGAGAGGTCAGTGGGAGAAGCAGACTCCCTGCTGAGCAGGGAGCCCGATGTGGGACTCGATCCCAGGACTCCAGAATCATGACCTGAGCTGAAGGCAGTTGCCTAACCAACTGAGCCACCCAGGCGCCCCGATAAAATGACTTTTACCTCTGTGGTCTACCCCGCCCCAAACACATGATCCCAGTCTAAATATGAGATAAGAATAAGACAAACACATGCTGAGGGACTTTCAACAATACCTGACCAGTACTCAAAGTTGGAGGAAGGAAAATTTGCAAAACTGTTGCCATCAAGAGGAGCCTAAAGAATCATGACACATAAAAGTAGGTGGTATTATATGAATAAGACGCTGAAACAACAAAAGGACTACAGGTAAAAAACTAAGGAAATCTGAATAAGGTATGGAATTCAGTTTATAATAATAAATGAATACTGGTTTCTTCCTTGTACAAATGTGCCATACTAATGCAAGATGTTAATAATAGGGAAAACCAGGTGTGGTGTATATAGGGAATTCTCTGTATTATTTCCTGAACTTTTCTCTAAACCAAACTGGTTCTTTTTTTATACTTTATTAATTTTTATTTTGATACTGCATTCATTTTGTGAATATACCATACTTTTTCCTTTTTTTTAAGGTGTTTTTGTTTTTTTTGTTTTTCAAGTTTTTATTTAAATTCCAGTTAACTTGGGGCACCTGGATGGCTCAGTGGGTTAAGCCTCTGCCTTTCAGCTCAGGTCATGGTCTCAGGGTCCTGGGATGGAGCTCCACATTAGGCTCTCTGCTCAGCAGGGAGCCTGCTTCCCCCCCCTCTCTGCCTGCCTCTCTGCCTACTTGTGATCTCTGTCAAATAAATAAATAAAATCTTAAATAAGTAAATAAGTTCCAGTTAACATACAGTGTAATATTCACTTCAGGTGTAGAATTTAGTGATTCATCACTTATACATGATAGCCAGTGTTCATCACAAGTGCCGTCCTTAATACTCATCACCCATTTAACCCATCCCATTGCCCACTTTCCCTCCAGTAATCAGTTGTTTGTTTGTTTGTTTTTTTTTCTGTAGTTGAGAGTCGGTTTCCTAGTTTGCCTCTCTTTTTTCCCCCATTATGTTCAAATGTTTTGTTTCTTAAATTCCACATATGAGTGACATCATATGGTATTTTTCCTTCTCTGACTGACTTATTTCACTTAGCATTATACTCTCTAGCTACAACCATATGGTTGCAAATGGCAAGATTTCTTTCTTTTTTGATGGCTGAGTAATATCCATTATATATCCCATTATATATCTATATCTATATAGATATAGATATACATACATACATATATATCTATATATAGAGATATATACATATCTCTATATATGTGTATATATACACATACATATATATATCTCCATCCCCCATCTTCTTTATCCATTCATCAGTTTATGAACATTTGGGCTCTTTCCATCATTTGGCTACTGTTGATAATGCTGCTCTCAACATTGGGATGCATGTATCCCTTTGAATCAATATTTTTGCATCCGTTGGGTAAATATCTAGTAGTGCAATTGCTGAATCATAGGGTTGTTCTATTTTTAACCTTTTGAGGAAACTCCATACTGTCTTCCAGAAAGGCTACATCAGTTTGCATTCCTACCAACAAAGTAAGAGGGTTCCCCTTTCTCCACATTCTTGCCAACACCTCTTGTTTCTTGTGTTATTAATTTTAACCATTCTGACTGGTGTAAGGTGATACCCCATTGTAGTTTTTGATTTGTATTTACTGAAGACTAGTGATGTTGAACATCCTTTCATGTGTCGGTTACCCTATGTCTTCTTTGGAAAAATGTCTATTCATGTCTTCTGCCCATCTCTTAACTGGATAATTTGGGGGGGGGGTTGAGTTTGATAAATTCTTTACTTATTTTGTATATATCATTTGCAAATATCTTCTCCAATTCTGAAGGTTCCTTTTAGTTTTGTGGATTCACTGTGCAGAAGCTTTTTATCTTGATGAAGTCCAAGTGGTTTAATTCTGCTTTTATTTCTCTTGTCTCAGGAGACATATCTAGTTAGAAGCTGCTATGGCTGATGTTAAAGTGATTACTGCCTGTGTTTGCCTCCAGGATTTTGATGGATTCCTGTCTTACATTTAAGTATTCCATCCATTTTGAATTTATTTCTGTGCATGGTGTAAGAAAGTGGTCTAGTTTCATTCTTTAGCATGTTGCTGTCCAGTTTACCCAACACCATTTGTTAGAGACTGTCTTTTTTCCATTGGACATATTTCCTGCTTTGTTGAATATTAGCAGGCCATATAGCTGTGGGTTCAATTTTGGGTTTTCTGTTCTGTTCCACTGATCTATGTGTCTGTTTTTGTGCCAGTACTGTACTGTCTTGATGACTACAGCTTTGTAACAGAATTTGAAGCCCAGAATTGTGATGCCTCCAGCTTTGCTTTGCTTTTTCAAGATTATTTTGGCTATTCGTGGTCCATATAAATTTTAAGATTGTTTGTTCTAGCTCTGTGAAAAATGCTGGTGGTATTTTGATAGACATTGCATTAAATATGTAGATTGCTTTGGGCAGTATAGACATTTTAACAATATTTGTTCTTTTAATCCATGAGCATGGGATGTATAATGTAAATCTATTCTGGACACTTTATTTTAAAATGTTACATTGAGACAGGGAAGGACAAGAAGATATTGAGTAGAAAATGGAATATAAAGAAAAATCAAACTACTTCTGAGATTATGGCTCTGGACTGAGCTGCACGTATCCAAATGCTGTCAGTTAATAGTGATAGAATCTATGTCGAGATTATTGTTATAATATGGAATACTTTTGCCAAAATCCAAGCCTAACTCTTGAATGAACAGTTCTCCATTGGGAAGTAGATAATGGACTGTGACAGTTGTAAATTCATTAAAGCTGAAACGTGCCAGACTATCTTACAACTACTGTCACTTAAACCCTTAACCCCAAATATAAAACAGAAAAAAATGCAGTTTTGTTATATTCATAAATACACAGACATATTTATATGATTTAGACATAAGTGGTGTTTGTAACTTGGCTTTATTTTGCCAATTTAGGAGACTGCCATGGTATACAGAAATTTTTATTTCATGGGACAAATACTTGTTTGGAAATTGGTGTGCTGGTATATCATTGAAGGTCATATACATGAAAATTACTCTTTCAAAACTCCTTTATTATAAAAAGCTTTAGAAATTAAAAATGTTCAGAACGAATACCTAAAATTAGTTTCCTTTTAAAAGCCATATAAGAATAAACTAAATTGTAATCTGGATTCAAAAAATCTAATTAAACTTGCAGTAGTTCAAACAGAAATCAAATCAAGAAATATTGAAATGTACCATACTTTGAAGGGAAAGATAGATGCAAATTTAAATGAATAAGGACTGATTCTTTGAAATAGACTTTTTTTTTTTTTTACACATTTCAGGTATACAAACATTTTCACCTCTTTATTAACTTGTACATCAATCAAATTATACCATTTAGTTTAGTTTATAAAAAAGAAGAAAACTTGAATTTTTCTAAAGTTCACCTTGAGATTAGCTGTATTATTAAAAGAGTACTCTTAAGACTGTGTTCCACAATCTTAAATGTGTGTTCCACACACCTGAAACTTCCAGGCTGATACTGTTTTTAGCTCTTGCAATCTCAGAATTAGTCTTTTTCCTTACAATTCCTGCAGATTGTAAGACAGGTTCTCAATGACCACATACTCATCTAGGAAAGGATAGTTACCACCAAGTGAGTAATATGCTCTAATTGAACAGGCATAAAGGAGATTCAGCAGCATAGTTCTATAAAGTTATCTAACCTGAATCAGCAATCTAGGATTTGAGATACTGCAGGGATCCACTTCCTATCTTATAGGAAAACTTTTATTAAATGAAAATAGGCTTGATTAGATCTAAAAAAGATACGCATTTGCTGATACATTTCCCCAGTGCCTCATTTGCCTGTGTCCACTTTTCTCATTTTTATTAAGATTAACTTTTATTCAAAATCCAACTCTTCTCACATTTTCCCCCATATTTCTTCAAACCACAGAGCTAAGCTGAACTTACAAATTATGTCCAAAATTTGAGGAAGTAAGAAATATGTTGAATAAAAATGCAAAATTTTGCTCAAATGACCGTATTTTTATAAACAGTGTTCCTAATTGAAACTATAGAAAATTTGCTTAAATCATTATAGCTTAAAAGCTTGGCTGCAGAGGCGCCTGGGTGGCTGAGTGGGTTGAGCCTCTGTCTTTGACTCGAGTCATGATCTCAGGGTCCTGGGGTCGAATCCCGCATCCAGCTCTCTGCTCAGCGGGAAATCTGCTTTCCCCTGTCTCTCTGCCTGAATCTCTGCCTACTTGTGATCTCTGTCTGTCGGGTGGATGGATAAAATCTTTAAAAAAAAAACAAACTTGATTGCATAGGGGCATCTGGGTGATGTCACTTAAGCACCTGACTCTTGATTTCAGCTCAGGTCCTGATGTCAGAGCTGTGAGACCCAGCCCTGCGTCAGGCTCTGCCTTGAGTATGGAGCCTAATTGGGATTCTCTCTCCCTCTCCCTCTGCCCCACCCCTCTGCTCTCATGTGCTCTCTCTCTATCAAAAAATAAAAAAAAAAAAACAAAAACAAACAAACAAAAAAACTTGGCTGCATAAGAGAAAGTGGAATTGTATATATCATATAATAACCACTAAATTAATGTTGATTAATATAAAAATGCTTACTGTATATTTCTGATAACCTCAGAAGTATTAGGAAATGGTTGGATGGAGATAGATGTGAGTCTAGGAGAAATGACATCAAATATTGACTTGGGGAAGTTTGTGCAACTACATATATTTGAGAGATTTAATTTGAATTAAGATAAAATTTTATTCTAGTTTATATTATACCACAGGAGTATGTAGAAGATATATATTTTTTTCCCAAGAGAGAAACTGTCAAGGAGGAATGATAGAAGACTAGAAGTGCATCAGACCACCATGTTTGGCCACAGAATTTATTGGCTGAGGCAATGGTTTATGAATTCATTTATTAAATTTATTTAATTATTAGCTGTCATCATATTCACATAGAATAAGTTAATATTATTCAAACTACAACGTTTGTAGGACTTGATCAGCCCATATCAAATGAGAGAGTAGGTAGATGGTTGCTTAACAAACAGGGTCCTCAATTCTCAGTTGCAGAATGCCATAGAAAATAAATCTACCTCCACAAAAAGGTACTGCTTTAACTATGATACATAGTCTTACAGAGATTCTTATAATCTTGAATTTTGTATGATTCTTCATACATTAGGTGTTGGAAAAGAGAGCTAAAGTTGTAATTGTAATCTAAAAGCTTAATACTTTCCAGAAATCAATGATCTCTTCAGAAAATGCAGAATTGCTTTCTTCCCAATCTCAACAGAAAAGAGTATATACTTAACCTTTGTGTACACCACTTACATTTTGCTTCTGTCATACATGCTCCTTTTAGTGTTTGTTTCTAGATAATTCCTGATCGCATGTGCATTGGTTTGGTCAGCAGAGCCGTATTTCTGCTTTCCCTGCTCCAACAGAGAAAACTATTCCTAGGAAGGTGGCCCCAAAGTTAAGATCCTATTAGAATAGTGTGTTACTATCATTGAGAGTTCAGTGGCTGTGAGGTATGAACACCAAACATTCCTTTAAGGAACATCTCAGGACCTGGAGATTGGTTCTCTTTCTGGACAAATACAGAAATGTTTGAAAACCACTAATGAGAAAGGTCAGCTGGATTTTAGGTGCCCTTGGTATGGGAAAATCCTTAACTGGCTAGTCTAGTTGATAAAGCTTTTTGCCTTAGACTTCGAAAGAATATTTTTAGCCCAATTCACTAATCCTAAGACCCACTGTAAACATGGTTTTTCTGTCCTCTGCATCATGGACATATCACACTTGACCTTTAAGGTCAGCTCATGACCTTGTCAAGAATATAATAATTCCTCTATGAAATATGAGAAGAATCCATTGGTGTACTAAAATAGAATTTGCTCTCCAGTTGTGATAAAGCAACACCAAAAGTCTTTGTACAAAGTAAAGTGCATCTGGTGTTGACTCTCATTAAATTTCTGCTACTATTAGTAGTATAATTACTCCTACCAACCAAATCAGTTCATGATTTATTATGCAGTTATTGTTTTTACAGTTTACATTTTCTTATCAGATCACTTAATGATCATACCAAACTTGTGAGAGCAAAGTTATTCCCATTACATTGAAGCAAAGGATTAGAATACAACTTCAGGATCTCACATATTCTTTCCTTTTTTTTTTTTTTTCCCCAAGATTTTATTTTTAAGTCATGTCTACCCCTAATGTGGTGCTCAAACTCACAACCCAGGATCAAGGGCCACATGCTCTACCAATTTAGCCAGCTAGGCACTCCCCTTATATATTCTTTAGATGGCTATAAAATGAAACAAACAATGAATCAGAAAACTGAAAATATAAGACAAAAGACAGCCTTGATGCCCTTCTTGTTTTGACCATGTTATCTCAAGACAGCTCTACCCAAGGCTGCTGCCTCATTCAGATCCAAGGCAAAAACACGCTAACTGCTTTTTTTTTTTTTTTAATATGTATGTGTGTGTGTGTGTGTGTGTGTGTGTGTGTGTGTGCATGCACAAAGCTCAATAAATATTTATACATTTTTAAAATGTTAATCAAAATAGTCTTTAAAAAGGTGCTTTGAATACCTTAGACCACTTTTTCCCCTTCAAGGAAGGTTAATAATATTTTTATAACTTATGGAAATATTTTTAGTTTTGACATTTTAATATTTCACAAATCACTAAATTCTCTACAACTAAATGATCTATGGAGTTGTGGCTCTCTGTGGGGAGCTTCCATCCTCAATGCTCAGCAAATAAAGTGTAAAAGGTTTGGTATTATATATCTTTAACCATGCATCCATTTGGAGACCTTTTGATATTATTGGCTCATAGAGATTTCAGTGTCAACCTATTATGGAATATATTAATAAAAATAAAGTGCCCTAAGGTCACTTCTACTAGTCCCACATTTGACAGAGCTTGTTGTAATCTAGTATAGGTGTTACCACCAAATTAATTGTCTCTACCCCAGCCCACTATACCACTTACAAACTATGTGGTCTCGGGCAAGCCATCTAACATCTCTGTGACTCAGTTGTTTTTCTCTGTAATCACAGTAACTTCCTCCCTGAGCCATTATGAGGACTAAATAAAGCAAATTAGAAAAAGCATGTAGAACAGTGGCTGGCACTGAGCAAAGTCTTAATGAATTATTATTGTTGTTATTATTATTAAAGATGAAGAAACTGTGAAGGAACAGAGAAGTTGAAGGCACTGGTTCACGCAAGATACTTGGTAAAGAGAGGTATGTGGATTTAAACCCTCACCTTAACACTTAATGAAGCAATCAGCCTACAGATACAGGAGAAGCATTGCTGAGCTTTTTCTTTCCAACTTCAAAAGGTTATAGGGAAAAAAACAAACAACCTCATACCTTAGAATATTATCTATGTATTTAAATATCTGATTTATTGCAAGTGATTTATATTTTTAAAAATAAGCTTTAGGGGCGCCTGGGTGGCTCAGTGGGTTAAAGCCTCTGCTTTCAGCTCAGGTCATGATCTCAGGGTCCTGGAATCGAGCCCCGCATCGGGCTCTCTGCTCAGCAGGGAGCCTGCTTCCTCCTCTCTCTCTCTCTGCCTGCTTCTCTGCCTACTTGTGATCTGTCTGTCAAATAAACAAATAAAATCTTTAAAAACAAGCTTTTTTTTTTCTTTTTTTAAAAGGTTTTATTTGTTAATTTGAGAAAGAAAAAGAGAGAGAGAGAGTGAACAAGCGAGGGCAGGGGGAGAAACAGACTCCCCGCTGAGAAGGAAGCCAGATGAGGGGCTCAATCCCAGGACCCTGAGATCATGGCCTGAGCTAAAGGCACATACTAAATGACTGAGCCACCCAGATGCCCCAAGCTTTAATTTCTTAAAACCCTTAATCCTTGTAAGATGACTTCTCTAGGTACTATATTTCTGATTAATTTGGCTTTATTTTAGAAATTAAGTCTAATTAAGTGAGATAATAGTTTTTAAAGAGTAAAGCAAAAGTATAGCATCACACGAAAATGCTCCTTTCTTGTATGTTCATTCATCTGCTCAATACCCAATAATGTTTCAATGAACATTATGCCCTAGCATGTCAAAATCTCAGTACAACTATTCTGTAACTGAGAATAAATAACTTACTAACCTTGAACTAGACCATTTTGATTGAGAATATTTTGATTAATTTGTCTTTGTACACACTTACCTTTTCAGTCTATGAAAGAACTTTGTATCAGGAGCAGAAAATCATTTACATTTGTTAAATAATAAATATGCTAATGTCCTCTACATACTACCTTGTCTCTTCCTTGGGGATAATTGTTGATGTTAAAACATAAGCTAAATTCTTCTGATACTACCCAGTAAGGAAACAGTGTTGATGTTATGTTTATAGAAACAGGGAAAATGGAAATAAAGATAAAAGTTTACTCAGAAACACAGGCCAAGCTTATTAACACATACCAGATTTTTTAGTTTTTTAAGAAGAATTCTAACTATGTAGTATTTATAATATACTATTTTCATTTAGAATGGATTGAATCTTGTATCATGTGAGGAAATCAGGGAAAGATGACATTTGTCTCCATCTGTGGAAGATTCAAGTAATACAAACTAAAAGTTCAAATCAGTAATTTAGAAATTAAAAGAGTATTATAACCATATAAACATATATTTAAATAGTTGCAAATTACTAATTAAATCAAATTTACAATGTACACATTATGTTTGGTAATTTTTTTCATCTCAATCAGAAATAGCTTAAAATTAAGTTTCTATGATACATTCAAAAGAAAACTAAACCATAAAACTTGAATTGTAGTTTGGAAACTACAACAATATACTGTTACTGGTTATCAACATCTCTTGCTTTCTTTGCCCTATCTATATAAAATGGTGTAACTCCATTTTTCTTAAAAGGTTTCTGGATTTTCCTTTAACATGTGAAGGACTAAAAATTACTAGCAGAGGACAAATACAAAGCTTAAACTTCAGTGTGGGTCTTAGGCAATGGCTTCTTTCACATAGACTGGTAGCTTTAATATAACTGCCATTTTACTTGAAAATATGACTGTACAATTTAATGCCTATGGGAATGATTGGCTCTTATACTTAAAAATAGCATATTCAAAACTACGTGGTAGTCAACCCACTAAATTCTTCAGGTTTTCAGAGGAAGTTTCTAGAATAAGGAGCCTTCCTCTGGGAGTATCTGTTCCAGTTGAAGCTAACCAAAATACCCATTGTTCAGATAATGACTTCTTACTCATAAATCAGTGTCTATTCTGTCAGGAACCTCCTAATTATTCAAAACAAAACAAAACAAAACAAAACAAAACTGAAACAAAAAAAGCTAAGAGTTGCGTGTGACCAAGTTAAAATATTTTTATCAAGACAATCGGTGCTCGCTTCGGCAGCACATATACTAAAAAATTGAAGCAAGAAAATTAGCCTTCATTCTGAGACTAGAGAAAATATCTTCTCTCCTTTTTTTGGCATATCAACAGCACAGCTCTGATCAGGTCACTAACCTGCTCAAACACATCTGGTGGCTTATCTTCCCTGAAAGAATAAAGGCTAAACTGCTTGTTTTGACATTCAAATCCCATTGCAAATTGGCCCAACTTAACCTCCTTATCTTCCAATCTCTGTCTCACACAACCCACACTCCAGCTACATCACTATTCAGTTGACAAGTATGTTGAATGGCTACCAAGGGCTGTGTGTTTTGCTGGATAAATTAAAACTGGCCCCTGCATTTAAGAACACAGAGTTTGATGAAGGGGGTTGTCTTAAGGAACTCAAAAACAAAACAAAACAAAAAATACTTTTTCTACCAAATATATAAAACATTCTAAAAATTCAGATGAATTATTATTTAGTATTTCTGGTGGATTGGGGGATGGCTTTAAAGACTGATTTTGCTCTCTCAACTGTTAAGTTGCTTTCTCATGTCTTTCTGTAGTTACCCATGGTGTTCCTTTACCTGTACTACCTCTTCTCCTCAAACTTCAAGTTTATGGAAAAATCATACTCATGAGGAGTTTGTGCAAGTGTCTCCTCCATTAAGGTACTTTCTCTGTAGCTTTCTTCCTACTTCTGTCAGAACTCATCACTCCTATAACTGTGTTTCTCCAACACAGTATTCATAAGTTTACTATAACACTAATCGTGTTGCATTTTAACAGACAGTTTAAGTGGCTGTCTTCCCAGTAAACAGTGTACGTAGCATTGGTTAAGATCCATATATAAGATTCTAAAGAGTACTTTTTAAAATTAAAAAAAAATGGCATTCTGAAAATAAGTAGAATTTAGGAGATTATTTGAGGACAGTTATAAATTTTGGATAAGATACTTCTATGAAATTTTAATTGCTGATTGTCTTATCTTAGATCCAACCAATTATATGAGTAGGTAGGTTAAGGCTAAGGAAGCTAGTATCTTGAACCCAATCTCCGGGGGATCATTTTGTTTCATTCCGTTCCAACATCAGCTGCAGCCCAAACTTTTAAATGGCTTTTTTATAAATGAATGCAATGGTAGCAACAGATTATGAGCATAAATGAGACTGTTTTGCCTAAAATTACTAGTACAACTCCAATAGGGTTTTATGAGTGATCAAGCTTTCATTTGATAAGCTGTATGTTGAGACCTGCAAAGCTCTGAGGGACAGTAATAAAAATATAACTTCTGTATGTGAGAAACACAGAATAAAAAGTAATATTTTATTTATTTTTCACTAAATTATTTACGAAATATTTTACTAAAATATGTACTATAAATATTTACTGATATTTTACTTACATAGTTTGAATATACAAATCTTTATCCCTTCAAGTAACTTAAGAATTTCATTGAATGGGTATATTACTCTTCCACCATAATGGTATTTATGAACTTAATATTCATGGATTCTATATTCTTGACCACACTGAAAATACACAATATAATTCCACTTGTGATTTATTAACTTGCAAAGTTGAATAGTATGAGTCATTTAGGTTTAGATCAAAGCCAGCACGAACGCATGATATTTTTCTCTCCTCATCTTTTCTCCATTCACCATTTAAGTAAATGACAACTCTTGAAAAGTCACATATGCAAACATTTCTTCTGAAAAAATGGACCCTGGCATAAGGCAGGATAAAAGTCCAACTGAAGATAGTAGGTTACATTAAAAAATAAAGCCTATATATATATATATATATATATATATATATATATATATAATGCCTCCTTGGTTCTTGGCCTGGGCAGAATAGTTTTAGATACTCTTAAGAGTGAATTGTCAAATTCAGTGTTGATCTATCACTTGAACTCAATCTATAGTCTGCTGTGTATGGAAATAAGAAAAAGTATTTTTTTAAACCATTTCAATTAGTTCTCTAGTCACTGTAATATTTTTTTACAACATAGACAAAAAAATGATAGTGAAAATTAAAAAGATGGCAAGCATGGACTGTGTCTACATGGTGTTATAAATATAACTTTTAAGGACATTATGATTCACAGGGAATTTTATCTGCTTTGGTAAATATTTCTGCAGTTTTGATTTGGGAACTCTTTGAAGATCTGAGATATATGGCTTTTGAAACTGAAGCATCAGCTCTCAAAATGTTAAGAAATAAAGGCAATGGTGGATATTCAGTAAAGATTTAAGATCTTCGTGGAGTGATGTTAGTCAAAAAAGATTCAGAAATGAATGTTTTGAATTGCATACTAATTCAGCATTTTGCAAGTGTCTGTTGTATATAAGAAAAGCCCTTACACAGTGCACACACAATGTTTGTCTTGTTCAGCCCCATATCCCCAAAGCTTAACACAATGTAACATAGAATAAATGTGAAATGAATTATAGTAATTTTCACTATGAGAGATAGAGATAAGCAAACATATCACTGTGTTACATGATAAAGATTATAACAGAATAACAAACTTCCAAGCTGTGTCAAAAAAAAAAAAAAAAGCTTCAAAGAGGAAGAAATACTTGAAGTATACTTGAGAGAAATTTTAAGGAAAAAGAAAGAGGTTTCAAAGGGAAGAGGCAGAGGGAGAAAATATTTCCTATAGCACCAGACTAAAATAGCTACATAAATCCTGATATAAACTGGCTTAGGAAAACATAATGGACTTAATTTGACTGAGCTCCAGGTTCAGATTAGCTTCAGTTAGAACCTGATTCATACTCAAACTTTATAGTAATGCCATTCTCTTGGCTCTGCTTCCTCTGGGTTTTCTCTATCATTAGCCTCCACAGATAGTCGCTGACACCAGGTTTTCGCCTTATGTTTGCCTCAGGGCTCAGTATCAGCCTCATACCCTTTCCCCAAGCTGAGCATTTCTAACTAAGGTCTTAAATTCCACTATAATTGGACAGGCTTAGTCTCCCTTCTAAATCCGTAGGATACGCTATGGTCATAAGTCAAGCACTCTCAGAGAGTATGGTTTTATCCATTAACATCATGATTAGAATGTGACAAAGTAAGGCTTCTTAGAAGAAACTTTGTTAACAGTTCCCATAAACAAGGGGAAAATGGGCCCTATTGCAACTGTTATACACTATAACTGCCAAGACAGGCCTTATATATTTAGTCCTAAAACCATTTACCGAAAAAAAAAAAAAAAATCAGTTTCTTCATCTAAGGAAGATAAAATCCATCGACTTTTAACCCCTATGGTAATCTGAATATATAGAAACACAGGAAGTCATTAATGTCAACAACTTCTGAGGCACCTGGGTGGCTCAGTGGGCTAAGTCTCTGCCTTTGGCTCAGGTCATGATCTCGGGGTCCTGGGATCAAGCCCTGCATCATCAGACTCTCTGCTCAGCAGGAAGCCTGCTTCCCTCTCTCTCTTTCTGCTTGCCTCTCTGCCTGCTTGTGATCTCTGTCTGTTAAATAAATAAATAAAATCATTTAAAAAAAATCAATAACTTCTGTAGCCACAGCTTTTCAGAGAAGAAGAATCTTTAGCCCACTTTCTAACCAGATGGTTAAACAAGACATCTCTCAGTGGTTATGCAAGTACAAATTTATGCCTAAGTCTGATCCCTGCATGAAATGAAAAACAGGAACATGAAGGACCCACATGGATTCCACCCTGAAATAGAACAAACCAGACAGGCTAGGCCACTCTGAGACCCCTGGAGGAGTTTCTGTAAACAGCCTAAGATTAGCCACTTCCTCCTCCTCCTACAAATTAAATAAAAATTTCTCTTAATGGGAGGAAGAGAAAATCTCAATGTTGCCTTGGGGACACATTAAACTTCTATATGAGGCTTAGTTTTTATCTATTTTAGCTGCAAAAGAGTATAGAGCCAGGAACCTAGAGAGCAGAGGTTAAGGCCACAGTTTTCAGACTTCCTTAAGAATGATGGTTTGGCTGTGGCCCCAGCCTAATGTTACCAAGGACTTGACTTTAAAAAGTAGGGAAAGCTAAAACGGGTCTCCTTGAATTAGCAAGGTGTCTACCAACTGTAGGTCAATGCTATTCATTTAGCATTGAGGCCTACTATTCTACCTATACTTAATTTACCTTCCCCAATCGTGCAACATGCATCTTTCACTCTCGCCAAGCAAGACTTTTCTTGTCACTCCCTTACCAAAAACTAGAAATGAGAACTATTCCTACTGTAATAGATACAAGAGTCAAATCAAATGAACACTATCCCATAAGGAATTCATTAGTCAAATAACCAAAATAATTGGAAGGAAGCCTAGCCTCAGGCACATCTTAAAGTAGGGGCACAAACGATATGACCTACTATAAAGAGTAGAAAAGGGGTTGATTCTCTAAAAAAAATCCATAGTATTCATGCTAGAAGTATGGATGTAATTGTGGCAAAAAATAAAGAAACACATGAATGCACAGACACACAAATAAATGCTTTATGACACCGTATACTGTGGTCAATCTATGTCAATTCATTTTCTAGGAATGCCTTCCTCCCTTCTTTCAAACAGTCTGTCCCTGCTTAAATTCTTTCCTTTTCTATTCTCGCTGAGCTACATTAATCTATTTCTTCTGGAAGTTCAAAACATATACCCTTTATCATTGATTTTTCCTTTGGCATGTGCTACAATGAATAGTTGCCTCTTTTTTCCCCTGAGTGATCAGTTCCAATTTACAAGCAACTTCTGTGTGCTATGAGAGTTAAATTCCAAAGTTTACTGCATGGCAGAAAACTCTTGCACTAAGAAACAGTATAATATCCTGTGTTAGAGCTTAGCAAGATTTAATTAATTCATCATGTGACTGAGGTACAATATTAAAATTCTAATTTGACTTTCCAGAACCATCCTAAATCCCTTATTGTTCTCTAATACCTGCCACTTATACAAGAAGAACATTGCTCATTAACCAGTCATTTGTGATGGTTCCCATAATTTGATGAGGGTATTCTCTATTACAAAGGCTGGAGTTACGCAAAAGGCACAGATGCTCTACCAGGTGGGTTGAGTGAGATGACATGGGGAAAAGAGGATGCAGAACATAATGTGATATTTGTGGGGGATGAGGAGTCTCGTGTGGGTGAGGATTAAAATGGTGACCAAGTCAAGACCCATGAGGATGTACATTGGAAAGAAACAGTAGGGAAGACTAACACAAATAAACAGATACTCTGACACAGAAACATTGAAACACAGCTTATAGCCATGGAGAAGACTCTTTCCTAGCTTAACTTTTAGAAAACTAAAGACTAAAATTAAACTTGACATGGACATATTTACATAGAGAATATATTGCAAAATTCTCCATGTAGACTCTCCTTTTGTCCATGGCTGCCTATTCCTTCTTTGCAAGCATCTATCACTAAAGATTCTAACACTGACGACATTCAGGATGAGATGAGAACACAAACCTAAGACTGAAAGAATGACCCTACTTACTACGGGGCACTCACAGATGAGAATGGGACAAGGGATGCCACCGAGTGCTGGGATATTAGGGAGAACAGAGTTGATATCAGCTGTGCTCACACAGTAAATACATTGATGGTGTGTACCAAAATAGGTTGTATATATACCACAAAACTATTTTGTATGTATGTGTATATGGTACATTGTATATATGGTTACTCAGTAAATATTAATGTAATGAATGAATGTCCTCTCTAACACTAGGAGCAGACTCCATGTTTTAGTCTCCTTTTAAGTAATTCCTAACTTTTTTTTTTCCTAAAGATTTATTTATTTGAGAAAGAGAGAGTGATAGAAAGAATGTGGGGAAGAGGAAAGGGAGAGTCTCAAGCAGACTAACTGCTGAGCCCAGAGCCTGATGTGGGGTTTGATCTCAAGACCCTAAGATCATGACCTAGGCCAAAATCAAGAGTTGGACACTTAACTGACTGAGTTGCCCCTAATTCCTAACCTGTACAATGTCTTACATTTTTGCAGGTCTTATGTTATATTGTTGACCCACAGGTAATAAACAATGTATACATTTGAACTTCCATTAATCCCACTTATTCTCTTCACCATTTGTCTGTCATAAAATGTCCCTTTTAATTCAAATTTAAAAGTATCTGCATATGTTGGAGCTAATGGAACTTTATTTTTTAACAATTCATCATTTAAAGGGTGACTATGATAAGGTTATAAGACAAATTGCTGAGAACAGTTTCATTTGGCTTCCAAGGCAAAACAACACAAAAAATGACCAAACTCTCTGTGATTATTGTGTTTTTGCCAGAAATTACGAAATATATAGCATTTATATGTATCAGGTGATTTCTAAAATCCGTGCTCTTGGATCTGCTACAGAACTCACTTCTTTACATGCTTTTGTTTTGAGACTTTTCTCCACTGTGGCCTTGGAAATGGAGCCTAAATTCTGAAATCTGACTGGTGAGAGCCAAATATTCAGTGGCAAAGAAGAACTATGAGACACTGAATTGTACTTAACTACTGTGGCATCAGATAAGAATTCTGAAGAAAATATCAGCAGGACAGATAGAGGGGAATGATAATTTCTTCAGTGGTAATGAAAAATAAGCTGATGAATGATGAGATCAGAGTTCTTACATTACAAGAGATGTTTAGACCAATACCCCCAGATCTTTATTTTTTTTTGAAATTAATCATAAATCACTTTCAAGAAAGTTTGATTTAAAAATCATGTGGCTGCAAGAATTAATTAGAAAAGTCACAGTGATATGTGTATTTGTAGAACACTTTGACTTTAGATTTATTACCTCCAGTCCTCAGAGCAACTCATATGAACGGCCCAACAATTTTTGAGTTGAGAAGACACAAGTGAGTAATATAGTAGGCAGAATGCTGGAAGCAGGAAAAGAGGAGACATCTCATATCCATTAAATATATATTCTAAACCCTGTCCCTCCACAAGGCATTTTTTTTCAAATATTTTCTCAATCCCATGTTCAATTCTATAAAGCGGGTATCCCACTAAGAATAGGCAGAGAAATATTAAGTAACCTTCACAAGCTCTAGAATCTATATGTGAGTCATAGCCAGAGGTGTTCTATATGGCAAAGTCCAGCCATCCTTTATCATGATGACCTGGGGGAGTTAGAAGACACATGAGGGCCTGACAATACGGGATGGAGAAAATTACTGACCTATAGACTGACCTCTATATCAAATCATCTGTGTAATATTAGGCAAGCTACTCATCATGCTTTTTTGACCCCACTCTCACATTCTCATATAAGAGAAGCCTGTGAATCTCTCTCTTCCCATCTATGAGGTTAGTCAAGTTAATCTAGATAATACATGATTGTCTCTAATAGCTCTGCCTCCTTGCTCAGTGCACTATTCAATGTTCAGATAAGGCATCTCACCTCTAAAGGCTAGATAATCTTTTAAAGATGAACACAGGGAAGACTTTACCTCTGCCTACTTTTATCTGGAGTGGGAACAAAATACAGAAGTTTAATTTCGAGCACACACAAAGAAGTTTCCCTTTCCCAACTCTCAATGAAGTAAAGTAAAATTCCCAGCTGCTTTCGAAAACCAATGACACCCTGAGAAGAGAACACTGATTCAGGATGTCAGTGCTAAAACTAGCAGAGCCTCACTGGATCCAGGACAGACTACCGGCCTCACCAAATGCACTGAGCACCCTCCGGCATCAGGGACATCACTGACCAACTGACACCAGGATTCTCATGTAACCAACACCGGTTTTCTTTCCAGTGCCTCACAAATTTTCCCTAGAAATATCTCTCCTGTTAGAGAAAAGTGAGTGCTCACACACATCTCTAGGAGAACAGTTTTCTTTGCAGTCTGGTATTTTATTACAAAAATTAATTTAGGTAGTTATTCTACATCCTACCAAACCCACCTTTATTTTAATATTAAGCATTAATGGGATAATTTAGCAAATAAAACAAATGCTCCTGAAGTTTGTGACCTTTATTCTCTGCATAGTCATGTGTTCCTGTGGACAACTGTACTTGAATCTTAGCAACTCAGTCTGCCTTACATAGATTCTGCAATTTGCCTCATATGGACTATAATCACCAGAACATGGTCAATCATCACATTCTGGAATACTATTGTAATATAGCTATCCTATATTATATACTTAGAATAACAGCATTTCCTAGACATTTACTAGTTATTTTGCTGGATGTTTTATCATTGTTGTTGTTTCATTTAATATTCTTAACTACTCTGTGAGGTAGAGATTTGCATACCCTTACTATATATCAGGAAATAGAAACATACAGATATTCACTGAATTTTCTGATTGACAGAAATCACACAACTAAATCATATCAGAGCAACCTCTGAATTCTAGCTTGACTAGGGTCTAAGCAATTGCCTCTCTGTGGTTGTTTATACAGAATAACAATTTTAATTTACATGAAGACACTGGATTATTTTATAGGGTATATTCTTATGTAGACAACTCCTCCTATAGCAATTAGTCAGTTCAGTGTTCAGTTAAAATGTGCAGCTCAAAAAACTGTAAAAATAAATGCCACAGTCTTTTGGATTAACTTATAAAAAGTAGAATGTAGGGGGACGCCTGGGTGGCTCAGTTGGTTGAGCGGCTGCCTTCGGCTCGGGTCATGATCCCAGCGTCCTGGGATCGAGTCCCACATCGGGCTCCTTGTTCTGTGGGGAGCCTGCTTCTCCCTCTGTCTCTGCCTGCCACTCTGTCTGCCTGTGCTCGCTGTCTCTCTCTCTGACAAATAAATAAATAGTCTTTAAAAAAAAAAAAAAGAAAAAGAAAGTAGAATGTAGGAACATTAAATCTAAGATTATATTTGTAGTTTATATATTTTTCTACTCATAACTCGGAGCAGGAATTTTCTATATAGAATTTTCACAGAACACAAACAAGTATATTTAGCTTTTGAGAACTCAAATTTTAGACCAGGAAAAAGCAAAGGACAAGCCAAATGAAAGCTGAAACTTAAGAATGTGAAAATAAGATACAAACATGGGAAATGTAGGTAGTTCATTGGTCATCTAAAAATAAGCAAAACACCACTCTGAATAATAGGATCTACCACAGCTGACTCAAGGGACCAAGCAATGGTTTTTCCAACATTCTTGAGGACATGAAAAGTATCCCCATGTCATGTAGCACAATGAGCTTTGAAAAAGCCCAAAAGTGATGGATGAGACCATACACAGCCATAGGAAGCTGGGGTATCAGAAGGCATTGATGAGTTTTCCCAGTGTGCAAATTTACTTTAAGCAGTAAAGCAATCAGAAATTATGGTGACTTGCAGGATTTGCTGGACCCTCCCGATAGAGCCCCCCACCCTTTTTTTAAGTAAATGCCTATAAAATTAAATCAGAGAATCTTTGAAAGAGGTTCAGAGAATGTACTCTGTAAGTCCCCTGTTTTCAACTAAGGAAACAGGTTTGGAGTGGCTTTCTCTGGCTGGGCCCACCCACCGACTATCCTTGGCTAGTGTCTCTCCCGTGAAGCTCTTTCCACTCCAGAGCAGAAGTTCAGCTGTGACTCAGGAAGAAACCAATCACAGGACAGGGTTGGGCTAGAGGGGTATTGTTGTGTCTTCTTCCTGTTTACTCAGTGATTTTCAGTGTACTCTGGGGTCAGAGCAGAAGGGAAAGCTTTGCAGTCTCAGCAGAAGCAACATGACTCTGGAGTCAGCAGCCGCTATTTCTCTTTTCATGCTGATAACCAGCATGTTCTATGACTTTTTTACCCCTGAAAACTTAGCTTAAAATCTTATCAAGCTGTTACAGTGATTTCTAGATTCTAGAATCTATTGTACTTTTGAAGAGAATAATGCTTGCAAATTAAGTACCTTTTCGATAACCGGTTATAAATTATCAGTAGCATACCCTAAGATAACTCACCCATTATTTTACAGAGCGCCCTTTGTAAACTGCTTCCCAGAAAGAGCTTTATGAATAAAGGTTGTGGCTGTAATTCACCATGCCAACCTGAGAATCTCATCATAAACATTTCACCACAAACCTAGATTTTCTGTACAAAGTGCTGTATAAGCTAAGGTACTGAGGCTTATTCAAAAAAAAAAAAAAAAAAAACAGAGTAACATTTGTTCATCTGCTATCAGGAAGACATGTTACCAGGATACCCTTGAGGAGATAAATCTATGTATTTGTATCAATCTCTATCTCTATCCAGTTTAGTCAACTCCACTAGGTATTACATAGTATGCAATGGCCACTTATCAATACTTCCATTAGCACACCCTGTATGTTATCAGAAAGGCCATTTTTTAATTTATCATTTTGAATTATAATAGATGTGCCCAATTCCTAGTAGAATATCTTTAGCAGGCATTTAAAGAAAAGATGGTTGTTGGGGTTATTTCATTTTACAACATCACATTAGCATTAACTTTTCATTTTACCATGGCAGCCAAAGTATGCATATTATATGAACTTAGATTGTTCTTCTTAAGACAGGATGAGTTGAAGGCCCCTAGGCAGAGCCATTAAGAGATCAGAGTTATATTAAAAATTCCACAAAGGAAGTGAAGGTTTCTATCAATTGGCCCATCTTTGTAAAGTCATATTAGAAATAAGCAATTCAGCTCCTCAGTTCATAGAGCTCTCTGGTGGTCTCTCCTTAAGGGAATTGAAGAGAAGTACAAGATATCTCTTATCCCGTGGGAGTTTATGCTCTATTTGATAAAATTGCACTGAAAGCTGAAAGCTATATCCAAAATTTAACAGTAAAACATTTAAATGCAAGATTAAATGCAGAAAATAAGCATTTGACATTGATATCAATGCCACAGAAATGGATACTCTGGGCATCCAATACAGGGAAAATTAGATGTTTTATATAAAGAATGAGAGGGAGGGCTCTTTGGAAGTGTTTGATCTGAATTTATCTGAGGGTAATATGCAAATATAAGAAAAAGGAAAACACTCTGTCAAGTATGTCAATGGATTAACAACCTTAGCACAAAAGCTCATTGACAAAAAAGCTTAGTTGGCTGTAGATTACTATGATCAGAAATTATCCAAAACAAGTGCCATATCGGGATCACTGTAGAAGCTCTTGCTGGTCCTCCTATAATGACACTTAACCAAAGCACTGATTTTCAAACTTTAGTGTGTATGAACATAATGAGGTATTTCTAAAATCTAGATTCCTTGATTGTATCCACAGAGTTTACATATAAATTATCTGGGATGGGACCCTAGAATCCCCATGAATCGCAAGTATTCTGGTGATTCTAATGCAAATGCTCCGTGGACTATATTTGGGGTTTGGAAACCACCCTGCTAAAGCACTCTTTTTCCAGCTGATTCCTGCCCTGAATGAGACTGACAGGAAAAAAGAGTTACCTATTTCAATCACATACACGGTTTTTTTTTGTTTTTTTTTTTTCCATAACTAGATTTAGAGAGTGAGTTAGAGCAGGCGCTGGATCATCCAGATACTTGACATTTCTTAGAAAGTGGCAGAGAGCTAGGCACAGAGTAGACGACTAATAGATACAAATAGCTGATGGTGGCAGCATTATAAACTCATTAGTCATGTGGCAACGGGTCATCATTGTAAGCATCTTAAGAAGTTAGGACCTCTTGGGCGCCTGGGTGGCTCAGTGGGTTAAAGCCTCTGCCTTCGGCTCGGGTCATGATCCCAGGGTCCTGGGATCGAGCCCCACATCGGGGTCTCTGCTCAGCGGGGAGCCTGCTTCCTCCTCTCTCTCTCTCTCTGCCTGCCTCACTGCCTACCTGTGATCTCTGTCAAATAAATAAATAAAATCTTTAAAAAAGAAGTTAGGACCTCTAATTCCTTCTAACTAAGCGAAAAAGGCCACTCAGTGGCCCTTTACTTTTTGGTCAGAGATGGTCTTCTGGGCTGCAGCTAGCTGAATGCTCACTCTCCATTCCAAGGTCACAGAACAGAATCTATTTTTTGGGTCTCCTTGCATGTCCTTAGAAACCATGCTCTTCACTTCCTGAGACAAAGAAATAACCAGTGCAAAGCCCACTTCATAAAATCCCAAATCACCCAGGATGATGAAGATTTTCTTTTTTTATGCTGACCTTAGCACAGCTGTAACGGCTACAGAATGGTCAGTCATTTCTAGGTTCCAAGACCTATCCAGGAAGATGAATATAGCCAAATTCTCAGAGACTTACTACATACATACTAATTACATACTAAATGTGTGTATGTGTTGTGATCATGTGGTTTAATGGGGATAGGTAATGTTTATAAATGTTTCTGTTTATTCCTCTGGCTACTAGTGGATAGTATAACACATTTTTAAAAATATGGTATTTGTTTGAGATCCTATAAGACCTTAAATTCTGCTATTCTTAGGAAACAGTTAATTGTCTTATGACTTAAGCTGTACTTCAGCAGAGTAGATTTATTTTCATCTGGTATCAGCGAGACATGATACCAAGAAATCTCTGAGGGAAGATACTTATTTTAGTGCAAAATGCAATGGACAAAACATCATGAGACCCAACTTCTTATCTTCATTTTTGGTTACAAGTAACTGTGTTGACTCTGGGTAAATCACCTCAAGTTAAACTTCAGCTATAAATAAAAGACAATAAAAAGGTTTCTTATTTGGCTCAAAATATTGTTATCAATCTATAATACACCAGCACATTGCTAAGATTTGAGATTTTCTTTAAAAATAAGTATTTAGAGAAGGAAACTAGTCATTTATGGAAATAAAGGCAATTTTTAAATAGAGCAGCCATAGGTCAACGTCTAGTATTTAATGATAACTACTCAAAAGTTAGGGTTGGCTTACTAGGAACTATTTAAGCTCAATATATTTCCTAATATAGATAGGAAATGATGATTCATACTGTTTAGCCACCCTGAAAATGATTCACCCAATATATAGGACACATTCAAAATTAACATAGTATTTAAAATCAGCTTATTAACATTTCTATACACCAAACAGTCTTACTTAGGTTATTAAGTTATTGTAAATATCTTATCTTATAAAGATTTCAATTCAACCATTCTGAATTGAAAATAGCAAATTAGTGTGTAAATTAGTGATCTATAACTCTATATTTGAAATACGATGCACAATTACATTAATGTTTTACTTCTTCATGCTTCAAAACATTAGGAGAGTAAAATGAGACTAGGATTCAAGTATATGGTATTGTCAGTAAAAACAGCAAATGCTGTTTTTGTCATCTTCCCTATTGCCACAGTAGCAGGGTAACTAGTAAGGCTGGTATTCACACTTGTACTAGTGTAGTAGCAATAACACTTGGAATTGGAGAAAATCTGAGTCCACGTTGGTTTATCACTTACTAAAATTTCACTGTAAAATATCACTAATATGCAGTTTCTTCATTTATCAAAATGGGAGTAATAAAACGATTTCATCTACAGAATGATTGTATAAGTCAAATTTAAAAGAATTCCATAAATTATCAAATTCTTTGCATAAGCTGACTTTCATTATTATTGTTATAAATTATATGTAAACAGAGGCTTTGTCTTTACCCTTCTTTATATTCTGGTCTTTATCTAGCTTAATGATGTGCATTGGAAATGCTCTACATCTAATTATTTTCATTAAGCTTTTTTATAGCTGTTGGTGGCCTTTAAAATCAACTAATCTACTCTAGACATTTTAGAGATTAGAAAAATCACCCAGGAGGGATGTTAAAACTTTGCCCCAAGTGACACTGCTTGTTGGTGACTGAGCAGGACCTTATCTTGACTTTTTATTAGAGTTCTTCAGTTACTTCACTAACATTACGTAATTCATTTCTTTAACACCAAATCTCCAAAGCAGGTCTTGGAGGATGTTAGGAAATGTTCTATGTAAAAGGGTTCTAGGGTCTAAAGAATATACAAAATTCTAGATTAAATGAAATTAACAAATTTTTAAAAGTTGAATCACTACATTCTTGAATATATGTTAGACTGTGTTGTGATGGAAGTTATTATTACCTGTTTCACAAGGATAAATAAATATATATATATTTACATATGTGTACATATAAACATATGTACACATATGTATGTATATCTCTGCATGTGTACATATATAGAACATTCACAGCACTGCTTGATATATAGGAAATGATATATATGTGCTTATCATTAATATCACAATGGTGAAAATGATGATCATGATGATGAGATGTTCATAATCTTAAGAGTCATTTAAAGCACATTCTAGAATCTGGGAATGATATTTATATTCTCATTACTGATTACTGATGAAATACACTTCTGAAACATAAAGAAGCATTTTTATCCAAAGGGACTGTTTCTAATCATAATTTCCATGCAATGTTGAGAAAAAAAAAAAAAGAACACTTAGAGGCAGAAAACAGATTAAGAGCTACTCAACTTATCTCTGTCTTTGCCACCACACTCCCCACTGACATAGGCACACATTAGATATGTATATGTGTGTTGTAGGTCCAATTACATTACCTTTTCTGGCCTTTGAATTCTCTTATTTAATAAAGTTCAAGATAAATGAATTCTACCTCATAGAGGTCTTATGAGAACTAGTCAGATTCTGTAGGTATGAATTATCTCCAAGTTATTATGTAAGTAAAAGTCATAAATACTGTTTTAGCTGACAATGGGACATATTTCTTTTTAGACATATCTGCTCAACTCTCTATGGACTAACATTCACCTGTTATATTTTATTTTCCCATGCTAGGGATATGTGCATATGTATGTTAAAAACATAGTGCCACACAACTGAGATGTTTCTACTAATACCTCATTTTCATTTTCATATAGACACCCCAAGCACTAACTCTCAGTCATAAATATTCAATGAATATATATATATATTATTTTTTCAATTTTTATATTTTAAGTGAATACAACTTCACTCTCTTGAATATAGGGTGAAAAGATCTAGCATACAAAGTAGATTTTAAGATGCCCAATGCACCA
Organism: Enhydra lutris kenyoni; assembly: GCF_002288905.1. NCBI lineage: Eukaryota > Metazoa > Chordata > Mammalia > Carnivora > Mustelidae > Enhydra > Enhydra lutris. The sequence continues at coordinate 34,710,279 of NW_019154106.1, forward strand.
TAAAATTTTTAAATGAAGGACAAATTCCACATTGGTAATATCCTGTATGATGGTATCATCAAAAAAAATGTGTGGTAATTTCCACATAGTATTTTGGCAGGTAAAATGCATGTATAACCTGACTTGAACAAGTATTCCCTATGACAGGAAATGAATTAAAAGATAAACTACACTTAAAATTTAGTCACTCAATCATATTTATGACATGTGCATGATTTATAGGCAAAAACAATTGTGAAAAGGCAGTTACCTTCAAGAAAAATAATCTAATAGAAGAGAAGCCATGGACATATGTATTTGTAACAACAACAAAATCCAGAATATGAATGCTTTCATATATAGGACAAACTTTTTGTAGAAGTTAGACATAGGAAATATTCCTTTATATAAAAAGTCAACCACAGGCATCTAGGAAGAAGATGATATATCTTTTTTCTCAGTCAGACCTTAAGAAATAGAAGAAGGAGAAATATTTATTAGAAATTATTTTGAAAAAATAACACAAACAGTAATTGGAAAGTGTAAATCATTCTTGTAGGATACAGGTAGGTTACATGAAACTGGCAAAGTTCTGGGGGGAAAAGATTTAGATCCTAGAGCACCAGGTTTATAACAAGGTCAAGTACACTTAACAGAGATTGTAAACAAAGGTGGGACTAAGTCAGACGTGTGCTTAGGAGTTACTGTGTGGCTATCAATAGGCAAGGAGCTTGTTTTGGAAAACCTGAAGTTGAGATGAGATAGAAGACTACATAGGTGCATGAACTAGGGAAATGAAGAAGGCCAATCTTTCAGTCTCTCAGCCAGGCAGTCAATGAGTCAAGATACAAAGAACCTTTTATTGCCAGGCACCCTATTTAGTACTGGCCCATAGTGATGGACAAAGAAGTAAAGAAGACCTATATTAAACTAATATGCATAGAAATAAACATGCACTTTATATTGCAACAAATGTTAAGGAATATCTGTGACTTAGGGGATATTGGCAAAAATAAGAATGTAAGAAGGAGGAGGCATTTTTAGGGAGTTTAGCTTATTTGTGTTGAATTTGAGGCACCACCAAGGATATTGAGGTGGAAGTGTCTTCCAGGCACTGGGGAAGAGTTCAAACTTAAGCTATAGATGTGTAATGTCAGTTTTATAAAGACAACAGCTGAATTTATTGGACTAGATGTGGTACCTGGAACAGAGACAACTAGAAGACAAAAACATGGTGAAAAGAACATGGGTATTTAAACCATGACTAAACTGGTACATATAAAATAAGTAATGTGTCTTTTTCCTGTTTAAGTCTACTGTACTGTACTGTTCATTTGTAAAACAACAACAACAAACAAACAAATAAACAAAAAAAAAAAAAACCTCAATTTTTCCATTTATGAAACTGTATGTTCAATATCCAGTAAGGCTTTCAATTTAAGAAAGAGAAATAATGGTATGGATGAAAGAAAATTTTAAAAAGTTGTCATATCTCCTTATTATAGAACTTCCCAGATTACAAAACAAGTCATATAATACAAGAGTGTACGGACAACAAATCAACAATTGGTTGGGAGTCACATAAAACTTCTTTTCAAACATCTCAAAATAAATAAATATGTCAAGTTTTCTTAGAAGACTCCTCTGGTTGCAAACTAGAATTTGTTATTTCTACAAGTTCTTTTTCAGTGGACAAAGATTAATGACCTGTATGTAACATCAGAGCTATAAAGACTTTGCTTAACTTTTCCTTTTCTCATTGTACTGTCTTTTTTATGAAGAAAGATAAACAACTAACTCATAAAGGCATTTTCCTTTAGAACAGTATTTATTTAAAATATTTATTTATTATACATTTTTTCTACAAAGCACAACTAATTCATTATTGACATCTCATAGCTGTTCACTATTATCCAAACCCACAGAATTTCTTAATGTATGCAGACTATTAATATATAGCATTGTTTCCTCAAAACTGCAATGCTAAAAAAAAAATTGTTGGATGCTGGATAAGTAAGTACCACCCACAGATATCAAAAAATACTATTTTCACATTGAAGTCTGTCAGCATTGTCAGCTCGTATAGAATTTAAATAGGTCATAAAATAACATAAGAAAAAGGAATATTTTCTTGTTCTTAATGAGAAGGTAAAGAAAACATATTATCCTTCATATAATTATATAAAAGGAAACTGAAATAGAAGAGATGAATGAAAGACGGCAGGACTTTTTCTGCAGTTTATGGATATAATCCCTGATTTTATCAATCATCCCAAACAAAACTAAGACTTGATAGACTTGAGTGAGTTCAGAAAAACAGAATCTACTTCACTATTAATATTTTTCTGTGTCCCTTAAATTTGTTTTCTGGCATTTCACTCTATTGGGGGAATGTTCTGTTTTTTTTTTTGTAGAAACTTATTTATATATTTTGAGGAAAAACAACTGACGAAACTAAAATTGACATCAGTTTTACCACCACAAAGTAGGTGACATCAAGATTTATTTGTTACATATCTGACATTAAAGAAAATACAGATGTAAGATACACAAAAATATCAATCTAAAGTTTAGCTTACCAGTGGGGACAGAATTGGAGTGCTGAAGTTCCAATTGACTAGAATCATCAGAGAGTTCGGTCAAACAGGTTTGAGTAAATTCTGGGTTGGAAGCATGCTCATGTCTGAAGCCTTCAGGAGAAAGATAATCCAGCTCAAACTTCACAGTTGACATTGCAAAATTCTTAAAGAGCTATGTAAGTCAAAGTTCACACTACTGAAGTTTTAAAAATCATAGGAGACAGAAAGAAAAAAATCACTGTATTATAATCAGTGGTAACTTCAGGCTTTCCGGTGATTATTCTCACTTGGAAATCCAAAAGAGATAAAACATGCAGAGCTGACTCTCTAAATTTTCTGTATTCATGCCTTTTCTAGGCAACTGACTTCAACAGGATGGATGGATTTTAGAGTTGTTTTTCTTGACGATATCTTGCTGCCTTAAAATGACAGCAGCACTAACCCCATCTCAGAGAGGCTGCAGTGAAAAGTAAAATGGGCTAAGTGAAGGCATAGGCAAGGCTGCAGAGATGCTTTTAGTAACTTGGTATTGGAAGTTCTCATTCACATTTCTGTATACAAAAGATCAGCTGGGTGGGGCTAAGGACTGTAAGAGAATGAAACTTTTTTCCACTGGGCAGCTCATCAAGGAATGTTTTAATATGGAAGGAAATTAAGCCTAAATGATATTTCCAGGGTCAGGGTTGTAAGACTATAGTCCTCATGCTTATTCAAAGATGATGATTGTGGAGACTAAAAGGTAAATTAAGCAACAAATCTGCACAACAAAGAAACAATCAACAAAATGAAAAGGCAAGCAACCAACAGAATGGAATAAAATATTTTCAAATTATTTATCTGATATTTAAATATCCAAAAAATATAAGGGACTCATATAATTCAGTAGTAGTAGAAGTAGCTGTAATAGTAATAATAATAGTAATTCAATTTTTAAAAATGGGCAAATTTTCATCTTCCAAAGACGACATAGAAATGGCCAGTAAGTACATGAAAAGGACCTCAACATCACTAATTATCAGGGATACACAAATCAAAGCCAAAATGAAGTATCACCTCATACCTGTTAGAATAGCTATCATCAAAAAGACAGGAAATCAAAGACGTGGAGAAAAGCGCACACTTATGCAATGGTGATGGGAGTGTAAATTAGTACAGCCACTGTCGAAAACACTATGGAGGTCTTTAAAGAATTAAAACAAAAACAAACAAACAAAAAAACCAATAAAAAAACCTACTATATGATCCAGCATTCTTATTTCTGGGTACACATCCAAAGGAAATAAAATCACTGTCTCAAAAAGATACCTGCACCCTTTGTTCACTGCAACATTATTTACAGTACTCAAGGCATGGATTATTTAAGTGTCTGCTGACAGATGAATGATAAAATGTGATATACAATGGGATATTTTCAGCCATAAAAAAGGAAATAGGGGGCGCCTGGGTGGCTCAGTGGGTTAAGCCTCTGCCTTCAGCTCGGGTCACGATCTCGGGGTCCTGGGATAGAGGCCCGCATTGGAGTCTCTGCTCAGTGGGGAGCCTGCTTCCCCCTCTCTCTCTGCCTGCCTCTCTGCCTACTTGTGATCTCTGTCTGTCAAATAAATAAATAAAATCTTTAAAAAAAAAAAAAAAGGAAATCGGGGGCACTTGGGTGGCTCAGTCAGTTAAGTGGCTGCCTTCTGCTCAGATTATGATCCCAGAGTCCTGGGATCGAGCCCCTCATCGGGCTCCCTGCTTCAGCAGAGAGTCTGCTTCTCCCCCTCCCTCTGTGTCTCTCTCTCTCAAATAAATAAACACAATCTTAAAAAAAAAAAAAAGAAAGAAAGAAAGAAAGAAATCTTACCATTAGTGACAAAATGGAGTAAACTTGAGGTTGCAATGCTAAGTGAGATTAAGTCAAAGAAAAGCAAATGCTGCATGATCTCACTTATATGTGGAATCTAGAAAAGCCATTCTTGTGGAAACAGAGTAGATTGGCAGTTGCCAGGAGCTGGGATTGGAAGTAAAGGGAGATGCTGGTCAAAGGGTATAACCTTTCAGTTATAAGATGGCTGAGACCTAGGAATGTAATGTATGGCATGGTGACTATAGATAACAATACTGTATTACATACTTGACAGTTGCTAAGAGAGTACAACTTCAATGTTCTCATCACCAAAACCAACAACAAGGACAACAAGCAAACTGTGAGGTAAAGTATGTATTAATGGACCTTGTTGTGGTAATCATTATGAAATATCTGCATATATCAAATGATCACATTATATACCTTAAACTTACAAATGTTATCTCAATGAAGTTTAGAAGAAAAGCTATATTTAAAAAATGGTGGTCAAATAAAATACAGCTTAAGAAACACAAAAGTTTGATTTCATAATATGAGCAGGTGATCAGTGGAGGAGCAAATGCTAAAAAGACAGCAATTGAGGAAGTGGATACTGTTGTACTAGTTAAGAGGTAAAGGATGTGATCCCTCTGAGTATCTGGGCAGAAGGTTATGTTGGTCAACTTAGAAATTTTAATTTAAGGGCACCTGGGTGGCTGACTTGGTTAAGCATTTGACTCTTGATTTCTGCTCATGTCAGGATCTCTGGATTGTGAGATCAAGTCCTATGCTAGACTTCAGACTGGGCATGGAGCCTGCTTAAGATTCTCTCTCTCTCCCTCTGCTCCTTCCCCCACCACACACACACACACACACACACACACACACACACATTCTCTCTCTCTCTTCTAAAAAACAAAGAAAAATTAATTTAGGATCTCATTCTTACTCATCTTCTGTTCTTGAGTGCATGAATCCATAATGATCACGAGGAAGTACCCATTGATAGATCATAAAAAAAATAACTTAGCAAAAGCCATCCTTCAGTTTAGAGAGTCAAACTAGATGAAGTTCAGATTAGTTCTTTGATGGTCTTTTAAAATCCATTATATATTAATTAATTTATTTATTCATTCAAGTGAGTGTTTATTGACCCTGTATTAGGTGTTAACTTAGACAGATGAATGTTAAGACAGGTTCAGTGGAAAAGATGTGGGCCAAATCTGGACTCAGTGGGAAAGAGAGCTGTGACTGACTGAGATTTTAGTTATAACCATAGTACAAGTTATGGCAATAGATGTGCCGCACATGAAGACTGGCATATTTGAAGCAATATGACTTCTTTGTCCAGCACCCTTTGAGAAAGTAAAATATATATAAGAGGTTTGTAAATTCGTTGTTGTTAAATATAAAAAGTACTCTGGACAAAAAGTGGCATGTCTTACTCATCATTAGTTATTATAACTGAACAAACAAGGAAAGAAAATTATCTCTCTGCTCTGCATGCTTTTATAAACTATTGCTCGTGGCTCAGGAATGACTGTCATTACAACAGCATGGACAACAAACAAAATGCTATTCAAGCCTAGTCTACTACTATTCTGGAACCGGCATGAAAAAATCTGACTAATATGGCAAATATGGCCAAGTTTCACTGTTAATTACATGATACTTTACTTATATAAGAAGGTAAAAGCAGAATTAAAATTATAAATAATAATTCAGCAAAATACTATCATTGCTTAAAATAAATATAAAAGTATCAGTACATATTCAGAATACCTGACAAAATGCTTTCATAGTAATACAGATTCTACTTGCTTCCCTACTACCTATGGATTCTTAGCCTCTGTGTTAAAGCTTCTAGAAAAGATGCACGTTGGTCAGTACTGAGAAAATGAGTTGAAAAGACAGTTGGTAGGAAAAGAAAAGCAAATACAAGGAAATGAATAAAGGGTAAAAAATGTGTATATACAATTTAAAGAAAGAAAGTAGTTTCTAGAATCACAAAAGATGGGCTTCACAATTCTCAATTGAAATATCTGTCATGGTGTTTGGTGGGGTATACTTTCTGAGAGACAGTCTCAATGGTTTAATTTGAGTTGCTCATGGATGTTTAACTACTAGGTAGTTTCTACCCCCTTTACTGCCCATAAATTTGAGCGAATCCTTAAGTGTTCCTTCTTTCAAGCAACGATTTAAAGGGTATGGTTACATGGAAATGTGATCTGGTCTGAGAGTTGCAGTTAAATCACAACATAAATGATTTTCAGTAAGACCCATCCCTGAGGGGATGATCTCTGATGTCACAGTATAGTCTCATTGTCTCAAGTGGTGGGGCCTTAGCTTTTGAGCATGAAGACATCTTGGAACCAAAAGAGAATACACATACACACACAGACACACAGACACACAGACACACACACACAGAGTTATCCAACCATCTGTATTCATACTATTATATTCTGAGTATCAATATCTGACATAATCATATAAAACTACTTGAAATTCATGAGCATTTAAATATATTATCAATTACATTTATATACCTTTAAAATGTGCTCATATATGTGTAAGAAATGTTACTCATTTGCTCTAAGATAACTGTAAGTATGCAGGCAGATTTATAAATCCCATACAGTAATTTGATATGGCTCATATATCCATAAACTGGGAATTACTATTCTCCAATATATAAAAAATAAGATTTTACTGCTTTGTGTAATGGAGATAAGCAAACTCTGTCAAGAAACTCACTTCATTGTCCTTTTCCACTAGTAACCTAGGTACGAACATCTCCTGAGGTCTCCAGAAATGTTGGTGGTAAAGAACCTTCAGTTAATGTGTATACTCAAGAATCAGCTCAGCAGTTCTCTGTTCCTGAGTCTTTAGTCAAAACCTTTTAACTTCCATCCAGCCTGTGTAGACTTCAAGTATTTTTTTTTCCTTTTAAGTCTGTAAGTACTTTATTCCCTCTCCCTAGTTTTATTGAGATATAACTCACGTATAACATCGTGTGAGATAGAAGTATTACCTTAATTTTATTGTAGACATCAAGGTCTTAGTAAAGGGCTTTCCATGACATCTTGGCTAACAATTTTATTTAGAACAGTTTGCTATAAATCTTAGAAAATATCCATGTAAACCTTTAACTCATATCATCTTCCTAATACCCAGAACATGTCCTCCCCCCCCCCCAATTTTTTAGAGTATAAACAGGAGATGGCAGGAAATGCCACACAAAAACCACTCTTTTGATTGGTCCAGCTGCAAATATTTTTCTCTCAACCTGGATCAGTTTATCTCTGTTACTATAGTAACCACTCACTTGCTAGTGATTACAGTAAATTCAGATCTCTAGTCCTTCGTTAATTTCAAAACACAGGCTGTATTTACAAACCTTTTTTGTTCTCAGGTATGCTTAATTTTGGTATAATCTGTCTTGGGTTCTCTTAACTGGCCAAACTAACTTGATCTTATTTTGAAAATGGTTAAACTTAACTGTAATTATAATTTTAACTACATCATAAAAATACATTCTTAAAAGAGAGTAAGGCTTGCTTTTTACATAGTTGTCCAAATATTTACAAGTTGCTAAAAGGAACAATTGTTAGGAATGTTGGACAATATATGTTTGTTAGAAAAGGTTTCAGAATGACTCTCTGAAGCCACAACTTTATCCACTATGCCTTCCACTGAGCTAACCATTGAACTAACTGAAAAAATTACCATAGAATACTATTGAACTAACTGAAGAAATTTTAAAAAATCTACCAAGAGCAAAAGAGTAAACTATAAGAAAATTTGAGGAAATTCTGGAATATATGGTGGAGGTGAGGGCTGAATTGATTGAGTAATGAGCAATTCCATGAAGGCAAAGAGGAAGTTGCCCAGGTGTAACTTAGGACAACCTCAATACAAGACTAAATGAGACCCTGTCCCTCCCCCTGTAGGAGCACCAGAGATTGAAGCAAATACAAGATATGTTGCTTTGTTCTAAGCACTATTTGATTCCAGCTGTGTACTAAGGAAGCAAGAGGTCAGTTCACAATCATTTCCTTAACTGGCTATCAGGGCCAGAGAAAGAAGCATTCCTCAGCTAACTGCAGATTGCCCCAGGAAAGTGAGAGTCAAGCCAGTCTTCTTAGAGAAATTTTAGTATATACTCAGCCTTCCCCAAATTTCCTTCTTTAATTCCCATTAACAGTTGCACCAAGTTCCATTCAACAGTGGTGAAAGCAGAAGACAGGTCAGTGAGTATGTCACAGGAGTTTGTCTATTTTAATAAAATACCAATTATAGAGTCTCCAGGCACAGCAACTGGCACAAATCATACACTGAATATAATGTAGGTCATTGCCTGCCAACCCAGGAGTCATTCTGCTTTGCTTAAACTGTGGAGTTATGATCTTTTGAAAGAAAAGAAAAGATATTTGAAGAGAAACAATTTAAAGAACTGAACTGAGCCATCAGATCCAACGAACTTCCCCATATCATACTAAATACAATAAAAGAGAAGAAAATTTTACCCCTTACTTTCGTGAGATTTGAGAAAATATTCTATATATACAATAGAAAAATAAGCTGCTAGGGGAAGGGAGCGGAGTAAAAGAAAAAGTTGTTGAAAGTAAGTAAGAAGCATACTTAAAAAAGTCAACTTAGCAGAAGTACTGGATAATAAGTAAATCATTGGTCCGAAGGCAGACACTTAACAACTGAGCCACCCTGGTGCCCCACAGGTAAATCATTGGTAAAAAGAACAATAATTGACTAAAAATCAACACAAAGAATTATTTTGAATATAGAGCAAAAATATAAAAGTTGGAAATTATAATAGAGGATAGAAAATTTAATATGTACAAACATAAACTTGAAGAAAAATGGAATTTATGATAAAAATACAAGAAAACAAAACAAATATGCTTCTGTATGGAAGAAACTCCCGATACTTCAAATTCAAAGGATCACATTAATGCCAAGCAAATGCACCAATACTGAAAAAAGGTACATATCTTAACACCACACATATCTTGACATGATCTGAATTCCAAAGACTATTTCAAACAAATTTCAAGATGAACTTGGCAGTAAAGGAAAGAATGTGGTGCAAATTTGAAAGGAGGACTTCTTAGCTTCAACATCAAATGACAGAATACAAAGCAAAGTTTAGAGCAATATGATTAAAAGTGTTATCTCTGTAATTCAAAAGCATAGCAATAATAAATTATTATAAACAAGAAAGACTCAAATTGTGTAACATGAGTGTTATATCTGAAAACAATTATTTGAGGAAATACTCCAGCCAAAGGGGGAAAAAACAAAAGAATCAGAATAAGGAAGTCAAAACAGGAAAAAAAATCATATATATATATATATATATATATATATATATATATATAAATGGTGAGCAAAAATAATCTAGTTAGAAATGCATTTTTGGGGTCACCTGAGTGGCTCAGTTGGTTAAGCATCTGCCTTTGGCGCAGGTTCATGATCCCAGAGTCCTGGGATCGAGCCCCCGCACTGGGTTCCCTGCATCGGGTTCCCTGAATCAGGTTCCCTGCATCCTGCTCTCCGCTCGGCAGGGAGTCCACTTCTCCCTCTGCCTGTTGCTCCCCCTGCTTGTGCTCTCTCTCACATTCTTGTTCTATTTCAAATAAATAAATAAAATCTTAAAAAAAGCATTTATGACTAAACTGTTGAAAATTATGTTCTGAAACAAGTCAAATAATTATAAGAGAATTTTATGATTTAAAAATCCAGTTTATTTCAACAGAATTTAAAGTTAATGAAGAAAAATAAATGAAATCAAGGAAGAAAAATAGATAAAATTAAGGAAGAAATCATAAGGCAAATTAATTAACTAAAAGGAAATAGCACAAATGATGGTAAACAGATAAAAATGGCAACAAATTAGTAAAATATCATTAAAATGGGTTAATGACCATATTAAGACTCAGAATTTCTTTATTTCCATTTTTCTCCTCTTTCCCCTAACCCTGAGACATTCCAAATTACATTATGGATTCTAGCTGGAAATGTTATGAGAAATTGTGTCATATATATATTTTTTTAATTTTATTTATTCATTTATTTGAGAGAGAGGGAGAGTGTGTACATGAGTGGGGGAGGGGCAGAGGGAGAAGCAGACTCCCTTCTGAGTGGGGAGCTCGACTTGGGGCTCCATCCCAGGACTTCAGGATCAGGACCTTAACCAACTGAGCCACCCAGGCGCCCCAATTGTTTCATATTTTTTTAAAAAGGGTAAAATTCCTCCAAAGTGTTTAATAGTTAAGGACATATACAAGAGGTTGTTTAAAATGGTATGACTTTTAGATCAGTTTAGATCAAGGGATGATGCAATGATAGCATCATGGAAACTTTCTAGTAATTATGTTTTCCTATTTCTCTCCTTTCTATGCTGGCTAGTAAATCTAGTACAATGTTGATTGAAATGATAACAGTGAATATTTTCATTTCATTCCTAATCTTAGCAGAAATTTTTCAGTATTTCACTAAATATATAGTTTGTTTTACATTTTTTGTAGATACGCTTTTTATTAGATTAAGGACATTCCTTTTTATTCATAATTTGGTAAGGATTTATCTTTTTTTGTTTTTTTTTTTGTTTTTTTTTAGATTATCTTTATTTATTTGAGAGAGAGAGAAAGAGTGAGAACAAGCACAAGCAAGGGAGAGGGACAGTGGGAGAAGAGCAGACTCCCCTGTTGAGTAGGGAACCTAACACGAGGCTCCATCCCAGGACCCCAGGATCATGACCTGAGCCAAAGGCAGACCGGCTGAGCCACCCAGGTGCCCCAGATTTATCGTTTTTATAAATAATAAATGTGAGCTGACTTTTATCAAATGCTTTTTCAATTTCTATTGAGCTGATTAATACCCTGTCTTCCTTTTAATGTTGTAAATTGGTTGTCAGATTTAAAATTTTTATTCCTTTATTAACTTCAACTTGGCCTTGATGTAATGAGTCTTCTTAAGTGCTACTAGATTCGGATGGTAATACTGCATCTATGTTTATGAGGTAAATCAGCACATAATTTTCTTTCATATAGTACTGCTAAGATGTATTGAAAATGAGCGGTGCCTGGGTAGTTCAATCAGTTAAGTGTCAACTCTTTTTTTTTTTTTTTTTAAAGATTTTATTTAATTTTTTGACAGAGAGAGATCACAAGTAGGCAGAGACAGGCAGAGAGAGAGAGAGGGAAGCAGGCTCTCCGCTGAGCAGAGAGCCCGATGCAGGACTCGATCACAGGACCCTGAGATCATGACCTGAGCCGAAGGCAGTGGCTTAACCCACCGAGCCACCCAGGCGCCCCAAGTGTCAACTCTTGATTTCAGCTTGGGTCACGATCTCAGAGTTGTGGGATTGAGCCCATGTGGGGCTCTGTGTTCAGCAGGGAGTCTGCTTGAGATTCTCTCCCTTCTTCCTCTGCCCCTTCCCAGCAACACCCCCACTCTTGCTCACTCTCTTTCAAATAAATAAATATTTTTTAAAAAAGACGTATTGAAAATGGTACTCTCCTCATATAAAATAGTTAGAAACTATTATGTTTCTTATTCACTGGAAGAATTTTTTTTTTCTTTTTTTAAGATTGGTAATATTTCTTTCTTAAATTTTTGATATAATTAGCTGGGAAACCACCTGGTTTTAGACATTTTATCTAAAAATTCTGAACTCTTGGGGCACCTGGGTGGCTCAGTCGGTTGAGCATTTGCCTTCGGCTTGGGTCATGATCTCAGGGTCCTGGGATCAAATCCCACATCAGGCTCCCTGTTCGGCAGGGAGTCTGTTTCTCCCTCTCCCTCTGCTGCTCCCCCTTGTTCATGCTCACTCTCTCTCTCTCTCTCTCTCAAAATAAACAAACAAAATCTTAAAAAAAAAAAAAATTCTGAATTCTTGATTTAATCTCTTTAATAGATAAAGAACTAGGTCTTTGTTTTTTTGTTTCCCCTCTCCCCCCACAAGTCCGTTGTGGAATGTTGTCTTTTTCTAGGTATTTCCCCTTTCTATCTACTACTTAAAAATTCTTTTGTTCAATGCTATTCATAATATCTTCAGGGTGCCTGGGTGGCTCAGTTGATTGAGCTTCCAGCTTTTGGTTTCAGCTCAGGTGAAGATCTCAAGACTGATGAGTTTGAGCTGGGCTCTGTGCCAGGTTCTGCACTCAGTGGGGAGTCTGCTTGAGATTTTTCTCTCCCACCCCTCACCTCCTTGCCTCCTACCCCACTGCTCACATGTCCTCTCTCTCTCTCAAATAAATAAATAAATATTTTTAAAAAATCCTATAAATATCTTTTTTAAGGTATGTAGGATCCAAAGCTAAGTTCACTTCTCATTCTTGTTGCTGCTAGTTTATAGCTTCTTTCCTTTGATTACTTCTGTTCAGAGCATTATCAATTCTACTGATCTCTTAAAATTGCCAATAGTAAACTCTGTTGATTTTTTTCTTTTATTTATCTGTTTTATACCTGTTTCTACTTTTGTGTTTAAAATTTCCTCTTGATACTTTCTTTGGGATTGATTTACTGTTGTTTCCTAGGTTCCAAAGAGGCATACATAGATCACTGATTTTCAATCTTCTTTCCTAAAGTATAAATTTAAAGTTATGTATTTTCTTCTAAACATGGCTTTAATTATATCTGACATGTTTTAATATACAGTTTGCTATTATAAAGTAATCCTATTATTATCAGTTTTTATTCAATAAAAATTGGTTTCTAATTGGCATTGCGATTTCCTATTTGGATTATAGAACACTTAGTACCTTAATTCCCCAAACTGGGGGAATCTTCCTCTCCCACTCCCTGAGTTCCTTCCTCCCTGACTTTCTCTCTTCCTTTCCTCCTTCCTCCCTCCCTTCTATTTTATCTGTTAGTAGTTTAGACATACCAGGCTGGTTTTTGTTAATATTTGCATGGTATAACATTTTCCTATCTCTTTACTTTCAAGCTTTATGCTTTATTAGATAATACAGTTTTGAATCTTTTAGAGAGAACATAATGAGATTTTTAAGAAATCTCATTGACAGTCTTTGTGCTTTAATTGTGCTTAAGTGCATTTATATCAAATGTAGTTGTTGATATATTTGAGTTTCAATCTACCATTGTTTTCAATTTGTCTCACCTTTTAGACAGATCAACAGTTTTGTTTTGCTTTGTTTAGTGATTCCTATTTTCCTATAATGCTATTATACATACTTTAATTTTTGCTTAGTGATTACCATGATGCAACATACTTATTTGAGTTTAGCAAACTGGCACTTCTGCCACATCTTAAAAAATGCACAGACTTTAGAACTTCCTAACTCCTTTTATCCATCTCCTACCTTTTAGGGCTATAAATGATTCTATACATTTTTAGTCCCTATATTATCATGGCTTCTTTGAGATTTAATCAAATATTTACCCTTTGCTCTTCATTTCTTTTTGCAATTTCATAGTTTTCCAGGACTTCTCTCAGATTCTACTGTCTAAAGAACTCCCTCTAATATTTCGGGTTTTTGCAGACCACAATGCTTGTTCCAAAAATCATTGCTAGGGCAGCAGCTGAGAATATTTCTCCAATCACCACTCACGACTGTTACAGGAGGAAGAGTTTTGCTCCAGCTGCTTAATCTGAGGGAAATTTGCTTTCAGGAAGCACTCTCTATAGAAAAGAGAATCAGGTTTCAGTTTTACCCATATATCGAAGTGAAGAAACTTTAATACATGTGATCCCATACCATTAGATGAGACCATGTCAAAAGATGGAAACGTAGTGTGAAGGTTTACACATTTCTGGGCTTATTTAAATACAAACATTAATAGTAATTATTTATTGTTCACTGTTAACAAATGAAAATCCTGGACAAATACTAAACTGAGTGAGAAGCCAAGATATCAAGTATAAATCAGAATGGTCCCCGGAAACTACTGTTGAAGGTGTTTGATTAAAGGGTAAATCTTTGCATTCTTTCCCACATTATTTATTTCTGCAATGACGCATTAAAAAAAAAAAGTCATATACATCCTTGGACCTTCAGGACAGACTCAAAATTGAGTCTGAGTTCTATATTTCCGTGCAACCCACAGTATGCCATTAATCTTTCAATTTCCTCAAAAGTACTATGAACCTACAGGAATTTAAAAATTTAAAAATCTACAAAGTATTCTGTTTCAAGTAAATTTCATTAACAATAAGAATTTGATTTATTCAGGAAAGTGATCAATCCATTTCATCTATTCATTTGTTCATTTTATTAAAACACGAAACAATTGTGTCAGGCCCCATGCTAAACTACTTGGGAGATTTAGAGGAAAAACAGAGAATGAATGTGGATATAGGTAATTGGTCTTATTCTCCATAATCCTGTCTCAGAAAAATCTTGTATTCTGTTTTCATGAGAGTTCATGAGAATCCATGCTTATTGTTAATCAAAAATTATTCATTGTTTCTGAAAGTTCTTTAGGGCATATTTTCAATTCAAATACCTTCATACATGCAAGTGACAACATATTTAGCGAAAAAATTGGCAGGATTCTGGGGCTAATACCTAAAGCCTTTTGGAAGCCGAAGTCAAACATCACCCTTTCACGAAAATAGTTACTAGTATTTGGTGCTTGGGGGCACCTTGTGGATTTGCAAAGCATTCCTCTGGCCTCTGTTCTTCCACCAGTCTCTTTGTTATCTTGAATTTGAAGGGGACCGTGTAGCTATCTATCTGTGTGTTAAAAGTCACTGAAATGCCAATTAAGTTCAAATAATTTTGGCTTTGGAGTCTTGGAAGTAGATTTCAGGTTAATCTCTTCTGACCTTGAAAAAGTAATTACTACCTGTTTATTTTTCCAAGTATTTCACTGTTTGCAGTGAACCTGGTTGATCTTCGATTTCCTTTCTACCTCTTCAATTCATCTAAATCACCTGAAGTGTCCATGGTTGCTAAATTTTATTAATTTAATAAGATATCTTGCATGAAATTGCCTAACACAGAGGCTGGTGACTGATATTTAGAACATCTGAGTTTCTCAGAACATATTCCTTAAACATAGATGCTTCCGGCTTACTTGTTTTTGAATACTATGTGGCTGTATTTACAATATCTGAAATTTTGTTCTGGCTTTCAATGAGGTCTTCTTTCAATCTTAACTTACAGGAAAAAAAAAAAAAAGGACTTTAATTTTGGAACAGTGTACAATTTACAGAAAACTTGAGAAGATATTTCAGAGAGTTATATATGCCCTGCAATGAGGTTCTCTTATTAACTTCTATTAATATGGCACATTTGTTACAATTAACAAATCAATACTGATACATTATGACTAAAGGAAGTTCACAATTTTAGATGTTTCTTATTTTTTTTGACATTGAAAATTGTGAGCATTATGTATATTGTAAGGTATCTTTTATTGGAATTTATCTGATGTTCTTCTCATACTTAGACTGGGATTATGGGTTTTGGGAGAGCAAAAATCACAGAATTAAAGTAATTTTGAATCGGGAAAGAATGGGACTTTAGGTAGGGAAAGAAAATGGCTCCAACTAGGCTCTGAGGATATTTCAAGCATGCAGACACTGAGACAGAATGAAAACAAAGATAAGGAAGAAAAACCAGACCACTCCGTCCCAACTGCTAGCGTTAAAATGCTTTTTCCAATTAATTATATTGTGACCATAGAAAGTAAAAAATGACCACAGAAAATGACTAGGCCTCAAAAGAGAAGTCAGGCATTACAAGATGTTATCATAAATCCCTACTCAATAAAAAGATACCATGGGAATTGTAAGGCCACAAGTTTCTTGGTCAGTTCTAAATAAAAGCCCTCATTGGGCAACCCATTCAGGACCCCTCTAATTCTAGATCCTTTCTTTTTTAACTTGTTCTTACTTTCAATAAACTATCACTTCATCCTTTGTGTTCATAAGATTCATTCTTTGAGTCTGTGAGAAGAACCCTGTAACAATTTCATTCCATCAGACAAAAGGTATATACCATTTATGATATTTGTCACCATTGATGTTGACCTTGATCACCTGGCTAGGGTAATGTTCATCAGGTTTCTTTACTGTAAAGTTACTAATTTTTTTTTCTTCTCTCAATACTGTAATCTTTGGAAGGAAGTCTACTACTTTGCTTAAGTAGTGGGGAGTTAAGCACTTTCCCTCCTGAGAACAGAGTATATAAATTATTTGTCTGGAATTCTTTTACACAAGAGAGTATTTTCCCCTCACTTACTAATTTTTTCAATCAGTTATATATATCAATATGGATTTGAAAGGTCCCCCACTAATGGGTCCATGATTAAAGGAGCAAGACTGATACAAAGTGAAGGTCAAGCAAAGCTTTATTTCGCACCAAGCATCAAGAATCAAACCGACCGGCCGGGGACATGCCTCTTACAGAGAGGGTGACCTCTCTCTGCCTTACAGACTAGCTTTTAAGGGCAAAGGACATGTGGTTGGGCCTGGCCACGCACAGGTGACCAATGAGATTGTAACACACAGAGAAAGCTGCACAGTCCTGCTATGTCACACATAAGTGACCAATTGAATTACAATTTACCCTATAGTAGACATTTGAACTAGCCTATCACCTTGGTCAGAATTGGCGCCCAAAAGGTGCCCAAAGGGTGGGGCCCATACTCCTTGGTAGCTAGGAAGACAGTATGCTCCCCCACCCCTCACTGATTGGGTGTCTCCACCTGGCCTGACCCACCCTTGTATTTGGGCTTTGTTACCTGGGACTGGTTCCTGGGACTTGTTTTTAAGTCAGTCCCCTGGGGGGAAGGGGGGTGGGACAGTTTAAGTTTTACTGCATAAACAACAAAATGACTGTTTAATCCAAGATGGAATCACTCTGGCTAAATAGGCCCTTACAGATTCACAGATATTTATTTTATACTTTGAGTTATAATCCAGTACTACTTTTTCTTATTTTCTTGCTGAAATTGTTCTGGCTTTGACCACTGCAAGCTCCTTCAGTTTGGTCATGTGATCCTCTTACAACTCCCTTTCTGACACTGTTAGATACTTGAGAGTAATCTAACACATTTCTTGCCCCACTCTTAGATCAACTGTTTCTCTGTAGAGACCCAGTTTTCTTTGCTGGAGAATGGCGTTAGAAACCAAGGTATGGTGCTCAGGATATTATTGCTATCCTGATGTCATTTCCTTTAGCCATCTCAGCTGACAGAGCAAAGAAATACATATGTTGATAATAACTGGTATTTATACACATATTTATAAATATTTTGTATGTAGCTATATCAATCTATACTAAGCTAAATATGAGTTCTTACTGATGTCTCCCAGCTCTAACCCATTTCAACATGTATCATTCTAGCCTCCTGCACTTATCTAAAACCTCCTGCTCCAATTGTGTATCTGAGTCTGCTTCTGATATTCACTTTGTTTCTTGATACTACTACTTTTCTCTTGACTTTTAGCATGCTTTTTAACTTTTGTTGAAATCCAGACAAAATTGGTAATAGTAGTTGGTCTGTATTTTTTTTTTTAAGATTTTATTTATTTGACAGAGACAGACACAGTGAGAGAGGGAACATAAGCAGGGGGAGTGGGAGAGAGAGAAGCAGGCTCCCTGCTGAGCAGGGAGCTGGACACAGGGCTCTATCCCAGGACCTTGGGATCATGACCTGAGCTGAAGGCAGACGCTTAACAACTGAACCATCCAGGTGCCCCAAAGTTCTATATTTAATGTTTGTTGTACCTGTTGGTGCCAGAGGCTTTGAATTATTCTGTTTGTTTGTTTTTTTTAATCTCCCCAGTTGTTTCTGGATTTCCTAAGAACTCCTGAATAAACAGAGTCCACATACTGAATGCAGCTCTTTTAGTTATAATCCTGTATTCCATGAATAGAGCACTGTGGTGGGGGTGGTAAGATGTAGCAGGGGAGGTTATCATTCTATAAACCTATGATTAAATTTCAGTTTTCTAGTGGGCCTATACGTCTCACTCAATTTTAGAAAAGGAACGTATCCCCTCCAAAGAAAAGGGAAACTAAATGTTTCAAAAACAAGGAAACATGTCATTATTTTACAGATGTACTTCTTTTTTAAAAAAAAACTTAGCTAAAACCGAGTTCTAATTATTGAGAAAATGATTTTTTTTAACCTCAGTTTTCTAATAGCTGTTGTTTACTGGACTTAACGATAGTGTTAATATATTATCCATGGCCACACCTCAGATTTACAGAAGCAGAAATCCTTGATCTGGAGTTGGAAGAACTGCAAGTTACAATAGCCATTTGTCAATTTCAGTAATGAACCGTATCTTGGTACTAGTGTATTAGATACTACCCAAGAGCCCTTCGGCTATTCAAGATGCTATGATACAAGATTTTAAATATTTTATGCTGGTTATCTCCAAAAACTCCCTTCAAGTTTTAAAGCAATTTGGAGATCATATAATCCAAACTTTTCATTTTATTCTATAAAGTCCACTGAAATTAGTTGACTTGCTTAAACTTCCAGAATGAGTTATGAAAAAGAAAACTAAGGCAAACTCCAGCTTGAATCCTGAGGTTTAGTGGAAAAAAAAGGATTTAAAAAAAAGGATTAAAAGATCTCTTCTAGGGGCGCCTGGGTGGCTCAGTGGGTTAAAGCCTCTGCCTTCGGCTCAGGTCGTGATCCCAGGGTCCTGGGATCGAGCCCCACATCTGGCTCTCTGCTCAGCAGGGAGCCTGCTTCCTCCTCTCTCTCTCAGCCTGCTTCTCTGCTTACTTGTGATCTCTGTCAAATAAATAAATAAAATCTTTAAAAAAAAAAAAAGATCTCTTTTACTTGGTGTCCAACTTTAACTTTATTGAATAGTACCTTATCTTAAAAGTCTTTTGATCCTAACTCTATTATTTTAAACTAACTAGAATATCTTCCAGATATCATTTTATAAAATACCTTACATACTAACAGGTTCACACATTATATCAAAGTTGCTCAAAACTCTTCAGTCAGACTGATTACATATCCAAATATATTTTCATCCAACACCAACAACTACTGATAGAGGGAAAAGTGTTCTAATCTCATTACATTTACTATTCACATAGATAATGCATATTGCAAAAGCCCTGGGTATTTGCTTCCTAACTTTCTCAAAAGAGCTGCCCAAGATTAACTTATGGGAATCAATCTCACAAACCAAAATATGTTTAAAAACTATTAGAGTTAGAAATATTCAATTTAGCATGAGTTTTATTATAAATAATGGAAAAGTTATCTGAATGCATTAGCTGCATATTCCATCTCCTATGAGCTACAGCCACAAAAATCCTTTTTGTCAAACCACCTCTGCACTTACCATATCACATGACTCTTAGCTTAAACCAACGGGGCATTCTAATGCGGAAAGATGACTACATGGTTGTTCCTAAGAAAAACGTGTTTAGAGCCAAGCAGTCGGGCACTTACCAGGAAATCCCAGGATAATATAATGATACATTTCTCAAGAATATAAAGGTTTCATAAAATAAATGTGCAAAGACAAAAAGAAAAGGAAACAATTCATTTTTCTTAAGAACCTTAGCCATTTGTGGAGTAGACTTTGAATTCTGTGTTATAAAAAGCCTTACAATTCTGACTTGGCCCTGGGGCTCATAGGGTTAAGGATAAATATACCTCCTAAAGTCACCAGATTCAAAAAATTGCACATTATTTTTTAATGAAGACATTAAATCGAATATCTCAGTAGAGTTACTAAAACAGATGAAAGTAATACTTAAAAAAAAAAGCTTCAATTGTAATGGTCTGAAGAAACACCCTTATAAAACTAGATTTAATCTAATAGATATCTTATACTAAAACATGTTATCATGCTATAAAATAATGGTTTGCAGCAGAGATAAAATCATTTTCCTGACTTTTCATCCGAAAAAATCAGAAAGGCAGCAGAGTAATGCAAAGTGTTAGTACTCCAAAATTATATAGACCTGGATTAATCCTGTCTCAGCTATTTAGTACTTATGTGCATCTATTAAATTTACTTGACATATTTGAATCTGTTTGCCCATGTGTGAAAAGGAGAATAATGAGATCCACACCTAGAAGGATTATTTTAAGAGTAAACGAGACAATATATTCAAAGTTGCTAACACAATGTCTAGCTCATAACTACGCATTCATTCAACACATGTTTATTAAGTGTCTGTAATATGCCAGTCATTGCTTTAAGCCTTGCTTATCAAAATAGTAGGGACAGAAATAATAAAGCTGACAAATCTAAAATGTGAAATGAAGAACAGTAAGCATTATTTTTAAAAACCCCATGTTAGGTAGAAAGACCACACACAGAAGGGTGGTGAAGGAAGTTCCCTGGGAAGGTATCGTATGCGCGGAAAATAGAAAATAGGAATGTCCTTCGTGGATATCTGGAGTAAGAGGCTTCCAGGCAAAGAGAAAAAGTCTGTGAATAGGGTATATGTTTGCTTGTTTGAGGTTAGTGGGTTCAGAGAGGTTCTACTATGACCCTGGACTGTAACTTAGGCAATAATATCACAAATAGCATCTAAACTCCATAGCTAAGAACAAGGCCACTGAGATCAGAGTGCCTATGTCCATGTTGTGTATCTACTTTTGGCAAGTTACTTAACCTTCTAGGTTTAGGTTTCCTTATCTGTGAAGTGGGAACAACTATCCCCTATGGTTGTTATGAGAACTAAATGTGTTAATAAATATTAAGGTACTAGCATATAGTAAACATCAAATAACTCTTATTTTTAAATTACTAACAAACATGGAATAGAATCTCTTGTTCCTCAACCTCCAGTTTCAAAGACTATAACTCAATCAGAATTACTGGATTTAATATTTAAAATATATTTTAATTATGTGAATCTTAGGGATGCTTTCTATTCTGGAAGTAGGATTTTCCTATTCTCTTGTTTTATTTTTAGGTTCCTTTTGGATAGACTTAGGGTTCTGTTTCTTTCCAAACTAGAAATCTTACTTAAGAGCTTTGCTATCTCTTGAACATCAGTGAACTATACAAACAAACATTTTCAAGATTGATGAGTCATAAAATTCAAAGAAGAATTTTAAAATTCAAGAACAAATAGTTTTGATGTTTTCTTTTTGAAAACTTTTGACAGTTGGGTTAAAGATTTTATCAACTTTAACATGACTGGAATTTGGCATTCAGATAAAATGCAGATTTCATTGCCTATGATAATGCCTTTTGTATTAAACTATGAATTTGCTTCTTGCTTTCCCATGCATTTTCCTATGCAATTCTGTCACCAACACAGTGAAATGGGTTTTATTACTCCTATTTTGAAAATGTAGAAACTAAGGTTTATAGAGAGTAATTTAATATAATTGTGAGGTTAAATGTTAGAATAGAGTTCAATTTTTGGCATCTTGAGTCCAAACTTTATTCCTTATTGCTATAGTATGAATATTTGGATCCTCTGAAAATGTATATGTTGAAATCCTAACCCTCAAAAGTGATGGTATTAGAAGGCGGGGCATTTGAGACGTATTGTCACAAAGATGGTGCCCTCATGAATGGTTTAGTGCCTTATTAAAGTGGCTCTAGAGAAGTTCCCAGTCCCTTTCACCATGGGAGGATATAAGAAGTGTGGGACTGGGACGCCTGGGTGGCTCAGTTGGTTAAGCAGCTGCCTTCGGCTCAGGTCATGATCCCAGCGTCCTGGGATCGAGTCCCACATCAGGCTCCTTGCTTGGCGGGGAGCCTGCTTCTCCCTCTGTCTCTGCCTGCCATTCTGTCTGCCTGTGCTTGCTCTCTCTCCCTCTCTCTCTGACAAATAAAAAAAAAAAAAAAAAAAAAAGAAGTGTGGGACCAAAAAGAGGACTCGCACTTGACTATGTGGGCTCCCTGATCTTGGACATCTAGGCTCCAGAACTGTGAGAAGTAAACTTTTTATGTTTATAAGCTACCTGGTCCCGGCGATTATGTTATAGTGGCCTGAATGAACTAAGACAACCACTGAAAACATAAGCTTTCTTAATTTTGCATGCACCTAATCTACCATAGGGCCCACAGTAATGGCTTTAGCTCATAGTATTTATTGTATTTACATAACATATAACACACAGTTGGGCTTCTGTTTTACAACTGTGTATAACATAATTATCTCTTCTAATATGAGTATAAACTCCTTGATAAAAAAATTTAAAAAATATATGGTTTATAAAGAGTGTATGGACATATAGGAATTGCTTGAAAAATCTTTGATTAAATTAGTTAAAATATCTGCACTTGGAAAGATTATAGGATTTAGAGCCACACATATTTCGATTTAGATTTAAAAGCTGCTGTTTGACATTTCCTAGATCTAGATCCTGGGTAATGGTAATGAGTCTTTATTACCTTCAGCTATTCAATGAGACTAATAATCTCTTTCTACCATGGTCATTATATGGATTGAATAAAATGGGGAGCATTTTCCCTGTTTCCTTCTGAGGTCTTAGCTGGGCCCCCTGTAATAATAAATGGGTGAATAACTGAAAAACAAACAGAAGTTAATTATCATGTACACTCCATGTATACATGAGAGATACAAAGAGAAAAATGAATAATTCCTCAAGGTGGCTTAGAATTCAGGCTTAAACACCATTTTAACAGGGAAAGGGGAGGAAGGAGCAGGTTTCTTAGGGGAGTAGGAAGTTTGTGTGGGTGTGGTGCTAACTTCTAGTCTCCTCTCCTATAATAAGGATCAGTCTTCCCTGGTTGATGAAACTCCCAGGAAGGGGAATTAAGACAACTGAGTCTCTCTTGGAGAATCTGTCTTTAGGGCAGATAGGGAGAGTTCAGAGAAGGCCTTTGCTTGGCTCTTACAAGAATCCAGGAATTAATTGGAAAACTGTCATATATTACAGATGATTATTTTATACCACTGATTTCTTAACACTATAACAAATTTAACTACATATCTTAATACAAAAATATCTCAAGTTACAAGAAAAAAAAAACACCCCCTACTCTCTATCCTAGAGATACTGCATTGTGCAGGAAGGACACTCCTCTTGTGTAACACAACACTGAGTCTGTAAATTCAGTCTCCTTCTACTGTCACTGCTTTTAACAGAAGCACAGCGTCTCTTACTAGGATTACTGCTTTCATCTCCTACCTGATATTGCTGCCCCTTTTTCTTAATTTCATCAATCTGTCATTCAAATTTCCAATTACATAATCTCTCTTTGTAAAAAAGCAATTTTTAAAAAATTTTAGATGATTCTTAAAATGTTAAAACAAAAACACAGTTCAAGGGGAGCCTGGGAGGCTCAGTGGGTTAAGCCTCTGCCTTTGGCTCAGGTCATGATCTCAGGGGCTTGGGATCAAGGCTCTCTGCTCAGCAGGGAGCCTGCTTTCCCCTCTCTCTCTGCCTGCTTCTGCCTACTTGTGATCACTTTCTGTCAAATAAATAAATAAATAAAATCTTTTAAAAAAATAGTTCAAGGGGGAAAAACGTTAAATGTTCATATTCTTACCTTCCAGAATCAACCACCTTTACTATTTTGACACAACTGACTTCAAATAATTTTTTAGATGTATAATTTTGAAAAAAAAATCATTGTAATAGTTATTAGTTATTAAAATAGTAAGTAACTTCCCCTGGAAATCAAAGAACATTACAGATAAAACTGAATCTCTTCTTTGACCTTCAATAACCCATTTCATTCCTTCAACCAAGCACTTTCTTGGAAAAAGTTAGTAGGAGTAAGTTATCCAAATCCCTTAACTAGAATAAAGTTCTCATATTTTCAGGAAAACTTAAAGTTATATACAGTAGTGCACTATGATATCATTGCCCTAAATCCTACATTAGGTCTAAAAACTTGTTGCATTTTTCCATTACATAGTACAAATATATCTGAGCAGTCCTACCTTTCTTCTTCGCTCATAAAAATCTGGCTTAATTTAAGACCCTTTAAAAAATATTACAACATCTGAGATGCCTTCCTCTATTCATTCAGCAGAAAAGATTATCTCTCTGTCATAGAACCTATCACACTTCTCTGGTATTACTAATATTTGTGGAATCTTTGCTGCTGGTCTGTGAAGGACTAGAGAGCAGAGGCTATTTCATGTTCATGTCTGTAGTTTCTGAATCAAACATGCTACTGATCTCTAGCCTGGGATGAATAAATCTTTGTTTTAGATGAAAGTAGAGGAAATAGTGACAATGGGTATGGAAGGATGGGAGCAAGACAGAAAGAAACCCCAATTTAGTATTAATTTACTCAAATTTAAATCAAACGTTTTAGATGAAAAAGCAGAAATAGTATGTACAATGTGGAATGGAAAGGTCAGAATAGACTCATAGGTAGCAACTATTTGAAGAATTCAGTAGCTTTCCTGGGATAAAACATTTGTTTAAAAATTAAGTTGTTCACACTAGAAAAGTGTTCTGCTTGACTGAATGAGAATTGTTCTTAGAGAAAATTTTAGAATACAGAATTATCAAATGGATGTATGCACCACTCTTAAAACTTAAATTTTCTCTGAAAATGAGAAAAAATTAGTAAACTATGTATTTTGCAAATAATTTTATAATTAATATCTCTAAAAATGAAGACTTAGAATCCAGATGGACTTATGCAAAGAGTATTTTTGCTTGTTTGAGTTTCATGTAATTCTAGCCATATCTCTCAATTTGGGGACTCCAAAATAAGATATATTGGTTCTATGACAAAGGTGTAATCATGGGTATGACAGAGAGATAATATACTGATGATTAACTTATACTTATTGGTTAATCTAGTAGTTTCAAAGTAATGATATTTTGGTCATTGTTTTAAATTGGAAACAGAAAGGTAATGTTGGAATTACTAGCAATTATATCTAATATTGTATAAAATCTAGTTGCATAAATATGATATTACCAATGTATCTAAATTATAATGTTATTAGTTATTTAAAACAACAGCTCTGAGTCATTAATTAGCTGATGCTTTCAGATCAGTTAGATCAAATGATGAAAGAAAGGGATGAGTAGATTTCCACCAACCAGTTATAACAGGAAATTTGATTTAGAATAAAAATATATACTTGTGTGGAAATACTGATTCCTTTGTATTTATGGAGTTTACCTCACCAATAATAAATTTACCTTATAGCGTACACATTGACCAATCATCTGTATCTTAAATCCCAGCTAAGCCAGAAGTTGCTTTGTAAAGTTGCTGAGACTATCTCACTCTCTAGGCCTACAGCAAATAAAATGACAGGAGGACTCTCTCTAAATAAGCCTTGTGAGCCCTTTTTGAAGTTATTCAACATCTCACAATGAATTCCAGTCTTGTCAATTATAACACCACTGGTTCTATATTGAATATACCAGTACAAAGGACCAATCCAGATGGGAAATATAGATAAAATGTGCCTCAAAACAGAATTATTCAGTGGCTTTTAGGTAACAGAATTAATCAGATAAGATATCTGTTAAATTGTGTAAGCAGCAGACTATAGTAATTAGGTTTCTTGTGTTTAAACAACTTAAAAATCCTAATGTTTACTTACTGCTCATGCATCTGTGTGTGTCCTGCAGAAATACAGATTAATCTTGAACAACTGTATTCTTTCCAAGTAGTAGCAGCTTGGAAAAAAAAAAATCCTCTTTGGGGCGCCTGGGTGGCTCAGTGGGTTAGGCCTCTGCCTTCGGCTCAGGTCATGATCTCAGGGTCCTGGGATCGAGTCCCGCATCGGGCTCTCTGCTCAGCAGGGAGCCTGCTTCCTCCTCTCTCTCTCTGCCTGCCTCTCTACCTACTTGTGATCTCTGTCTGTCAAATAAATAAATAAAATCTTAAAAAAAATCATCTTTACAAAGATTTCATTAAAGTGACTTATAATACATTAAATACTTCATAAGAAGGAATCTCCAAATAAAGAATACTTTACGTCCCAGATGGAATTCTTCAACTTTGCTTCCAACTTAATAAAGAATCAGTTTATGACCTAAATCACATGAAGTCCAATGGTGGGAAAATTTCTGTTTTTTACATTGAATACATTTTCTAATTATTCAAGTATCAACAGGAGATATACTTCAAAAGTTTGTACAAGCTTTAGTCTTTTATCATTTGTAATCCACTTTTTTTCTTTGAAGTCAATCAAGTCCCCCAGAACTAGCACTACAGGATTATGTTAAGTGGATATTTATATTGTTAGGTAGAGTTTGATAGTTCTTCAAAATGGAAGGTTTGCTGCACTAATAGGATAGGTTTTCCTAGAAGGGTTCTAAAATCCTGTCTGCAAAAATTTGGAAGTATCTATTTCATAGATGAACTCATTATTAATCTATTAAGGAATGATGACAAGTGCTAACATTTGAGTGCTTAAAGGTGACGAGTTTATGATAAGCATTTCAAATGAATTCTTCTTTTTAGTAACTTCACAGCAACCATGAAAGGGGTATTTTTAATGTTTACTGAGAGGAAAGAAAGGGACAAAGGGGTTGAGTAACATTACCAGTTTACTCAGATAGTAATGGAGACAGGATATGAAACTAGGCTGTGTGACCTAGGGCTTACATACTTCATACTACTAATGATCATTCTATGCTTGCTACTTTACATACACAATCCTAAAACCAGGCGTGTGTGTATACCACGTTGTTACAGACAAGTAAAGTGAAGTTAAGTAATTTGCATAAGGTAACATCTTTATATAGAACCAAGATTTATGTTACTGTCTTTATGACTCTAATGCCTGATTTGACAACAATTTGACTTTGCACTTAAGACTCACAACTTCCAGAAGGATCATGTGAAGAACAAGGGAGAGAAATAAAATGAAGCTCTGATCAATGAACTCCGACAGAGTGCTCAGGAACATGCAAGAGAGAACATTGTTCTTCTTAAAACATAAAGTGAATCTACTGTACAAGGACTGTTTCTGAATTAGACCATCAACGACCAATGGGAAGTGCTTTTGAGCAGAAGTGAACAAAGTACTTTTCCTTGATCTTATTTATTGTTTTTCCTTAGCCCTCAAAATTCTCAAGGCATCATTTAAATGAAAATGAAACAAGCTAATAAGCACTGCTACTGTTAAAAAAATCAGATAAAAAATTCCCATATTTAATTCTAAAAGAATTAAAAAGTTAAAGTAATGAAGTGGGCAGAAAAACCTGAGTATGACTCCTGACTCTAGCACCCATTAACTATATGATTTAAGGAAAGTTCTTTTGCTTCAAAGAATTCTAATTGTCCACTAAAAAAACAAAAAAAACAAAAAAACAAAAAAAAACAAAAAAAAACTGTATTTAACTTTAACTCACAGCATTTTTACAAAACCAGATGAGCTCAACCTGTGCAAATCACCTAACATCCTGCCAGGCATATAGTAATTATTATATTTTGTGCTTCTTTACCATTCTTCCTAAATGCAGCATACATTTCTTTGCTCAAATGAGCATTAACATTTTTTTCCCTATGTATTCCCTTTATGTTCCTCTTGGCATGATTAACCCAACTCTACTTTCAAATATCACATATATTAAATGGAGATATTGGACATCATGAACATATATGGAATATAATAATGAAATACTGTTTCTTAAAATATTTTTCCACTAAGTATAAGAAGAAATGTATAAACGAATACTGGATTATTATGTAAATCAAATTCTTACTGTGAGTTACCATCAAAATAGTTGAAATACATAATTTGGTGCAGTTCTGAGGGCAGAGTAGATGCCAAGTAAACATATAGTAGAATATTTGCATCAGATAAGTATTGTACCTGGATTCTAATAAGAAAGATGTCCTTTAAATAGTCAAAACAGTTTTTTTTTCTTGCATAAAACAAGGCAAAAGGCAGGCACTCCTGGTTTTACCTGATGCTTCATAAAATCATGAAGCACCTCAACTACTTTTATATTTCTGTACAACTGTTGGTTGTTTTCATGCTCAAGCTTTCCCACCTATTCAAGATGAACACTGATGCTCCAGCCATAACATCTTAACATCAGCAACACACTTAACAATAAAGACTAATGTGAGTATCCTCCCTCTCCTCCAAAAAAATGAACCCTAGATCCCTTTTAGCAATTCAATTCTCATTTCATCCAATAAAACTTAGTTGCATGGCTGCGGAAGCTGAAAGGAAATGACTAAGATAGAAAGATCATTCAGTTGAGCTCAGTTAGTAAGGAAGATGGTAAAAGTGTATATATATTAATAGGCTCTTTGTCTAAATGGGGATCAGTGTTTGTATTCCCCACTTTGTCTTCACTCATGGGAAAGAGGTCTTTTAGCATTTGTACATATCAGAATTATGCCATGTAGTTAAGGCAAGCAATAATAAGAAAGGTTTTGCTTTCCTTGTAGATGTTCTGCTCTTGGCAATGTCAGCAATAATTAAAGGAGTAATTATGAGATAATGCAACATATCCTAGTGTGAAGTGGGTAAGAACATAAATGGTGGGGAGAGAATAAAGGAGGATGGGAGAAGCTTGAGGGTAATCAGGAAGGGTTAGCAAACACCAGGGAACAGATAAGATTAGGCAGATGGAAAAATGCAAGTTTTCTCTGTTCCTCAAGATGCTGTGAGACCAAGGTCTTCCATGCACACTGAACTTGAGCACCTTCTCAGCTATTCCTGGTTAATCTCAGACTTGCAAATAAATAAAAGGATGAATGGCTAGAGGACTTACTGAGTGAAGTTTGCCTACAGCCCCACAGTACAACAAGAATCAGTCACTTCATTTATCTAAAAGGATTAAAACAATTCAAAAATTTTAGCGGTCACATTTATTGACCGACTCTTTCCATTTTTTCAAATAATTACTACTTCATATTAATGTTTTTCAGCAAAAAACATGTAAATACTCACCACTTTTTTTTTAACATTTGGTTGAGAGCACTTCAGAACTACCTAGCTCAGTCCCTCAGATGAGCAAAACAATACAGACTTTGTTAGCACTTTGGTAGTGTACAGTTCCAGTCAGAGTAGTTTTTTGTTTCCATTCCAAGTCTTTATTCTTACTGGTACTGACCCACATATCTTCATTGTCTCAACTACCTTAAAACCACTGTGATGCATGCTGGGGAGTTTTCTTAATATGATCAAAGGTCCTGGAAGACTAAAATCATCTGGGTGTTGGTCAATTACAAAATAAAGATGCTAGCTACATATGCCAGGTCTATAACTAGCTCTGAGAGTCATCTTGTCTTTAAGAAACTTACAGTTTACGTCCCGTCTCATAAATTTTTGTTTCTCCTTAACCTTCAGGGCACTCAACAAATATTGGTTGCTGATACTCTGAACTATATAAAGGTGAGTCTAAGGTTTAATATTAGTGAAAAGAGAATTTAAAGATCATTTATAAGAAGGCCCCACATACTTATAGGGGCAAATGGAACTTCCCTAGTTGCCATGAATGTATTAATGTACAATCACAGATGCCAGTGTGAAAATGAATCTCAGATATTATTGGTGGAGAGGGGAGAAAGAGTGAGAGAAGGGAGGAGAGAGAGAGAGAGAGAGAGCTCAAGTTCATAAGGTGAAATGGTTAAAAAAATGATGAAAATACCCTAGAATGGTACATCTATCCCCAAATCTTTTAAAATACTTATATCAGCAAATTCCAAGTTGTGTTCCTTAGGATACTAATTTCTTGATGTATTAAAAGTGTTCTCATAGGGGCACTTGGGTGGCTCAGTGGGTTAAGCCGCTGCCTTTGGCTCAGGTCATGATCTCAGGGTCCTGGAATCGAGTCCCGCATCGGGCTCTCTGCTCAGCAGGGAGCCTACTTCCCTCTCTCTCTCTGCCTGCCTCTCTGTCTATTTGTGATCTCTATCTGTCAAATAAATAAATAAAATCTTAAAAAAAAAAGTGTTCTCATAAATTTGAAAATAAGCACTTCAAGGATATATAAAATGTCCATTAGAAAGTTAAAATCTCATGTTTTCAGGAAAGAACTGGATTAATATTAATTTAGTTCCTCTAATGTATGTATTTTTTTAAAAGATTTTATTTATTTATTTATTTGACAGAGAGAGAGAGAGAGAGAGAGAGAGCACAAGCAGGCAGAGAGGCAGGCAGAGGCAGAGAGAGAAGCAGGCTCCCCACTGAGCAAGGAGCCCGATGCGGGGCTCGATCCCAGGACCCTGAGATCATGACCTGAGCCGAAGGCAGTGGCTTAACCCACTGAGCCACCCAGGCACCCCTAATGTATGTATTTTTAAAAAGAGATCCACTCCTTTGTTTTTGTTTTTGTTGTTGCACAGTTACTAGCATTTTGGTATACTTAGTGTACCATAAAACGCAATCCAAGAAAAACTAAATTCATTTAACAAGGCTATCACCAATATCACAACCAACAACTAGTATGAGGATATCACACAACAAAATGTCATTTCATTATAATTGTTTTCAAAAGTTTGGACTGGTTAACATTAACTTAAATTATCAAGATAGCATTTAACTTTCAGGATAGGGAGATTCTAGGATCAAAATATAATCATTTTCTGGACCAGTCCATGACATTTGCTATAGAAGATTTCAATAGGATGACAATGTCTGTACCTTTACTATGCACTTGTCAAGTATATGAGTACAAATACAATGCTATCACCAACTCTTGCACTACAAAGTCTTAAATGGAATTTTAATGTTTTCTTTTTCTCCCCACACATATTTCCTGTGCTATTTTGTTTCACATTGCTTTCACTTATGTTATTTTTCCATGAGAGTAAATCTTTCCTCTTTTTGTTCTAAAATGATACAATATAACTTGTTTGAACTTCAGAAATAATTCAAACCAATGAGAAGGTGATTTGACATTAACTCTGCATGAATGTCTCTTGATATATACGTATCTATTTTGCATACCGTGCCTTAAGAGAAAGGAAACTAATTGTACATATTTATGCATTTGTTTCACCTTCTCTTATTTTTATACAGTGTCTAAATTTTGCTTGCTATTGTAGTTTATATTGTTTATTTTTTTAAAAAGTCAGATGGATGTATGTTTATTTTGGAAATACCAATCTTATTTCTCACAAAACCAAGAGATCAAGTTAGTATGTGGTGACAATCACACTTCAAAGAGAGCAAAATCTCTCACAAGTGAAATTCCTTGAAACAACTAAAAATATATGCAACAAACAGAAAAAACAAGAATGTAAAAACAATTTTGGTCAAAATCTAGCCAATGATCTAGTCTTTAAACAAGTCCCAAATGCTTTAAAAAAGTATAACTTTGATGAAAATACAGGTTAATATAGGTCAATCATTCTTTTTCTTAAAAATCTAACACATACAGGTAATAGTAAAGAGAGTTGTGAAGAAGAGTTGTATTTGCTAAATAACCAAACATATGATATGAACTTGTAGTAGCTAAGCCATTTTTGATTTCAAGTAGCAAAAATCCCAGTGGCTTTGGTATGCAAAGGTTATAAATGTTACTAAAATGCAGATGTAGGTAGGTTCACTAGTTGTAGTGAGGTTCAGTGTCATCAGGTTTTTGCTGATTCTCTGTGGTTCTCTTTAGCTGCCTTCTCTCCTGTCCCTGCTAGCAGCCTCCCAGCCTCCCATGGTTTTCTTGTGGACAACAGAAGGATTCTCTTCTCCTAACTATCAAAACAATCAAAATAAATACATAAATTGTCATACATACATACATATAAACATACATAAAAAAACTATCAAAATAAATACGTACGTTAAGTCCTGAATTTGCCAAGGTCTCTCAAGTTAAAGCACATGCCTATAACATAACAGCAAGTGGATTAAATGATCCCTACAATACTCTGTCATGTTCAGAATGCTTATGCAATCAAATGAGGGAAGTGGTGATGGGATTCCTTTCTTCTTTCATTTATCCACTCATTTACTTATACAAGAAATATGTATTAAGAGTTTCTCATGTGCCTGATGCTGGTATAAACACTGAGGATACAGCAGTAAACAAAATCAGACATGTATTTATAAAGCTCACATCCTGCTGGAAAGGTAGGCATTAAATAGGTCTATAATGCAATTTCGAATAGTAACAAGAGCTGTAAAGATAAATCAAGTGAAGACAAGAGATACAGACTCAAGTGCGCTCCCCCACCGCCCCAACCCCAGTAAAATAATCAAGGACAGGCTTTCTGCAGAAACCTACATGAAAAAGAAGTGCAAATCAAGGATAAAGCATTCCAGATATGGAAAAAAAAAATGGTCTGAGGCAAGAGCAAACTTTGCTTGATTTGAATTTCAGCAGGCCCAGTATAGCTGTCACACAATAAAGGATAGGAAGAGGGGTAAGGAATGAGGCCAGGGAGAGAGCCAGAGTCAAAACAAAGTTTGGCAGAACAATTTTGGAGGATCCTGAGCAGAATACAATGTGATTTGGATTTACATTTTAAAAACCTTGCCCTTGCTGCTTTTGGAAACTGAGTGTAGAGCGCCTAGGGTTAGAAGTTGAAAACACCACTTCAAGAGACATTTGCAGCATTACAGGCTTAGACCAGTGCACCATTGGTGAAAAAAATTAGATCAATGAGATCTGGTAGAAATCAGAATATACTATGCATACATATAGAGATTTCTCTCTCTCTCTCTCTCTATATATATATATATACATATTCAGAATATAATCTTTTTTTTTTAAAGATTTTATTTATTTATTTGACTGAGATCACAAGTAGGCAGAGAGGCAGGCAGAGAGAGAGGGAAGCAGGCTCCCCACTGAGCAGAGAGCCAGATGCAGGGCTCGATCCCAGGACGCTGAGATCATGACCTGAGCCGAAGGCCGAGGCTTAACCCGAGGCTTAACTGAGCCGAGGCTTAACTGAGCCGCGGCTTAACCCGAGGCTTAACTAAGCCACCCAGGCGCCCCCTCAGAATATAATCTTAAAGTCACAACAAATCCAGTAGATTTTGAGAAATGTCAAGTGGTAAATAGACTTCGATGAAGATATTACCCTCAATAAAACTATGCTATTTCATCTACCTTTCAGCAGACGAGAGAGCAAATTGTGAGGTCTCTTTTCTATTGTAATGTTTAACTCTAAAATTCCATCTTGGAAACTGTTCAATAAATGTTAATTTCCAAACTGTGTTCTTCAGTAGAAGCATTAATACTACACAATAGTACTGACACAAATCCAAATCTTTGCCTCACTGAGCAGCTTTATAACTTCGAACAAATTTCTTAACTTCTGTGATTCAATTCCCTCATTTCCAGAGTCAGGACGGTAATACATAACTCAATAGACTGTCTCAAGTAGTGAGGATGTGAGTCACTAAGCACACTCTCTGTCTAGCATTAGCAACAACACAAAAGGTATTTATTTATTTTCTCCTACTTTTTTAAAAATAATTATCCTTAAGCTTTGGATGTCATGAGAAGTTTTTCTACGTGAGCACAACAGGAATCACTGCCAGGACTTTGATGTCCAACTGTTTTGTTTGTTTGTTTGTTTTTGTTTTCCAAATATTTTATTTATTTATTTGTCAGAGAGAGAGAATGAGAGCAGCAGGCAGAGGGAGAAGCAGGCTTCCTGCCAAGTTCCCAATGTGGGACTCAAACCCAGGACTCTGGGATCATGATCGGAGCTGAAGGCAGGTGCTTAACTGACTGAGTCACCTAGGTGTCCAATGTCCAACTGTTTTTTAAGAGTGAAGGTGGTTTTAATGGCATGCTCAATGGTTCAACAAGTTTCTAGCACAGGCTCTTGGAATAAGACGTGACTATGCCACAGAAATGTAGGAAAAAAATCTTCATATGCTGGGAATTTGTCCATTCTAGGCATAGATAATTTTCCTTTGGCAGAAGGCCTAAATGTTTACTGGCTTTTGCTTTCTATTCTTTGAAAAAGAGAAAAATAATTTTTTCCCAGGAAAATTCTAAGTTCCCAGAGCTAGCTATCAAGATTTTGAGTAGACAAACTATTACAATTTAACGGCATTCTGTGACCTTCAGCTGTCACTGAATAAAAGTACTAATCCCCATGATTATTTTTAAAAGCTGTACATTTTATTCAAATTTATGTATGACAATATAATACAAGTTCATTTGAAAAGAAAATAGGTTGCTTTTTAAAATTTTTGAGGTAAACTAAAACAAGCTTAAGTCCTGCAATGTGCCTTGATGCCTACTAGCTACGATCCTTGATTCTAAAAAATACACTCTATTTAAAATGCAAAAACGAGATAAAGAGACTCTCAATATTATTCAAGGATAAGATAGAAATGTAAGAATAAGTTTTGATAGAGTACCAGTGGAAGTTCACAAGAACATGGGAGTGATCTGTCTCAATCTAATAACTTCAGTGCTTACGTATCCAATCAAGTACCTTGATCCCTTTCTGAGCAAAGTCAACCTAAATCCTACTGTATCCAGACTTTTCCAATATCCCCCTTTTCTATTGCTTTTGATTTGCTCTTGGTTGGAACTGGATTCACTTGGGACAGCTGTCTCTTAATTAGTTCTGTTAATTAGTTAATTAGTTCTATTCCTTCTTCCTATGTCACTCTAGACTAACCTTCCTGATTCACAAATCTGATGATGTCAGGTCTCTGCTCAGAAACTTTGTGCGGCTAACCACTGCCCACCAAATAATTGAAGAGGAACAGAATTTGCCACCCCAAAATATGCCTCCTTAGCATGAGGATTATTTTAGGTTGATTACTTTTAAGAAATGGCAGATATAAGAGAAGCTCTGAAAACCCAGTAGAAGTTAACTTTCTGTAAGAGAAATTGACATTTGTAAGGAAAATTTCCATTTCTTTTTTCTTTTTTTTTTTTTTTAAGATTTTATTTGTCAGAGAGAGAGAGTGAGCACAGGCAGACAGAATGGCAGGCAGAGGCAGAGGGAGAAGGAGGCTCCCTGCTGAGCAAGGAGCCTGATGTGGGACTCGATCCCAGGACACCGGGATCATGACCTGAGCCAAAGGCAGCCGCTTAACCAACTGAGCCACCCAGGCGTCCCAGAAAATTTCCATTTCTAAGGGTGTCTCCCTCTTTGTTCCAGAAGAGAGATGACCAAAACTCTAGAAACTCTTACTAATTAATTACAGAGAAGTCTTAGCCCAGAACCTAGAGGGGTGAAGGGAAAATAAATTTCCCTCCCCCACAAATTTTGTTAGACTGATGTTCAAAATCGGGGGCATGTGGCTTCAGTCTTTCTTTCCAGTCATTTACGGAAACCTACACTTGTAGCTGGAGTTCTAATCACCAAATTTCCAATTCCAACAAGTGCAAGTAGATTCCCTCTTCTCTGACTTCACTATCACTTGTGGTTCCCTTTCGGCACCTATCTCACTGCATCTTTTATCATTGATTATTGGGAGTACTTCAAAACCGGTACCTACTATTTCTGACATTTTTAAGATCCTTTGTTGTTTTCCTACTCTCTACCAGGTGAAGTCTACGCCTTTGCTGAAGGAAGGGAGTGGCAGCAGAGGGACTGCTCCTTTCTATATGTGATGACTAAAGGATACACTTTAAATGGGTCTTTTTGCATGAAAAAGTAAACAACCATCCTGTTTTGGAATGAGGGACTTGTTTTTCGGGGCCACGCTGCTCAGAATGATGATAAGGGGATTTTTGTCTATTAGCTGAATGTGATGGTGAAGATGCAGGTGATAGTCACGATAATGACCATGAGGTCAGATATCTCCAGGATATCAGGGCCTACCCTCTGAGTCTGGACATGAATATTGGAAGAAGAAAAAATTCCCCTGAAGCTCATCAGAAGGTGGTGGGGACAAGATAGAAGACAAGAAGAGATCTCCATCTTCAGGAAAAGAGGACATGCATTCCAGTAGCAGTCATTCAAATACTCAGTGTTACAGTTCTTTTCTTTCTTCATTTTAATATATTAACCTATGCATTTAATAGGTAATTTTTATGGATCTACTATATACCATATACTCTAGGTACTGATGTTATGGTCACAGATACACTGGGAAGCTAATGGAATTAAAGATCCAAGACTGTTCACTTACATAAGGCCTCTGCAAAAGGACCTTGATATATGTTTCTAAAAATTTAGCAAACTAAGAAAGTTTAGCCACAATCAGTTAAAAAATGGTTTGTCTTTTTATTTCTATCTCCACCTCATCATATTTCCCAACTCATCAGTGGCTTTACCGTGACAACTCATTTGGGGAATCTGGTTAAAGGAAAATTGAACTGAAAAAGCACATTTAGTCTGGGATTAATGAAATATATTTTCCAGTTAACGATCATTTCTGAGTAGACTAAATGACAGTTAAATTATTACTAGCAGTCTGGGGGGAGGCATGATGTCCAGGAATACTTGAAACACTGACACAAGTTGATGTTCCCATGTAGATGATGCAGCTATTGATAGATCTAAGCAATCATCAAGTAGGTCAGGAGAAGAGCTGAAGGGAGACCACAGGAGATGTTGGTTGAAAAGGACCCTTATAGGAGAGTGAAAGTAGGAGCTGTGAAGAAGACTGTCCCGAGGGAATATTTGGAGTGGTCCCCCTCTCTGATTAGGGAATCCAAAACCGGCTGGGCAATAATTTGTTAAGCTGACAGGTAATTTCATAAAATACAGGTTAAGGCAGTATCATATGATGACTCAAGAGCCATTTTTTTGGGCAGCATGTACTTTTCCTTTGATACCAGTTTCTGGCAGGTTGTACTTACATGGCGTATACTTAAGGGATACAATAGATTTTATAGATATATTCTTCATCCTATATAAGCTCCTTGGTATGATAAATATTATTAAGTTTAATCAGTGTTCAATTTTTTTAACCTTTAAATTAACTTGTTTTCTCATGCACTTTCACATTCTATAGCTATAGGCTTGATTACAAATTTCCAAAAACATCTTTTGACTCAACAGAGACATCATTCATCTGATTCTCTATTTCCTCTAGTTTATGCTCAGTGCTGAACCTAAGCATGGACCAGAAGTACATTTCTGCCTTCGATTCACATTTAAGAAAAGTAAATTGAAAGTGGCAAAGAGATGAGCTTTCTATAAACTATCTGTTTTAAGGCTTGACCTAGGCATATGTGCTATGGGATTAGAAAACAACCTTCTCAAATCTGTGAACAGATTTTTAGGAAATACTGTAGTATGAGAAACTAAGAGTACTTATTCCAGAGCATTCTCTCCTTTGTGCTATATGATTTAAAGGGAAGTATTTCTTCTCACTACAGACTGCCAAATATCTATAGTCTAATTCCACCTTCCCTGTTCAAATACAGCAAATTCAGGGCTTATTGGGCTAGGAGGAGGACATTTAACCTCTACAGACTTTTTCCCTTCCCCCAAC
The DNA here is from genome assembly GCF_002288905.1 of Enhydra lutris kenyoni. NCBI lineage: Eukaryota > Metazoa > Chordata > Mammalia > Carnivora > Mustelidae > Enhydra > Enhydra lutris. The sequence goes on from NW_019154106.1 coordinate 34,747,889, forward strand.
ACTTCGATATGCTCTCTAAAACTTTATAAGTAGCAATAAAATTTAAATGGTTTCTTGGTTTTCTGTGTTCTCTTGTTAGAGACACCCAGAAACATTTATAGCTAAACTCTCATCCCACATAACATTTTTTCCCATACACTGTAAGAAAATTCACTACTCATGAAAATCTTGTTTTGGAAAATATGAAAACCAAAAAATTCTGGTTAATATCCAGCGCTTTCCTCAGTGATGATGTTAGGCCTGCAAACAATGGCTGATTCTATTCATCTCCAGAAACTCCAGGAACCTGCCTGTGAATTTTCTTAAACTCATAATGCAGTACGTCAATCTCCCTTAATATTGAAAAAGAATTAGCAAAACACTCATAGTTTTCATAGATTCCTAAGAAATTTCAGGTGTGAAAGTCATGTCGACACAAAACCAGGAAGGACATTAAGCCTAAATAGAAGGCATGGCACAGATGGTACACTGGAGCAAATGGGATTATATTATGGACGACTGCCATTTGTGAATTTTAACATCAAGTTCATGAGGTTAGCATCCTTATTGTGAGAAATTTCAGGCCAAATCACAGAAGTTAGTAAATATACTATTGGAAGCAAAGCACCAACACCAAATTTAAGGAAATGTGCTGTTGATTGAGATTCATTTTATAGATGTTCTTCAATGGATCACTAGGACTAAGATTATATTTTCATGATACTCTGAAATGTAAAGCTGGAAATTCTTCCAGAGGCTGAGAGTGATTTTTCTTTTTTTTTCTTGACCCTCTGACTCTCCTTTATGGACTTATTTCTTCCACAATTATGTAAGGTTTAATTCTTACAGCCCACCCCTTATCTGATCTGTTCTTAGCTCTCCAGCTTTTCTGTTTGAGAGGCCACTGATAAAGAGATCTCCCCATGGGTTTCCTCTGGGTGAAATCACTGACCTACCTGGTTATCACAACAGATTGAGCCAGGAGAGGAAAAATGATGCAAGAAGCAGCCCATCCACAGGCAGACCTGTTGACAAAAGATTATCTGCATTTTAGTATGGGTATACAGAGACCCTGTCAGTTAGCTGGTGGACTGAAACCACATGACCTGAAGTAGAAATGGGCCAAGGCCAGTCATTTTGAAACATTTTCAAGTTGAGGGATCAGATGATCAGAGAGAGAGGAGAAAATATAAAAGAAGGGCAGAAAGTAATTTCTGACCCTGAGAGAGGGAGATCTGGCTTGTGTTCCTGATTGCTTTTCAGTTCCCAAGAAGGCTAACCTTAAGTTACTTTCTGTATTTGGATCCCGGGAAAATTCTTCAGGCTTTTGAAATAAACACCTTCCTCTCTTTCACAAATACGATTTTCTTTTCTCTTGAAACAAACAAACAAAATGCAGTTAAAGAGAACCCAACTTTTAAATTATGTAGACAGAGACTTAAGCAAAGATGTAAAAACTGAGTATCTTCAGATAAGACACTATTTTATACTTAATTCTATGTAGTTTAGAGTCCAAAGACCAAAAAGTAATTATATTAATAATTAGTAAGACACAATGACAACTTTAAGGTCAATAGTGACAATATTCTGTGTTTTGCCACAAGATGGTGATTTTGCCCTCCTCCCCCAAAAATGATTTCTTATAAGACTAATACGTTGGTTACAATGTATCAGGCTCTCCACTGAGCACTTTAAAAAAATAAAAAGAATCTCATCTTTTAGAACCTCTCAGTTTTGTTGGGAAGACAAACACCCAACGGATAATTATGAAATAATGCTGTAACATTAGTGATAGAAACATACCTACAGTAATACGGGGAGGATATGGCACTCCATCTTAAAAAAACACAGGCTATATTTTCCTCCAATTAGGAGTGGAAGGACTTTGGGAACACTTGCATTAATAAGGCTGAGTCAGGAAAAGAACACATTCTTCAACAATGTACATCATGTTTATAACCCACAGCAGCTTCTATTCCCACAGTCAATCATTATAACTCCCTTGCACATATCCTTAACTGTCTTTTCTTTCTTTTGCTTTTTTATATGCCCCTGGAAAAGCCAACCTCCAAATTAAGCCAAACTCTCTTTCGACTCTAGCCTACACCTTTGAAGATGAGTATAATTGAACAAAAAATTCTGTTCTCACTTTAAATTTGTGACTTCTACCCTCAAATGGGCTCTTAATGTTGTCCAGTTTCATACTCTAAGCCCCCAGTCTATTCTCTTTTGTGTTCTTTGAGATGAATACTTCAAATTTCTCCCTTCTTTTCAAACTTCTAAAACTCCTTACCCATCCTCTCTTTGCTTAAGAGCTTGGTTCTTACTTAGTTGAAAAAAACAAAGCAACTAGGAGCTAGAAAGGAAATATTTTAAAACCATTCATCTAACAGATCAGAGATTTTTAAAAACAGGTACTTTTTTCTCTTGAGTTTTAATTTTTATATGAAAACCTTCTGAAATGCATAAAGTTGCAAAAACAGTAAAACAATCTTATTTTTCAAGAACTATTTATCAGCAAGTTGAGAACATAATGTCCCATCATCCCCAAGTACTTTAGACTTCTTACATAATGACAAAAACACAAGAATCAGGAAATTAACATTGAGTCCAGACCAATATAATCCGCAGACCCCATTGAATGTGAACATTGGCCCCACCATGTCCTTTAGAGCACAAAAATATATTTTTAAAACATGCATTGCATTTACTTGTCATGTCTGTTCAGTCATCTTCAAGATGGAACAGTTCCACCATCTTTCCTTAACTTTTAAGATCTTGATACCTTTGAAGGTTAGAGGCCAACCCTTTTATATAATGTTTCTCAGTTGATTTTATCTGATGTTTCCTCATGAGTAGTTTCAGGTTATGCTTCTTTGGATGGTTATTGCAGAAGTGATCCTATGTTTTTCTCATGGTAGCCTATAATGGGCACAAGATTTCAATTTGTCCCATTACTAATGATGTTTGATATCTTTATAAGGGTGATAACTGCCAGACATCTATTCTCAAAAATACTATTATTTTGCCCTTTGTAATTAATAGGTATTTTGTGGCAAATTGTTCTGAAATTACATAAATACTCTGTTCCTTGCCAAACTTCAAGTTTATGCCTATATGTATTTTTATTTTCTGGAGCTACTGGTTCTCCATTGAATTCAGTGGGTCATAATTCATTACTATCAAGTTTATTTTTATGCTTAAACTGTCCCAGAACAAGCTGGCTTTTGTGTCCTTAAGACACTATATTTTGAATGCTTACTTATTTTTTGTTATAAGTGGTGCTACTTTCCTCTTTGAGCTTGTTTGCCCTATCCTTGCATTGAGGCATTTCTCAAACAATCTCTAGTTTCTTGGAGAAGAGAATGGCATGTAAAAGCCAAAACCTGAGAGGTAGATATATATGGGATCTCAGTTTCCATTAATAATTCCAAATTCAGTCAAACAACATTTTACTTTACTCCCTTTCTCTCCTCCATGCTTATAACTCTATTCTCTGATACTAGCATCCATTACCATTAACATATTTATTTAGTTAACTAATCCTCACAGCCACCACATTCCTTCTCCTGTGCCTGTGTTCTTTACACCACTTAATCTCTCACACTCCGTGACTAGCCTCCACTACTACCCATCTGTGTAGAATGCTCCTTCTTTTGTCCATGCTTCATACTCTATGCCCAACCATTTCACAGCACAGAAGATTCTTCACCTACTCTAAGCTTTGGCACTCCGCAAAGGGCTGCCTGTTACACCCCATATGGAATTCAGCCTCACCTCACTTAGGTCCAGTATCCCATACTGGGCTGTCCTCCTCACTTTGTTGGGACTTCCACTCCTCATTCCCAATTTTCTCCTGTGTGAAAAATCATCCCCACTCTGGGCTCTGAACCCTGATTTCATCTATCATGACTCTTCCATTTAGTGCAGGACTACTACCTTGCTTAGCCCGTGCGTCCTAATGGCTTTAACATTAGATTGCCAGGAAGGGAAAGGAAGAAACAAAAATAGTAAGAAAAGAGAAGGGAAGGAGTAGAATAAGAGAAAGGCAATTTTCTTCATTTTAACACATACTGAGATTGGTTTATTGGATCTTTTGGTTCAATGGCCCTCCTGTCAACTTTTTACCTTCTGTCAGGTTGTCTTCCTTACATGACTGTTATATAAAATTGAAGGGCAATCACGAGGATGACACTTCTTAAGCATAATTTCCGGTGACAATATTAATTACGAAATTGAATGAATGGAACATTGCCTATATCTTACTCTGTAAAGAAAGCTGTTCTCATTTACACACTCCTTGATTCCTTGATTATTATTCCTGAAGGCCAGTATTGCATGGAAAATAATAATAATAAAAATAATCCCTCATATGGACCAAAAATTCTTCAGGAATGATTAGCGAAACAAATCTGATAATAAGTATTTTTTTTACTTCATTATTAAGTTAAAATTGAAGTTGGTGAATTGTCCCATTCTTATAATTTTAGCTTTCCTGCCTACCAGTCCATGTTGTCTTCCAGCTCTTCCTTTTATTACTCTTCATCTTCTAGACTCTAATAAAAGCATAGTTCCTTCACTTATGGTTAGGGATGCGCTGCTCACAGTTAATGATAACTGCTTCTTCACTCTAGGACAGTGCTGTACAATGGAATTATAATGAAAGTCCTCCATGCCATTTATCAAGTTTTTCTAGTAGCCGTATTAAAATTTTTTAAAGAAATAGGTAGAGTTAAAAATATTTTTTACCTAATGCAATATAAACAAATTGTTATTTTAGCATGTAAATAATATTAATAGATATTCTGCTTTCCTTTTTGCATACTAAATCTTTGAGATCTGCTGCAAATTTTATCTTAGAAATTTAACATCCAAATGAAGATGTGTAAGAATACATTATGCTGGAAAAAAAAAAAAGAATATATTATGCTGAGATTTCATAAAATTATCAGTTAAAAAAGTAAATTTGTACTTCCAAATTGGTTCAAACACACATAAAATTTTCCAATACATTAATTAAGTCTTCATTTATAAAGTTATAATTAAACTAACTTAAAATAAAACTTCTGTTTCTCGGGGCACCTGGGTGGCTCAGTGGGTTAAAGCCTCTGCCTTCGGCTCAGGTCATGATCCCAGGGTCCTGGGATGGAGCCCTGCTCGGGCTCACTGCTCAGCGGGGAGCCTGCTTCCTTCTCTCTCTCTGACTGCCTCTCTGCCTACTTGTGCTCTCTGTCAAAAAAATAAAATCTTAAAAACAAAAACAAAAACAAAAAACTTGTTTCTCACTCACATTATTTCAAGGGTGCAATAGCTCTATGTACCTAGTGGCTACTATATTAAATACTATAGACCTAGTCACTTAGAAATAAGGTAAATGTGAATTACAACATGCTGTTGATGTTGATAAGAAAGTCAATACCAGTAACTTTGAAGTGATGGAATTGTTCTCATTTGGAGATAGATTACATCTGGGATTATGAAAATTTAAAAGAAAATTCCAGAAAAACCTGCATTACTCACCTCATATAATACAGTTCTGAATAATGTACAGTTCTGAGTAATGCTGCTCAAAACATTTAGTGTGAACAATTTTCTTGAGGAGTTACTTAAAAATGCTTATATTTTGTCCCTTACCCCTATTCCATCAGAAATCCTGTTCTAGAAGTTCTACAGTGGGGCTTAGAAAACCACATTTTAGGTAATTCTGGCTTATTTTGGACAAAACTTTGAGAAATACTGCCCTCCAGAGTTTGACTGTAGTGTAACTAGTTTCCAATCCAGTATTAAAAATATTTATTGAGCTGATGATTTCCTGCATTGATTAGGCAATATTGAACCAGAATCATCACCCTTGTTTCATTAAAGACATACACCTGAATGGTCCTTTCTGAGAAGAAGTCAAATATCATGTGACATAAACCCAGAGTTTAGAATTCCAACAAGAGATCTAGATAATCACTGAAGCTATTAGCTCGTTACAAAGATAGCAAATGATAAATTGTCTAAGTGGTTCATTCTAAGCAACAAAGTCTTCTGCTGTCCCTCCCCTAGGTTGCCAATATTTAAAGCAGCTATTCAAAGACATTTTCCTGGCCTTCAAGTGTAGAAAGTAACGAACAACAATTTTCTTCTTTTTTTAAGATTTTATTTTTAAGTAATCTCTACACCCCTTGTGGGGCTCAAACTCACAACCCAAAGATCAAGAGTTTATGTTCTAAAAACTGAGCTAGCCAGGCGTCCCAGAAAAGAAGTGTTCTTAATACTAAAGATTATTCCTTTGTTGAGGAAAAATTATTAGTGTTTTGGTCACGTATACATTGACATTACTTTCCACTTTATTTTACGTTGTTTTCTTTCCAAAATTTTGTAAACATGCATATTGTATCACTAGATTTAAACCTGTATTACTATTTAAGTATTTATGCTTTTGTAATCTTATATCACAGATTTAAAATGGAGTTTTCAGTTTCCTAACATCTGATGTTTCTTAATAACCTACCATATAGTCATTAATCCTAATTACTATTTAAGAAAAATACAAGACACTAAAGGAAAAACAAAGCAAAATGGAAAATAAACAACTCTGTTCAGATATTTCTACATATAGTCTCATTTTATTACAGATGTTCCACATTGCTTGATTCTAATTTAAAGGGGAAAATTGAGTATATGAGCACCAAATGAGAAAAACATGATTTGTGTCATGGCAGTCTGAATGATATTCACAGAGATTTTTCTGAGAGTCTTTTTAAGTGCTAATGGGAACCTTAATGTCAGATAAACATTTCACAGCATCAACAGCACATCTCATCATTATAATCTTCTTACATGGGCTTCCCGGACAACAGACCCTTGCCTCTCATTAAAGTGGCAGTTTTGAGGATGAAATCTGCCATGCGTTGGAATGGTCCTTTCTAAGAAGAAGTCAAATATCACGTGACAAAACAACAACAACAACAAAACAGAAAACCTCTATCAGTTATAGTCTAATTGGGTGATAGGTCTCATGAAATGCTAAAATGTACAGATCATTGCTACCAGAGATGTGCCACAGATGTGCCGAGAACAAGAGATGTATTTTTATCTCACTAGTGGGGCAGGAGAAACTGGCCCCAAACAGGGCAGAATTACAAGCCCAGATGAAACTTCACTGCCGAAATTTAAGCAGGTTCATATGGAGCACATATATTTTATAAGCCCGAAAACTCATTCCTCAAACCTGACATCTCCATCAAAGGCATTTTGCAATCTCTCCTTTTATGCTTTTATTTACCAATTTTGTCTAGGCAGTGATGATAGGTCACATTTTGTCTAACACCCTGAAACAAGAGCAGAAATCGCTCAATTCCCATTGCCTGGCACACATCTACAAATTGATCTGTCCCTAGACAATCGTCCTGCATAGATTAACTCCCACACTATTCTTGACTTAAGACAGAGTAAAGAACGTGTTTTCTTCAGTGCTAATGACAGAGAAAATAGGAAATTAAAGTCAACTTCCTGTTGATGCTTGAAAGATGGGAGAATATTTCCTCCAGGTATAAATAAGGATTAAATTTATTCTTGGAATTCGTATGGCTGAAAAGTTTAATAAATGTATGCAAAACTAAATCTCACTTAGAAGTTACTTCTTTCACCTTCTTAGATCATTTGAGAGAAAGAGATGGCACTTCTTTCAGATTTCCCAGATAAATAATTATATTAATCATCTCAATTTTTAATGATGCATTGTGAAAATGTATTCTTGTTCTGAAATTAATACTCAGACATTCATAATAAACGTCACATCTATAATTTCCAAAGTTAAGAATTTATTCAGGTATTATCATATATAAATACAGGATAAGCCAATCTAAACGATTTGTTTCTGTCAGCCTTGACCAATTCAGGTAAACTGCCTCCTTCAAGAATTCATTCTAAACTGTCAGTTGTGTGACTTGTTACACACCAGTAAATTAAGCCTCCAGGATACAAACATAGCACCCAGGATGTATACCTTTAAGAAGCTCAGAGACCAGTGGGGAAGTCAAGTAAGAGAGTAAACAGTCATTGTACATTGTGCTCTGAGACAATAATTTATAGTGAGGGGTGAGAGATTTGAGACTGGTTTATAGAGGTGGTTCAAATTCAGTGAGTGGAACTTCCCCCTCCTGCCCAGTAAAAAACTGAAAAGGCTCTCCAGACCAAAGGAATAGTAGTTATGAAACGGAGATAGAATATAGTTATTGTATGCTTTAGGAAATACACATAATTCAAATATCAAGAGTACAGAAGAGCATGAAGGAAAATGCAGAAGCATAAGAAGCTGAAGCTAAAGCTGAAGGCAGAGGCCATGAACCTCATGCCTGATGAACTGAATTTTAACCTGTAGGTGGTGGGACAAGATTAAAGGATTTTACATCAGGGAATGACAACTTAAATCATGTACTTCAGCCAGATTATCTGAGATGATTGTTTAGAAACTACACTAACTGCAACCACAAAGAAATAGGCTTCAGTTCCACAACCTTTAACTCACTTTTTTTTCTCTGTTTTTCATCTCTTGGCTCCAGTTCAAGGGATAATAAAAATTCCCAGCAAATTAGAAATAAAAAGTTTCTCATCCTGAAAAAAAAAAAAAAAAAAAAAAAGGCACTCAAAGAAGACTTATGGATAACATTATCCCTAATGGTGAAAGCCCAAGTGTTTTTATTTTAAGATCTAAAACAAGGCAAGAATAGCTCATGAATTCTATCCAACATTGTATAGAATGTGCTAGTCAATGCATCAAAGCAAAAAAATAAAAGAAAGAACTAAAAGTGGTTCTGTTTGCAGATGGCATGGTATTTTATGCAGAAAGTCCTAAGGAAAAAAAAATGAATAAAGCCTGAAGAAGTAAAAGTAAGTTTAGCATGTTTAGTATATTTATATGAGTAAAATATTAGTAAAAATAATAGTTAGACATGACTTGCCCATGAATTTAAAGATTCAATATTAAGATGAAAAATTTCCCCAAATTAATTATGGATTTAGCTCAATTAAAATCATGACCATTTTGTTTTTTGGTAGAAATTGGCAAACTAATTGTGAAATGTATTTGGAAATTCAAATGTCTTAGAATAGCTTAAGCAATTTTGAAAAAGAACAAAGCTTGGCACTTTATACCACACAAAGGATACTAGCATACAGAAAGGGCATAATATATATTTAATGAATAATATTTAATTCTTTACATTTAACAATGTCTTAACTATAATCAGACCTCCCATTCACCTCTGGTAGGAAAAATGAATTATGAGAATGGTGAATGATGACATTGTGTAAAGTAGGAAATAAAGAAAATTAACAGATCTTAAGTTCTTTTGAGTTTAATGTGGACATATTGGGTGGCAGGTGGCTTGCCATTTGTAGATTAAAAGCAAATTTTCCCATAGTCCCTTTTAAAGATTTCAAATCAGCATTATATCCTTTTACAGCCATTCCTACATTATTTCTCTTGTGAAGTATTTAAAATTATAAACATATAAGCACTTTGGTCATTGGTCATAATAATCATTAAAATATTAAAATAGAAATAAATGACTCCATATTAAAACCTCTCATCTTGACAAATCTATGAAAGGTAAAGAATGAGTGAATCTTGGGAGATCATTTTTTGCTTTATGTATTCAAAACTAACCTAATTATATCACCCCAAAATAAGTAAAAAACACAAGTAGTGATCTTAAGCCCGATTACAGTTATTGAACTGATTATGATGAAGTAAACAAATATCCATATGAGCTTTTCTTTCCAGAAATACAATCTCTTCATTTTCATTTTATTTAGCAAAATTTTCAATACGCCTATCAGCTTTAAGTTTGATATTTTCAGCCAGCAGTTTACTGCACGTAATTTTGCCCATGATTTAAAAATTCTCCAGGTAGTTGACAAAATACACTAATTATTGTTGATTTTAGCCTAAGAATGGCTCCCAATGAGAAGAAATTGCCTTGTCTTCTAGAAGTCACCAATGGGCTAAAAAGTAGATACTCATATATGGTCATCATCATACTACTAACATGAGATTTGCAAGAGAATTCCAATAGAAACAGAATTGTATCCTGGGGTGGGAAAAGAAATGTACACAGCCTGCAGATTCCAAGAGAAATATTGAAACACTAGGTGCAGGGGTATAGAGCATGGGGGCGGAGAGTCCTGAGCTATTTTATTTAGACACTCATTACCACTCCATTCACTGGAGGAATTGAGGTTTTCTAGGCAACTCTCACTCCACCTATATGGTTCAGATAGTTGTTTTTCTTCCTTTGTCCTACCAATGATTAAGTCATGTAATCAAATACTCTTAAGAACAAAGACAGTGACTTCAGAAGCACAAATAGTATACATGCAATTGTTTTGTAAAACAATTTCCTCTAAATCCTGAATGAAGGAATAAGAGTGTGAGCATATTTCAGGGCATATTTCAGTGGGTTAAGCCTCTGCCTCTCAGGATCCTGGGATCCAGCCCTGCATGGGGCTCTTTGCTCAGCGGAGAGCCTACTTCCCCCCACCCTCTGCTTGCCTCTCTGCCTACTTGTGATCTCTCTCTGTCAAAAAAACAAAAAAACAAAAAAACAAAAAAACAAAAAAAAAAAAACTTAAAAAAAAAAAAAAAAGAGCTTGAGCATATTTCACCTGGTCTCTGAAAGTCCTGTGCTACTGATAGATTCTATACAACTATTAATTTAATTAAAATAGCTAATACTTGTTTATAATTTGATAATGCATGTGGAGTTTTTCTCAAATATTTGATATATGTTTCAGAACAGCTCTAGGTATAGTTATCTTAACTGTACATTTGAGAAATGGAGCTTTGAAGGATGAAGTCAGTTGTTTGTGGTGATGCAAGTAAATAGTGTGAAAGCTAGATACAAACACAATTGATTTTACATCACTTAGCCTATAAACAATGTTTATTTGATTCCACTCCCTCATCTCATGTGACCCTGCCATTTGCTTGATGATACCAATAACTGTTGCTCCATTTTTAAAATTTTTCTTTCAATATCAGCAAAAAATAGTATCTCTTAATACTGAGGAGAAATCATTTTAGAGGCACTCATGGATTTTAAATTCTCCCAAACCATTAAAACACATAATTTTGGGGGTGCCTAGGTGGCTCAGTCGGTTGGGCCTCTGCCTTTGGCCCAGGTCATGATCTCAGGGTCCTGGGATTGGGCCCCATGTTGGGCTCTCTGCTCAGTGGGGAGCCTGCTTCCCCCTCTCTCTCTACCTGCCTCTCTGCCTGTTTGTGATCTCCCTCTCTGTCAAATAAATAAATAAAATCTTTTTTAAAAAAGCCATAATTTTCCTTAAATGGCTATAAAGTTGAACCATAAAAAAGAAAAACAAAAAACCAAAAAACTTCCAGACATATAAAGAAAATTATTGCATAGAGAAAAAAAAAAAAAGTTCAGCATATACAGATGGTGTGAAGTAAGGCTTACTCTCAACCAGCCTCATCCAGTACTATTTAAGTTAATGACTCTGCAAAATTATATATAAGTCACAGAACTTTTTGGTGTACCTTGAATAGTTAGAGATGTGAATATCACTTTGGGACTGTAGGTCTTCTGCTCACATAACTTTTCTTTTCTTAAACAACAAGCTTCTCATTCTATCATAATGTTCATCAGCTTGCCTCTCCACTATCTAAAGGCCCACTAATTTCTTCCTAGCTTATTTTTTTTTTAAGACTTATTTATCTGAAAGAGAGAGAGGACGTACATTGGCAGGGGGAGGAGGGAGGGAATCTTTAGGCAAATTCAAGCAGACTCCTTGCTGAGTGCGTGGAGCCCAAGGGGTGGGAGGGTATGGGGGGGAGCCAGATGCAGGAAGCGGGGCAAGCCAGGTGTGGGGATCGATCTCATGACCCATGAGATCAGGACTTGAGCAGAAACCAAGAATCAGATGCTTAACCTACAGGGCCACCCAGGGGCCCCCTCTCCCTAACGTATTTTAAATAATTGAAGCTGAGGGGCATCTGGGTGGCTCAGCCATTAAATGTCTGTCTTTGGCTCAGGTCATGATCCCAGGGTCTCCCTCTTTCAATCCCTCTGCTGGTGATCCTTCTATCGCTCTCTGTCAAATAAATACAATCTTAAAAAAAAAAAAAAAATTGAAGCTGAATCCCCTCTACAATTATAACTTCTCAGTTCAAGTTTTGACATCTGCTATTTTTTTGAGGCAGCTTACCCTCTTTGGAATACACTGAGTAAAAGAAAGTTCTTTCCTGTATTGACCTAAAACCCATATGTCTATAAGTTTATCCATTGAGTTACTGAAGACAAATATGGTTAGTACTATTGCTTTTTCTCACTTCTCAGCTTTCTAATTCTCTAATTATATCATACAAAAATAACCCCATAAAATACAATATTTATTTTATTTATTTTTTAAAATACAGTATTTAACATAAAAATTTTTGTATTATTAAAAAGTTTTGGCTAATTTGTTAGCTTAATAAAGAGGATTTTTTTTAAAGAGTGTTGAAACCTTTCACAGAACCCAGAGAAAAACTGAACATAGATTTTTTTTTAAAGATTTTATTTCTTTGAGAGAGAGAGAGAAATCATGAGCAAGGGGAGGGGCAGAGGGAGAAGCAGACACCCACTGAGCCAGGAAACTAATATGGGGCTCCATCCCAAGACCCTGGGACCTGAACTGAAGGCAGGTCCTTAACTGACTGAGCCACTCAGTCACCCTGAACATAAATAAGATTCAGCAAGAGTTGAAACCAGGAAAGGTTCAGACTGCTGACTGGACAATTTTAAAGGATACTGCATGCCTGGTTCCTTTGGAATGGGTGCTAGTTTTCTTTGCTGTCTTAAGACAAAACATCCTTCAGAAAAGTCTTAATGGGAAGGACATCATTCTTTTTTCCTTTTAAAAATTCTCCCATTGCCCTCTTGTACTGGTTCAAGCAGATAGCATGGACTCCTTTAGTCTTTCAATTCAGAGCCACTTCCTTTCTTTAAAATACTTACAAACAGGGACGCCTAGGTGGCTCAGTTGGTTGGACGACTGTCTTTGGCTCGGGTCATGATCCTGGAGTCTCGGGACTGAGTCCTGCATCGAGCTCCCAGCTCTATGAGGAGTCTGCTTCTCTCTCTGACCTTCTCCTCACTCATGCTCTCTCTCTCTCTCTCAAATAAATAAATAAAATCTTTAAAAAAAAATACTTACAAACAAAACAATAAACAAAGCCTTCTTTGCCCATTGCAGACCCAGAAAAAAAATAGAGTATGGAAGAATTTATGCATCAGGAATATATTAAGTATTAGTAACCTGTCTTAGCAATTACAGAAAAAAGGTTATCCCTGTAAATCATAAAAATAATCACAATATATTATGAATGTCTGTATGTCCAATTTGTTCTCATTTATCTTTCCACAAGTACAGATTGATCTTATATAAGCCCATTCTGTAATGCAAATATATGCAAGGCTTGCCATAGGATTAGATATGCTGGTTTTGTCTTTATCTGGTTGTCTTTATGATCTGCAGTCTATATTATGACTTGGGTGTTCCTTCTTTAATTTTATTTTATAAAACATTTAAGAGTTGAAAGATCTTTGAAGTCACCTAGTACATGCTATTTATTTTACAAATTAAAAACAAAAACAAAGAATAAGCAAAACAAACAAACAAAAAAACCCCAGCAAGGTCCAGAGAGAGTAAATGCCTTGCCCAAAGTCCAAGTACTACTAAGTGGTAAACTTAAAATGGAAATCCACATTTTTTATTTATTTTGCATTCTTTCCACAATACCATGCTTTCTATATTACATGTTATGTATGCAAAATCTGAGATAAGAGAATCAGATGATTAACATCACATCACTTAGATTCAAATTTGGTAACTTTGGTACAAGGGAAAAGGCCTCATACTCACATAATCCTCATCTTCTAGCTCTTCCTTGGCCAACAACTCTAGTAACGTCCCTCCTCTGCTAAAAGTTTTCTTTTAGTTCTTCTCCAAGAGCCTAGAACTAAGGCCAGTGACATAGAAAGCCCTGCTTTTATGCTCTAAAGTCTTCAAAGTCAGAAAGTACTTCAGAGCACAGGAATTCTGACTCCAGATGGACTCCTCAACTTTCTTGGAACGCTCATGCCTATGCCCTCAGAAGACAAAGATTAACCAATATGTCTGGTTTACTCAGTATTTTTTCTCTTTCTTTAAAAAAAGAGACAATTGATATATAATACAATTCCTAGCTCTTAAGATGAGTTTGTACAAGTATGTAATCACCAACCTAAATAAATAAAAATTTTTCCTCTGAAAGTTTAACGTACCCTTTTAGTCACTATTCCTACTCCTTCAAACCACTCACTATCATCATAGATTAGTTTTGTTAGCCCTTGTGTACTTTCTGGAAATTTAATCTTATACTATATTTATATTATATTACTTAAAATTTTGTACTATACATATTTATAGAGACAAATCTCAAGTAGTTTTGACAAACTGGAACACAGTTTTTAGAAGAATTTAAAGATACTACAACTTTCTAATATTTTATTTACTTTATAATTTAGCATAATGAACTATAATGTATCAATTATCTGTATCAATTCATACAATTTATTCACTTTCCTTAACTGCTGATTAATTTGTTCCCATTGATGGTTGTTGTGATCATCCCATGTGGTTTGAAGAATTTACTAGAAAAAAAGTTAAGTAATTGCTATGTAAAAATATTCTTGCCACATGGAAAGGATTTTTTTCCCATTTCAAAAGCCTAAGACAAGAGTTCTAACAGTTCAATGTGTACCTTACAGCTCAAAATCAACACCAAAACAGATGTAGTTATGTATTAAATCTTCTCTCTTCCTTTGCCTGATATCTGATAGAAGTTTAATTAGCTCTGAAATGAATCAGTAACCAAAATGAGAGAAGCCTGGCCATGGACAAACAATAATAGCAGCAACAAAAGGAACAGCAGCGAAGAAAACATGATTATCCACTCAAAATATGAGAAACTGCTTGAGACTCCTAATTCTTTAGAATTTGAGTGTTTTCTTTTTTTTTTTTTGTTTTGTTTTGTTTTTTTTCTGAGAGAGAGAGCATGCTCTCTTGCTCTTGGCGGGGTGGGGGCAAAAGGAGAGGGAGAATCTTAAGCAGGCTCTACACCCAGCACAGGAGCCCAATGTGGGGGATAATCTCAGGACCCTGAGATCATGACTTGGGCCAAGATCAAGAGGTAGACACATAAACAGAGCCACCTAAAGACCCTGAATTTGAGCTATTGTTTAAGAGAGATTTTCAAGTACCACCATATTAAGGAGAAAGTCAAAGCTATTTCTGCCTTTAGAAAATGTGTAGTCAAAAGGAAGAGAGGACACCTGAGAATGTATCTCTCATGTGTTTGTGAGAGATCATTTGATGTGTGTATGCATATTTACATATACAGTGACTATGCATATTAAAGTAAATAATGTTATAGTAGAAGAAGGAAAGGAGGTCAAGAGTAAGAATAAGGTACAACAACAACAACAAAAAACAAGTCAATTAAAAAAGTTTATAAGACAAAATTGGTTTTAAAGAGGCAAACAGTACAAACTCAATGCAATTTTGTGGGGAAGGGATAAAGAAACCAAATCAGCTTATACTTAATTATCCCACAGCTACCTCAGATGCAATATGCTTAACACTTTAGTTTTGATTCTGTAACTTTTCCTCCTAATGTAAATCGGACCATAGTGCTACATTCCTCAATCCAGGAACAACACTAATCACCAGAGTAACATCCAATCTGGAAATCACACTCATCTTCTGATTCTCCCTTGTCTACTCAGTGTTTAATCCTTGTCTACTCAAATCATCTTCCAAATACATTCTCCAACTGTAATTGCCAATGTCTTGTTTTAGGCCCTCTTGACCTTTCTCTACTGACAAGGCCTTTTTCCCCATCTTTCAGCCTGACTTCTGTATTGCAACTAGTTTTTAAAAATGAAATCTAAATGAATCAGTCTCGGATTTAAAATCATTTGGTTATACTCCATTACATATAAGATACAATTTAAAATCTCACCTCACAATTTGAGGATCTTTATGTTTTAGCCACTGCCTATACACCAAGCATTATTTCCTGCTAAATCCTCATTCACACCCTACTATATTGAACAACTTTTCACTTCTCTTTCTTACACCTTGGTGACTCATACACTATTGAACCTGCTGAAGCTCTCTTTAAACTTCATATGCACCCTCTCTCCCCACTATGTCTGTACCTGACTGGGTAGCTTGTCCTCATCCTTCAACACCCAGCTCAAGCATCATCTCTGGGTAGTCTTTCCTGACTTCCCATTCCCTCTTCTGCCTTTCCTGTATTCCCACATTACCTTTGATGTATATTATACTATATGCTTTGATGTTTAAGTCAGATTTAGCAAAGTACAATTTCTATGCATAAATTAACCCTTTTAGGTATACATTTTAACGACTTTTAACAAGTGTAAACAGTCTTAAAATAAGTACCACAAATGAGACAGATTAATTCCATCACTTCCCCACACCCCATCCCTTGCAAGCCCTTTTACCATCAATCATTTCTCACCACTTCTAGACCCTGGCATCCACTGATTTTTGTCACTATCGTTTTCCCTACCCCAGAATGTAATATAAATGGCATATTTTAGGTGGCAATTTTTGTCTAGTGTCTTGTGCTTAGCTTAATACCTTTGAGATTCTCTACCTTTTCCCATGTACCTGCAGTTTGTTCCTTTTAATCACTGCAGAGGATTCTATTATATGATCTACATTTGTTTTCAATTCATTATCTGATGGACATTTAGGTCATCTGCAGTTCAGTTTTGAGGTATTCTGAATAAAGCCACCATGAATATTCACATAACAAGTCACTAGGTGGACATACTTCATTTATTTGGGTAAATACCTAGGAGTAGGAATCCTGGGTTGTAAGTGAGTAGTTAATTTACTATGAAGCTAGCATATTGTTTTCAAAGCAGCTATAGGCTATTTCATTCCTTTCAGCATTGTATAAGAGATTGAATTCTTCTGCATCCTGGCTAGCATGTCTAAAGTTTAGCCATTCGAGTAGATATACTGATATATCCTTATGGTTTGAATTTACATTTCCCTAGTAAATAATGATGTTGATGGCCTTTTGTGTACTTATTTTCCAACTGTAGATTTTCATTGTTGAAGTGTCTGTTTGAAACATTTGTCATTTTGTTAGTATATAATGTTACATATATGGTCTTACAAACCAATAATATTCACATATTCATGTATATATATTTACACACACACATATATAAAACATGTGTATATGCCCGTATAATATTCTGGATAGTAGTCTTTCCTATGTAATTCATAGTTGTTTGTTTTTTTGTTTTTTTTTTTTTTTCAGACTTCTCAGCTTCTTAACAGTGTCCTCTAAAATGGCTTAACATTTTGACTAAATCCAATTTTAATAATTTTTTATCATTCATACCTTTTGTTTCCTAAGAAATCTTTGTGTAATTCAAGTTTACAAACACTCTCCTCCATATTTTCATCTAAAATTTTTGTAATTTTAGATTTATGATACATTCCAAGTTCAACATTATATAGTTCATTTTTATATGAGATTATAAATCGTTCCATTTGTTAAAAACACTAGCTTTTCCCCCACTGAATACCTGCACCTCTGTTGAAAGTCAGCTGGCCATATACCTGTGGATTTATTTTTAGACTATTCTGTTCCAGTTACATATTTGCATATTCTTACATAAACATCACACTGTTTTCAGTACTGTAGCTTTATCAAATCAAATAGTGTAAGCCTTTCTACACTTTTTTTTTCTTTTTAAAAATTGTTTTTATCATACTATGTTCCTTGAATTTCCATATATAATTTCAGTTTGTCCATTTGTAGAAAACACGGACCTCTAGAAATTTTGACTGGGCTAATGTTCAATCTATAGATCAATTTAGAAGGAAAATTTAATTCAGCAATGGTTTGTAGGGTTCTATGTACAAATATTGCTCCTATTTTTCTGGATTTTTTCCTAAAGTATTTAATATACAGAGATGTTACTGTTAATGGTATTTAATTTCCATTTTCAATTATACCTTGCTTAAATATAGGAATACAATTAAATTCTACGTATTTCCTTGAATCTTGTGAGACTGATACATCATGATATTAGACTTACTTCTTTATATACATATGTCTTGAGATTTTCTATACAAAGTATTGCCATCTGAATTTTCACTTTGTTTCTAATCTGTATAAATTTTATTTAGTTACCTAATTAGTTATTTGTAATTTTGATGATAATATCTATTTTAACATACCACATTATGTCCGACTCATCAGGCCAGGTGTGTTTCCTCGGTCACCATTACACATGGAATAGCCGAGCAGTCCTTTCTGAATAGTCCGAGGCAAGAGCATTAGAGAACGATTTTGCCCTTTCCTTGGGTTGGCTTTGGCCTGAATAAATTGCTGTTCCTGATGAACATGCACCGGTAGACTCAGTCCGTGTAGTCCTCACTCTTAACAAATCCCCGGCGGTACTGAGGGAAAGAAGGCCCCCAGTTAACTAATTCGCTTTCAGATGGTGGTCCGCAGCCTCTCTTGGGAGTAGCTTTTTTCTCTCGCCCCGGCTGGGGAGGTTTGTGTCCAGTTAAGTGTCCCCCCTCCACGGGAAGGGCCTGTACCTGGATGGCCAAGACCTGGAGCAGACTGGCCAGCTCTTTGAACACTGCAATGTGGCCAAATCCTCCCTTTACCTAGAATTTACTATGGCCACGTGGAAAAGCATCTTGATGCCTGGTGGGATCTCGCAGCCACAGCTCTCTTTGAGCAGCTCCAGCCCCACGCCCTCAGGGGCTCCAACTTCACACAAATGGTGGTCTGGATCAGATCTATGGTCCCTGACTCCATGCTGCCTCAGCACAGACCAAAGACGCAGCAAGCCACAGAGACCAGGCGACAGATACCCTGGACTTTCAACCTCAGCAGCCACAGCCTGGGCCATTACCTCAGACTCTCTGAACAGCGCGAACCCCAGGCTTGGGTGTGGAGTGGGGTGGAGGGAAGCGTGGCGGTAAAAGCTGCATGTCCTGATGCACGCTGGGAAATGAAGTCCTGATTGCTTGCCAGAAGGCCGAACTGGCCACGTGACCTCCAGAGGGGTCATGGGAACTATATTTTCGATTTTCAGACTTGTGAGGGTGTCTGATGCTTAGACTGGAAGAAAACAAAGAAAAAGGTATTTCCTGTTATTGGGATTATTTGAACTGTGTTACTGCCAATAGATTATCTAGCCTTACTCATTTATTTCACATAGAGGAGAATGGAAATTTGGTCTGTTTGTCGAATATGGAATTATTGAGTGCTGAAGGGAAAAAGACGGGCCCGGTTCTCAGGTGTACAGAACATTGGACAAGATGGGGACTAAGCACAGGATGGTAAGGAAACACGTCATTTGGATTTGGAAGGAAAACTCTCAAGAGGGGATATAGGGGAACAGTTCAGAACAGAGAGCAGGAAAGTCACTTTCTCAGCCCCTCCTACCCGGCTTGAGGCAGCAGCACAACAGGCCGGGAGGAGAGAGAAGTTTAGGGGGGTCATTTCCTCCCATGTGTTAGGATGTTTTTAGGTATAATTGGATTACAGAGAGCAGAAATGGTGGTGGTTGGAAGCCAGTGAGTGTACCACAGTGAGGACCGGGAGGCCAAGGGCGGGTCAGGATCACGTTTGGTTAAGCGGCTTAGCTCTTAACCTAGGAGCAGTGGGAAGCTAGTGATGGTTTTAAGCAGGGGTATGAAAGGGTTCGATTTTTCCCAGACGATAAACCCCTTTTTAATTTATTCAGATTTTACTTTATATCCTTAAATATTATTTTATAGATTTCCTCGTATTTTCCTATTTTCCCTAATTTATGATTTTGGAAATGTGAATCGTAGGAAACAATACCCTTTGCCATTACTAGATTCACCATTGTTATATGTATTTATATGCTTACATATTTATTTTATACATTAGTATATATTATTTTTAATTTCTGGTGTACTGAAAGATTGCGCAGAACTTACAGAAAGTTCCCATATAGTCCCTCATTCTTCAGTCTCACACACTTTCCCCAATTTTTTAAAAGGTTTTATTTAGGGGCGCCTGGGTGCCTCAGTGGTTTAAAGCCTCTGCCTTCAGCTTGGGTCATGATCTCAGGGTCCTGGGATCAAGCCCCGCATCAGTCTCTCTGCTCAGCAGGGAGCCTGCTTCCCCTCCTTCTCTCTCTGCCTGCCTCTCTGCCTACTTGTGACCTATGTCTGTCAAATAAATTAATAAAAATCTTTAAAAAAAAAAAAAAGAAAGAAAAGGTTTTATTTATTTATTTTTGTGTGTGAGAGAGAACACACACACAAGCACAGGTTGGGGAGAGGGAGAGACAGACTCCCAGCTGAGCAGGGAGCCAGATGGGAAGACTCCATCCTGGGACCCTGATATCTTGACCTTACCAGAAAACAGATGCTTAACTGACTGAGCCACCCAAGTGCCCCAGCTTTCCCCAGTTAATAACATCTTGCAGCAGAGTGGTGCATTTGTTACAGTTGAAGTGCACTGTACCTTCCGTGGTTGTCTATCCACCATTCATACATTTACATTCATACAGTTTACTTCCACTATCCTAAAAATTGCCTGTGCTTTGTCTGTTCATTCCTTTCTTCCTCCACATCTCTGCCATTTATTTCTTCTTTGGCTATCATTTCTCATATAATGTTGAATAGAGAGGGTGAGTGGACATCTTGTTTCTGATCATAGGGGGATTAAGTATGACTGTTATATTTGATTTTGATACATCCCCATAACAAGGGGAGGAATTTCTCTCTGCTCTTCTTAAGAATTTTTATTATGAATGGGTGTTGATTTTATTAAATGTTTTCAATATGTATTAAGGTGATTATGTGATTCAGATGATCATATGTTTTTTCTCCCTTATTCTGTTAATGTGGTGAATTACACTGATTCATTTTTAATTGGTAAGCCAGTATTTTAGTTCTCGTAAAACCAACTTGGTCCCAATATGTTATCTATATTTATTTATAGATAATGTTACTGGATTCTTTTTGCTAATTTTTAGTTAAGACTGTTCTCTGTGTGTTAGTGATGGATATCATACTTTTTTATTTTTCTTTTCTTGAAATATCTTGGTCTGTTTTGGTGCTAGCCACATAAGATCAGTTTATAATATGTTCCTTGTTTTTCTAAAAGATTTAGAGAAGGATTGATAATTCTCAGTCTGATGGACTGAGCCAAAGAGGTCATCTGGGCCTGGGATGTTTTCATGGAAAGGTCTTAATTGCAAACTCAATATGTTGATATTTTCAGAATAACTGCATTGAGTTTTAATGGTATTTCTGTTTTTCTTTTTTTCCAGTTCCTATTTTATTGAATTTTCTTTTTCTTTCTTTTTTTTTTTCCTATTTTCTTTAGTCTTACTTTACTTTTTTTTTTAAAAGGGTTTTTTGTTTGTTTGTTTGTATTTTTAAACAGTAGAAACCTAGAGCATTGATTTTGGACCTTCTTATTTGATAAAAACATTTAAATCTACAATTTCTTTGTAAGAATTATGTTAGCTGTAGACACACTTTTTATTTGTTTATTTAGTTTATTGTTCTTTCATTTTATTTAGTTCATAATATTTTGTAATTTTCCTTGTATTCTCTTTGCACTGTGAGTTATTTAGAAGTGTATTATTTAATGTTTAAAGTGATTATTTAACACATAGTGACCTGTTTTCTGTTTTGTTTTTTTTTTTAATATGGAGGTAAATCTAGCCCACATTATTTCATGTGCAGAACTCCTTTTTAATGAATTTCCAATGTATTTGCCATAACTTTATTTGTGTACTATTCCTACCTTTTAAGAAAGAAGCCAGAACTTAAAATTTTCAGTCATTCGTGCACTTAGAAAAACAGAAACAAAAACCTAGATTCATTAGTCAGAGACCCCAGTGTGTGACCTTGATTCAGAAGAAACCAATGTGAAGTACTTGATAAATTAAGAGATCCATTTTTTTCCTCAGGATGTTGGTGACTAAAATATAAAGATTTGGGGGTTGAATCACTGAGGTTTAGGTGTCCACTGCCGAGGTTTAGCAATGTAGTATTATTGCTTTAGTTGGATAGCTTATATTTATTTTTTCTTTTTAAGATTTCATTTATTTATTTGACAGAGACAGAGCGAGAAAGGGAACACAAGCAGGGGGAGCACGGGAGAAGGAGAAGCAGGCTTCTCGCTGAGCAGGAGCCCCCCAGGACTTACAGGATCATAACCTCAGAACCTGAGCCTGAGCGGAAGGCAGACCCTTAAGGACTAAGCCACCCAGGTGCCCTTAGTTGGATAGCTTATAAACTTAACACTTGATCCCTGAGATTTCATGATACTCTTATAGATTGCTTTTCTACTTGAACTAACTGGGGTGGCTTCTGTTGTTTTCAAATAGAAACCCGGACTGATAAAAAGGTGATTATTTTTCTAAATAATTTGAAAGGCAGTTAATCAGCTTTTAAGCAGAAATACATAACAGTTTCTCTGTACGTCAGGCACACCAGAGCAGTGTTGGACACTTAGTGAATACTGAGTAAATTAATTCACATTCATATTATTAGAATATACAATCATTCCTGAGATTACCTTTGAGTATGATAAATATGCCAAGTAACCACAATCTGTATTACATGAAAAATTTTTGTAAGTTATTTTATCCTCCAAATATCTTCTATTTTATCTTTATTTTCATATATTCCAAGTAGTTATGAAAAAGTTGTGTAAAAGTAGTTATGAAGAGAAAAGTAGTTATGAAAAAGTTATGGCATCCTATAAGAACATGTACAGTACTATCTCTGACAATCCATTTCAAATTGCTGTCCTAAAAATTTCTGTGAATTAACTTTAGTGCCTAATCTGTTATTAATATTACTATAATAATGTTATTGTAAGAAATAAATAACAAAAAACTATTCCTGACAAATGACTCCAAAGCTTATTTACCCTTCAAATCAACCCCATTATGATGCATGTGAAACTGTGGGCTAACTGCCCGGTTAGTTCCCAGTTAGAGATTCTTAAGCTTTAATTGTTAGACTATGAAAATCATTGAGGATTGGTTGGCCTCACAATAAATCTCAAATTTCACCAAACTTAATCTGTACATTAACACTTCAATCCGCTAATTATTACATTATTTTTGATTTTTAGTGGTGGTTGGATAGGACACGTTATATATATAGTAGTGCGGACATAAGTGAAAAATAACTTCCCTTGGGTTTTCTGTTTGCTCCATTATTTCTATTTTTACAACCCATTCTATATTCTGTGCCTCAAAAGTGTGATCCTTAGGAATTCCACCTTTTGGAGTGCTTTAGTTTAGCAAATGGGAGGAGGCACCAGTGGGAGAATAGAAGCTGGAGGGAGAAGAGAATTATTCCACCAGCTTCCTCCTTCCTGGTATGTGGTTGACAGTGGTTGAGTTCCTCCACCAAAGGCTACAACTTTTGTTGATAATTTTACAACTAGAGTTTTCTCTCTGAAGACAGCTGCCTTTGTCCCTACTGATTTAAAAGTGGTACTGCTTTCTAGTCCAATTTTCTCCAGAGTGCTTGTTGTTTTTACTTAACCCTTTCTCAAAATTTTGTAAATAGTCTTTTCTTTGAATTTATTTAATCACCACTTTTGAATGGACAGTCTCTGTTCCTGCTGGGACACTTACTGATATAGTAATTAGACCAGGAATGACCCAAAGAAATGGGTCTATGGAATGTGAATCTGGGATTAGGATATATATACACATATATATGTATATATAACGAGTATGTGGATATCTTATCAGAAAAAAATAAGAAAATGGTAATGCATGGTTTTCAATTTGTCATTGGTTGAAGACGGAATATAGTCAGTACCAACTCTTTGATCATACAACCAATGCAGTAACAAAGGCCCTTTGCTCAGGGTTTAATGCCCTGTAGTCTACTCTCTGGAAATTCTTAATAATTTTATCTTAAAATTTGTGTTATGTAAGGGAAGTCCCGTAGGACAATGAAACATGTGCCAAGGGTTTGGAGCTCCAGTTTACCTGCAGTCCTACTCTGCTTACCCCCCTGCCCTGCCTCTTTACCTTCCTGCAACTATTTCTTGGCCATCTGCTCCTCTGTCCCTGCTCAGTGACTGCTGTCCACCTTTGCCCAAGTGGAGACCTGGGTGCAGCATAGGGAGGGTGGAGATCAAACATGCACATTCTGCACCACTCTGTCACAGGGCAGGCCCTTGGGTACCTGTGAGGGTCTGCACATGTGCGACAACTTTCCCCATGCCTGAACCAATGTGATACTTAATAGCAAATAAAATCTCCATGACAGTTGAAAGAGAGAGACCACTGAAGTAGAAGAACCTTTTTTCAGCTTTTTGAGCAGGGGTCTGCATTTTTATTTTGCACTAGACTCCATCAGTTATATAGCCAGCCGCAATGTATTATAGGTGGTGGGCAAGATTTTGAGAAATTGTGTCTGTAGCACCTAGTTACTATGGTTAATAACAATGATTAAAAATAATTGAAGCATGTACTGAAGTTTTTTTTTTTTTAAAAAAACTAGTGTGTACATAAAGAAAAGAACAGAGAAAAACTCAGAATGTCCAAATAAGAGCACAAGAGGAAAATTGGAAGGCCTCTATAGCAATTTTTAAAAATGCCTTATCTCTAACAGTAGATGTGGTTGAAAATCAATCCCAAAGCCTAGAATATAAGTTTTTAGATTGAGCACCTGTTAAGTGCTCAGCCTCACACATCCATTACACTAACACTGAAGGCAGACCTCTGCCCACATCTGGCCCACCAACAGCTTTTATTAAAATTTTTGTTTGCTTCTTTTACTGGAACATAACCATATCCATTTGTTTTCATATTGTCAATTCATACTTTCTAATGGTGGAATTGAGCAGTTTTAATAGAGAACACAGACTGGAAAAGCCTAGAATATTTAATATCTGGCCCTTTATAGGACAGGTTTACTGACTCCTTTGATAAGGTAATGATAACTAGCAGGGTATGGCATGGAATGAGGACATTTGGTTAAGAAATACAAGGTTGAGAATTTGAATCCCTAATTCCTTTTTGGATAGCAAGGCCCTCCTCCTACAGTGGCTTGTGAGAGTTAGGTACTAGCATAGCTCAGCCCAGAAGTACAAGGCCTCAACCAGGAATTTTTTATTCTAGTACACCCCCCCCCCATCTTAGGTTTAGTGAGTTTGAAGTTTTAGGAGCTAAGAAATTACCAAGTCAGTAGAGTCACAATGACGTGGGTTCTCCATACCTGAAAACCAAGGGGCAGCTATGGTAATAACTGTGCTGGCCAGAATCGTTGATCCCCTGATTAGAGAGCACATAAACAGTTTCTGTGAGACAACAAGGCCAAAAAATACTGTCTGGAATCCAGTAGAATCAGTATTTGACGTGATATGTGATGCACCAAATGATAATTAAAACATTTTAGTACATAGAATTTTGTGCAATTGTAACAACCTAAAACATGGCATTGGGTTTGGGACCAGGTGGCAGGTGGAAATCTGAAGAGCCTCAAGGAGAGTGGGGAAGCCTAATAAGCACCAAGGCAAGTGATACTGAAAGCCTAAATGACCTTGAGTGAAAGTGGTTTTCCTTGAGAGGAAAATGTTGTAAAGCTGGAGGAAATGGGATCTTTGTTTTATAATGACAGATATTTGGCAACAATTTTGGAGTAACATGGAAAATAGAAATATCTCTGATGGATTTGGTGATCTAGCTAAAGAGATGAATAGGTGGAAAAACTGAAAGTGCCGTCTGGCTTCCTCCTGCTGTGTATAAGGAGAAGGATGTGCTAAAGAATGAGCTTGTGAATAAAATGAAAGAAGAACCTGCTGGATAGCAAAATTAAAGTTTCTCATTCCTAGTATCTCCTGAGGGCAGATGGACTCCAGGCCAGAGAGTAAATTCAAGGCAAGACTGTTTTAATTTTGTGTGTGTACGTGGGTGGCTTTTGTTTTGTTTTGTTTTCATTTGTTTTCATTTTATAGATATCAGAAAGATCTTAGGCAATCATTCATAAAAACATTTAGACAAGTATCCTCTAAGGATTTTGTATGCCAAACACATTCATTCTGTTAAACAAATAAAGCTTCTAAGAATCATAAGGATGTTGTCTCATAGCAGTATCACTGGGAAGTCAAGGTAGAAAAGGATATGTTTTAATAAGATTTGTGGTTGTAGTTTTTGTTTAATCTAGGAAACTCAAATTAGATTCATAGAACTCTTAGAAAAATTTTAAAAGTGCTAGGTGCTGCCCAACAGCTTGTGCTAAAAGTGCAGAGACCATAAGAAATGAAAGAGACTTTAGAACCCTTGATCTAATATTTAGAAAGCTGGATGAGTAAACTGCTAGCAGTAAACAGTGGTAATTTCTAATGAAAAAAGCAGGGTGAAGCAGAGGTTGGAACAGTAGCCAAGGGGCTAGAGCCAAAAGCCAAATAGAGTCTTCTCCGGGAGGAGAAATGAGCCCTCATCAAGGGAATAGCAACTTATACCCAGATATTTCAGAATATCTATAGAACAGTGACTGCTGTGTGACTCCTGCTCTCCCCCTTTTTTGAATGAAAGGTGTTCTGTGTCTTTGCTGATGTTTTCGGTCCATTATAGAGGGACAAAAGCTTGTCTCTTTCATAGAGACGTCTTCATATTGAAAGGAACTCAAGACTCAAAAATGTCTATCCTGGGAACCACTTTTAGGGAGTTCTTCCGGGTCTGGACCTGACATAGAGATCAGTTACCAGGACTGGAGCTGTGACTGATCCCACAAAGAAATGCTACTTTGGGTAGGGAGTCTTAGAAGTAGGTGAATTTTTTGCTTGTGGTTAGTTTGTAAGTGATTTGTGGCCAGAGAACTAACTCTGGCAGTTTCAAAATATGGTCTCCAAATTTACTGATCCTTTTTTCACTGGGAGGTACATTCTATGTCTCCTCCTCTTGAACTTACACTGCCTCATCTTTTGAATAATAGAGTTTGTGGCAGTAGGACAGTTCTAAGCCCATGACTTAGGGTTCTAGCAGCTCACATTTTTTCTTCCTTGGAATGTACTCTTTGATCTCAGCCATCAATCTATACGGAAGCCTAGGCTGTATATAGAGGCCATGTATAAAGTATTCTGGAGGACAGCCACAACTTTAGGCAGCTGTTAGCCAGGATCAGCTACAGACATCCAGTGAAGAAGACTTCAAGCTAAATAGAAGTCTAGCCTCCATCTGACTGCCGCTGTGGAAGAGATCTTGAATGAGAGAATAGCTTAGCTGAGCCTCGTCTAATCTTCAGAATGATGAGAGAGTAACGAAATAATTATCATTGTAAGTCATTAAGTTTTCGGATTATTTGTTATATAAAATAGGGAACTGCAATGGTGTTTATCTCTAAAAAATAACTTATTTTTTTCAAAATACCTGCATTATAGTTATCAAACATAAAATTAACAATAATGAGAATAGGGATTTATTTATAATTTTAAAATGTACATATATGCTTTGTGATAAATATATCTTCATCATATCTTCCATAATTAAAAGTAAACATGCTAGACAGGCAGGGCTATCTCTAAGGTAGTTACTAGCAACTTGAAGATCCTTCATTATCTTTAATTGTCCAGAAATACATTACATTCCTACACACTAAATAAATAAATAAATTACATGACTCTACACACTGAAGAAACTGTAGGGTTGAAACAAAACAAGAAAATCTAGTCTTTTTTTACTAAGCAGTCCGACTGACATCTTTTAGTTATCTGGAAGTCAATTGCCTTTCAAGAATTGAATAAAATATTTGGGATTTGAAAGTACAATGACTGGTATCCAGTACACCCTGTTGTCAGTTATTAACTCAGTTTTAATTAATTATAATGGGTTTGATAATCAATTTCCCTGGATTTTTATATAAGGAATTCATAATAAAGAATTATCTGATTTATAACCACATTTTATGTATCCTGTTACCTTAGGAAACATCATTGCTACTTTTTTCACTATAATAAGATACAAGTGGAAGTTATTTATACATATACTCCTCTAGTAAATAATTTTTTTAAATATTTTATTTATTTATTTGATAGAGAGGGAGAGATCACAAGTAGGCAGAGAGGCAAGCAGAGAGAGAGGGGGAAGCAGGCTCCCTGCTGAGCAGAGAGCCCAATGTGAGGCTCAATCCCAGGACCCTGGAATCATGACCTGAGCCTAAGGCAGATGCTTAACCCACTGAGCCACCCAGGCACCCCAATCATTTTTAATTTTAAAAAAATGCTTTATAGATTTGTGTTTTGGAGTGGACTCAATATGTACTTAAGTTCTGCCATCTTATAAAATAAAAGTTTGTTTCTACATTTTTCACATAGTCTTAGTGGATGAAAGTTATTTGTTTTAAGGAAGGAAACACATAAGAACTACAGTCAGGATTTGTTTTTATTTTATTTTATTTTTTTTTTTCAGGATTTGTTTTTAGCCTTGAAATTCTCTCAACTATAAAATGAAAGAGGCAGTATGTTCCCTGCTTACTACACAAGTTTGTTAAAAGTATGAAATTAGCCATGTGACTATGCTTTTCAGTCAGTATTGACTCATAAAGTAACATCTGTGTATCATGTATACTCTTTTAGGTAAGTTAGAATGAAATATCCTGTAAAATGAAAGAGAATCATAAAATTTCAGTGCCTATAAAGGCATTGACAACATTCATTTCCAATTCTTATCATTTTACAGATGTGAGACTAGTGACTTTTTTAAGTTCAAATTGGACTAGAATCTATGCTCTCTGACTTGGGGCAGCACCTACAAAATTATCAAGGGAATAAATGCTGTAGTGAATAATGCAGAGTGTTTTCATTTTGATAATTTTGGTCCTCATTCAACACCTAAGAGATTTTGACAGTCATCTAGCATTTCCCATAAGGGAAATGAATCAGAAAAAGCCCTGAGTTTCAGGTGGAAGTAAAATGCAACATCATCTACAATAACAACAGCATCACTAACCTTAAATCCTCAGTGCTGCCGAGATACTCAGCCAGTGAGGAAAAGAGGCTCAAAGAAGCGACACATGCCCCCAGCAGCAAACACATATCATGTCAGAAGATGGCAGTAAAGGAGCAGAAGCAAAGGCAGGCAGGGGCTAAGATTCCAGGTTGCATATATTCCAGTTTCTCTCATCTCTCAGTGGATCAGAACTGAAAGCGTGGACATTTTGGTTTCTAAAAATTTAATATATGCATTTTTAAGTAGAATTAGAAACATTATATATTATATGTGGGGGAAAATATAGCTGTCTTTATAGTTGGCAATGAGGACATGGGATGCAAATTACAGTAAAATGATATTAACTATCCAGAAGGACATACAGTTTAGTACGTGAGACAGAAGTTATGTCAGTTACTAATGTATAAACAAACGAATGTATGAACAGAAGTAGGCACAATATGCCAAGGGACTGCAGAGAGGGAATATGTTAATAAATTCAAGGGTAACAGGAAGTTTTTGGGAGGAAGAGATGTTTGAACTGATGATCAAAGACCAAAAAGGTATGAGTGAGGAAACAAAAATCGTGGAAGGGTTTTCTGGCAAAAAGAGCAGCTTGCCTAAAAGACTGGGAGGGAATGGTCAGGTTATTCATTTAGATAACACAGGAATTATTAATTATGAAACAGTAATATAGGTAATGCACAGGGAACTAAATTTTGGGAGTACAAAGGAGATATATATTAATTCCTTTAATCTTTACAATTTTCTGGTTTGGTACATTCTCATCTGTGCTTTACATAAGAGGAAATTGAATCTAAGGAAAGTTAATTAATCTGCCAAAGCTCATATTTTTGAGAAACAGTAAAACTAATTGAATGTAAACTTTCCTCCTGACTCCACAATCTATACTCTTTTTTATTTTCCTTTGGTGCTGGAATACTTATTTATTGATACTATCAATCCCTGTGTACAAGAGGCTTCCAAATATCAAGCTGTTTCCTTTATTAAATTTTTCAGTGGCCAATTGTTTGTGCCCACTATGGGAAGATGCAGGCTTATGTTTATGTTTTTTATCATGTTCTCAAGATATGAAAATCATGTATGTGGTGAACCTCGGTCAAATGGGGCATGGTAAAGAATAGCTTGGCCTGTAATAGGATCACAGGGAAACTAAGAAAGAAAAAAAAAATGTCACGAATGCATAAATTGATGTATTTACTCAAACATACTGTCGTACAACAGGTCCAATGCCTGTTCATAACAGGAATGAAGGTACTTAGTGTATCTTACTTCACCTTCCTTTATTTCTTTCAAAGATGGCTTGCAAAAACATTTATATATCATTCATAGACATACCCTTTAATTTCCCTTTCCTTATAATCTCTCCTTTTCTCTATTGTGTACTTCTAATTACTTCTACAACATTTCAAAAATACATTACATTAAAAAATCAGGATAATGTAATCTGGAAAAAATCCTTCAGAAGACTTTCTTGAGTTTTCTCACAGGAAAGGTAACAGCAGTGGAAATTTTTCTAATATAGTTATGGTTGAGAGCTGCAAATTAATGAATAATCTTTGCAGTATAGCATCTCTTATTTGTCTCCTAAAGGATTGTTGAACTATTTTCAACAGTCATCCAAGACTGTTGGAAGAGCAAAGAGCTTCTAATTTCCCATTTTTAAGTGGAAAACAGATTGTATTTTGTCACTGGTGGTGAATCTAAATGCATTCTTTATCCTTTATTAAAAACAGAGGACTAGAATATTCTATCAGCTCTGATAGGTTAAAATTCTAGAGCATAAACATCAAGGATACTAGGTAATTGTTCAAAAACATAAGCACCCATATAATATGAAGGCATCAAAAGTAACATTGTCAAGCAAGACTAGTAATGAGGGTAAAGATGGTTGCCTCAGTTACAGGTTTTGTCACTGACCCTGGAGATGAGACTTCTAAGTCTGTCAGAATAGTTCCTGTTCCATTTGTGAATATGTTGCCTCTCAAGTACAAATCTATAGCTCTTTCCCTTGTTTTGTATTATTAGATTTGAACCTTGAAAATATTCTTCCTTTGCATGTTAGCTTGATATTAAACTTTGTCAAGAAAGAACTCTGGAAGGACTGAAAGATCATAGCAAGAGAAAGCGTCTTTTCATTCCAGTGGATTGTTTTTGTTATAGCTGACAAACACAGTGGCATTTGGAAGTTCTCTTAGCAGCCCATAAGGGCCAGCTGTGGTTTTCCTACATGTTAGCAAGTTTCTTCACCATCCAGCAAGTTTTCCCTAGGGACCAGCTCTCGGATGGCTGAAACTTCTAGTACTCTTTTGACCACTTAGCTGGTCATTCTCCACCCCCCCGCTAAGATTTATTAATTTATTTTAGAGAGAGAAAGTGTGTATAGGGGTGGGGGGTTAAGGTAGCGGGAGAGAAAGAATCTGAAGCAGAAACCCTGCTGAGCCCAGAGCCCAATTTCGAGCCTAATCTTAGGACCCTGAGATCATGACCTGAGCCAACATTAAGTCAGTCACTCAACTGACTGAGCCGCCAGGTGCCCCTTGGATGGTCATTCTTACATATTGGCTCTGGCCCACCCACGTCGTGCAGCAGGGTGTAACATTTATGTTACTCATGAAATTATTTGCATGGCATGTTTTAAATCCTACATGAAAGCAAGCACTTCATCACAGAAAAATGGAGAGAAGAATGAAAATTTGTAGGATGAAGTACAAATTCCAAAATATTTACAGTGTATTATTTATAAATTCACAGAATTGGTTGAGCACCTTTTATGTTTGAGATGTTGCACAAAATTGGAATTAATTTAAAGATGAAGGAAAAATGTCCTCTACTCTTAGGCCAGGTGGAGAGCGGAGACTTTCATTCCTGCTACTTATAGTTAATGGGTATTTGTGCAATTCACTGTGCAATACATATATGCAGAAAGATAAAAGATTCTCGTTTTGGAGGGGAGGGGTAGAGCAAAAGGGAGGGAGAGAATCTTGGGCTCCATATCCAGTGCCTAGACCCACGCAGGTCTTGATCTTACAAACCTGAGATCATGACCTGAGCTGAAATCAAGAGTTAGATGCTTAACTGACTGAGCCACTCAGACACCCCAAGAGAGAAGATTCTTGACTTTTGGATTCCAAAATGGTAATAAACAACAAGTAGGGTACATGTTAAACAAATGATGTTAAACAAATATGCCTTCCAGAAAGTGTGAAGTGCACAAGGTTGGTCTTTGGTTCATGTTTTATACCAGTGCCTAGAATAAGTCCTGCTAAGCAACAGAAATTTAATAAGATATGTTTAATGAATACAAGAATAAAACAAACTTCTGCTATAGCTTTCCTTGAATATTCCACAAGTAATTGAAAATTCCTAATTTCCAATCTGTCGTGACTATTTTTATCTTTGCCTTCATTTATTTTTCTTAATGAGTAGATGCTTGATATTCATAAGGCATACATTTAAAACCTTAGGGAATTCCCATAATCATGAATGCAGAAGTAGCTGCAAAGGCTTATGAATTTTCTCTAAAGTACAATTCTACCAAAAGCTACGCATTTGATGCCATATGCTCAGACTAAAAGTTAATTGTTTTAACCTCCACTTACACTTTATTTCTATCTTTTTGAGAAGTTCTTATTATTATCTCAAGGACTCACACTGAAACTATTTAACAGAATTTTTTCTTATTTCAATACATAATATATGACACATTGTTCAAGTGATTGATCAACCCTGAATTTAACAATCTATCTTGATTTTATTGAAGACTTCTATTTTCTAAGAACCAAGAATTTCTTATATATATTTTCTTTATCTTTACTTCAAATCCAGTTTTGGAGGTTGGATTTTAATCCAATGGCCCTTGCCAAATAAAGAAAAGCTAAGTAGAAAGCAGTATTATTTGAGAAACTTATTGGCTTTCTTCAAAAACAGGGTTATTTATGTTAATCAATACTGTGTTTCAGTAAATTACAAATGATTAAAAAGTACAGTGGATTTTTAGGGTGTTTGTACTGAAAACCATGACACACAGTAATGATACATTTTTTTCTAATTAGATTTTAAGTGTCTTCATAGAGTGAGATTGATATATTTAGAGCACAACTGTAAAAATCTGTGATACTTGCAGAAATAGCAATAGAATAGGAGGAAGACAAAGGTGGGTACCACTTTAAACTACCACTAAGTTTTGTGTAGATAAATCACTTAATCTCTCTGGATTTCATTTTCCTCATCTACTGAATGAGTCTAATGAGTCATGTTTTTACTGCTGATTCCCATTATTTTCCAGTGCTTAGCATGTTATATATAAATTGGAAAGAATAACAGTAGAAAGGGTATGATAGTTATATATAGTTAGAGTCATATATAGTATATATATATATATATATATATATATGTATATAGTTATAGTCATAAATCTAGGCAAACTAAATGATCTGGTTTCTCTTTTGCCATTGATCCTCATTTGTGAAAAACTCAAGAGTATGAGATATAGCCTGTGGCCAAGAAACAGAATGAAGGCAACTGTATTCTAGGCAGGGAGTTCAAGTAATGTGCTTTATTCATAAATATTGTTTTAACTCAGTCTTATAATTGGCTGGATTTGGGTAAGACAGAACTTCATTTTTTAAAAAATGATCTATCTAGTTTTCTAGTGAACTTGAATCATCTTTTCAATTATAATTCTTTCTTGCAGACAAGTGCTTTAATTTTCCAACAAACATATTGTATAAATTCTATAAAGCTAGGCATATTCTGGACATTTGAGTGTTGAGTTTGAAAGTTAAAAAGATATTTACTATGGTAAAAAAAAATGACCAAATGCTCTAATGAAATAGAGTACTTCTTTGTGGAGAATTAATGTAAATTATTTCAGTCACGTACAACTGTTAGTTCTTTAGTAAATAAATTAACCTCAAACAATTAAATGTTGACATGAGCTCCCCCCACCCCACAGCCTTGCTACTGCTTTACAATGAAATCAAGTCTCATTATCAAATTCTGCTGTACAGGTGCAAACATTTATTGACAAGAATGCACAGATCAGTTACACTGTTTCTATAAGTTTGATGAGTTCTCAGCTCTGTTCTTTTAGGGGCTAACCAGTAATTTCCAAGAAAGGCTTACCAGAAGATAATGCAAGAATATTTAGTAGCAAGATCAGGCACCCAAGTAGTTTCTGAATCAGTCATCAGTAGGCTCTGAATCAGCAACTAAAAAAGGACTCTTGGGAATCAAGCTGAGATCACTTTCCTTTAGAGTATAGGCTGTGGGCTCCAATATTTGTGTTAGGGTAAGAGTAAGACTGCTATTTACTATTTAGAGACAAACCAGATATTTACAATCATATCTAACATTCACTGGGTTCATTTACGGAAGTGTAAGAATTTGGGCTAGAGGGGTGCCTGGGTGGTCAGTGGGTTAAAGCTTCTGCCTTCGGCTCAGGTCATGATCCCAGGGTCCTGGGATAGAGCCCCACGTCAGGCTCTCTGCTCAGCAGGGATCCTGCTCCCCCGACCTCCCACCTGCCTCTCTGTCTACTTGTGATCCCTGTCAAATAAATAAATAAAATCTTTAAAAAAAAAAAAAAGAATTTGGGCTAGATTTTTTTCCTTTTATTTTCTCTTTCTTTTGTTCTCTTTTCTTTTCTTTCTTTCTAAGACATTATTTATTTATTTATTTATTTACTTACTTACTTACTTAGAGAATAAGAGAGTGAGCTAGGGAGGGGCAGAGGGAGAATGAGAATCTCAAGCAGACTGTATGCTACCATGACCTGAGCCGAAATCAAGCATCAAATACTTAACTGACTAAGCCACCCAGGTACCCCTGTTTCTGGCTTTTCATAACTGATCAGATTTCAAATATTCTGTTCTATTTTCAGAATATATCTCTAAGCTTTGTCCTAGGAAATACCGTTATTGGAGGGTCAAAACATATTGCAAGGAAAAGTCAGGTATACTTTCCAGAGGGTATGATATTACAACTGAATCATGAAGAATAAATAAAAGCTTCATAGATTTTTAAAAAAATATTTTATTTATTTATTTGACAAATACAGATCACAAGTAAGCAGAGAGGCAGGCAGAGAGAGAGAGAGAGGAGGAAGCAGGCCCCCTGCTGAGCAGAGAGCCTGATGTGGGGCTCGATCCCAGGACCCTGGAATCATGACCCAAGCCGAAGGCAGAGGCTTTAACCCACTGAGCCACCCAGGCGCCCCAAGCTTCATAGATTTTTTAAAAAGTGGGAAATAACATTTAAGAAAGAGATAGCTCCGTGTGCCAGGAAACAAAGAATACAAAAGAAGATGAGTCAGTGATGAGGTATAACTGGAGCTTCATTTCAATAAGGTTGGTGGAGGATTCTAAATCATTGGTACTAGCATTGGAGGTAGACAAGCCCAGGGGAAGTATGTGAAGAGAACTGGTCCCAGAATGGAATCTTAAAATACAGTTTTAAGGATTAAAAGTAGGGGCAGTTGCCAGCAAAGGAGCTTTGGAAGGAGCCATCTGGGTGAAGGGGATTTTCACAGATCTGGTGGTAGATTGTGTAATAAACAAAATATGTATGTGATGCATTATAATACTCCTAAATTGGAAAAAAAAAACAGTCAATAACAACTATAACCTAGTTGAAAGTTGTAAAAAAAATGTATATAATAATGGATATAAAATTGGAACATTTTCCGTTTTTCTCCGTGTGTGTGTTTGGCTATCTTGTCTGAAGCCATAAAGCTGTTGAATGGTGGAGGTGCATTTAGAACCCACATTTATATGGCTCTACAGCCCAGACTATGATACATCATGCTGTTCTGCCTCAAGCCCTCATTTAATTCTTTCTCTTTCAGCTATTCACTATACTCCTTCAGTTTCTGGTTAGTTCTTGCCTTAGAAGATACCTCCTAACCATCTCTAGAATGTCTCTTTCCCATGCCATCCTGCAAGAAGTGGGTTGGGAAAGTATACTTCAGTCACTTATAAATACTTACAATAGTAGATCATGAAACTGAAAGTTCCCCTGTACCTGTCAACTGAAATTATATTAGCTAGAACCTTGCCTTTAGAAGTGGGAGTGTACTTGGCAATATAGAAGGTTGTCAAAGGTCAGATGCCTTCGCATTACCAAAGCACACGATACAATAATTTACCCAAAGTATACAGGTAGCTTAACTGGGAACCTTTGGACAGATGTGCATCTGAATCCCAACTCCACCTTTTACAGTTTTACCTCTCTAAGCACAATTTCTCCTTTGAAAAATGAATCTTAATCTTGCTTACCTTGCAGAATTGTTATGAGGGTTATATGTAGTATAAAGCATTTAGTGCCTAGCTGGCAATCAGTTGGAATTTAATAAATGAACTTTCAATACATGCCCACGAATTTATGATATATATTTATATTGACACATATAAAGGTGGGGGTTATTTCTTAAAAACTTTGCAGTCAAAGAAGAAATATAAAAAATACACTTTAGGGGGCGCCTGGCTGGCTTAGTGGGTTAAAGCCTCTGCCTTCAGCTGCCTTAGGCTCAGGTCATGATCTCAGGGTCCTGGGATCGAGTCCCGCATTGGGCTCTCTGCTCAGCAGGGAGCCTGCTTCTCTCTCTCTCTCTCTCTCTCTGCCTGCCTCTGCCTACTTGTGATCTCTCTCTGTCAAATAAATAAATAAAATCTTAAAAAAAAAGAAGTCTTATTATACTATTTTTTCCTTTATACTGCTGAATTTTCATCAGATCTGACATAAACTCTACTTTAGTAAATAGTAAGTTTATGGAATTAAACTCATGTTAAAAACATTCAGTATCTGCCACAGATATTTGGCAAAGATATTTCAACTAATTGATCAAACACAATTGGGACTGGCTGCCTGAACTACTCACTGAACAGAAGTCCAAGTCCTCACAGGAGCAGAATAACATGGAAATGTCTTCCAGAGGGACAAGGGAATCACAACTCAAACCATGTAAACCAGAATTTATCTCAGAATGAATAAGTGGGCAACAAAAACTAATAGATTACTAATGGGACTGTTGCTCAATATAAAGTATGGAAAAGAATCACTGATTATTTCATTTTTACAAATAGGGCCAATTTTATAATATTTAAAAATGTTGAAACAGTTTTCCTGGGGAAAAGTAAAAAGACATAAAGATAAACTCTCAACTTTTTTCTTTTTCTATTTTTTAAGTTTATTATATATATTTATATATATATATACATTTACACGTTATATATTTTTTTATTTCAAGTTTTTATTTAAATTCCAGTTTCTCAGCCCTCCACCTGCCTTTTTTTTGGAGAGACTAGCAGTGTCAGAAACTCTTTATCTACACATTTTACATTATAAAAGTTACCCAAAAGAAGAAACGTCTACGTTCAGGCAAGTATCTGATGAAATTCATCAAGAGAGACAAAAAGATTGAATCCCTTCTCCTACCTCTACCTCCTCTACACTGACCCATAGTTTTGAGTTGCTATCTGAGAACCTGCTCCTCCTGAATAATTAACACAGAGAATTCCAGACTCTCATGAACTCAATAAGTAGTCATATGAACATTTATAATAAAAGAAATACACACATATATACCAACAAAAAGTCTCACAAACCAATTTTTGACATTCCATCTCTCTGAAGACTCATAATATGTCAACTATTCATCAAACTGTCTGAATCTTTTCCTCCACTGCAGGACCCAAAAATTCTTTAAAGTTTAACCTATCCTAAAGTGTATTTTTAAAGTAGTTTTTAAAAAAGATTTTAATTATTTATTTGACAGACACAAGCAGGCAGAGAGGCAGGCAGAGAGAGAGGGGGAAGCAGGCTCCCTGCTGAGCCGAGAGCCCGATGCGGGACTCGATCCCAGGACCCTGAGATCATGACCTGAGCCTAAGGCAGTGGCCTAACCCACTGAGCCACCCAGGCACCCTGTATAATAAGACTTCTTAAAAACTTTTATAAGATTGAAACAAAAGTTTTTAGTCAAAAATTCAATTATTCAAAGACTTAATGTAGTTCCTTTCAATTCTCTGACTTGGTATTCCCCTTTTTCCTCAAAATTCCAGGTGGAAATGCTGATAGTATTAAAAATTCAAAATCAAATACAACTAAATCTTGTATTTATCATTTTTCTCCTGTGAAAATTTATTAAATCTGAGTCTCAGCTTCTTCAACAAAATTACATAATACTTTGCTTGAAGTGGTTTGAGCATTAGTTAGGGAAAAATTATGTAAAAATCTTTGTAGTCAAAAGTGCAATCTCCACTTAGAGCATTTAGACCAGAATAAGCCTCAATGTCTGTCCCTTCCCTTCCTCAAATTATTTTGGTTAGTATAGGATTGGCCCCAATTTAAGGTAAAAGTTTCCTTTTGTTTTTTTTTTTTTCTCAATTGGATTTGCATATGCTTTCATACATTGGGTAAGTATCAATTGAGTTTTTTTTTCTTTTTCTTGCTAAAATAATGGGGTTTTATTAGACGAAATTTGTATGTTATTTTATTTCAGTACGCTGCCTTAAATTAAGGATGACAACGATAACTATCAGTGGATCTCGATAAATTAGTATTTTTGAAAATTCTGGCAAGATAGATGAATAATTTTAAAGACATTTTTACATCACCTAAGCCGCTGAAGATGTCCATGAAAATGAGAGATTTAAATCTAAATATTATCTTGAGCTGGGATTTTTTTTTTCTTTAATCTTTCAGTGTTATACATA
This sequence comes from Enhydra lutris kenyoni, assembly GCF_002288905.1. Lineage (NCBI taxonomy): Eukaryota > Metazoa > Chordata > Mammalia > Carnivora > Mustelidae > Enhydra > Enhydra lutris. The sequence goes on from NW_019154106.1 coordinate 34,786,659, forward strand.
AGTCTGTAAAAGTCATTTTTTCTCAATAGAAAGAAAAGGACCAAATACATATACCAAAAAGCAAGAGATGAATTTAAGGCATCGTTCCATATTTCTAATCTGTATTCTGTAATTTTGGGGGTTAGTAGCTTTACTTTAGTCTTTTCTCTTAGAAATTCTGTCATTTTTAAAACGAATTTGCTTTGAATGCTACTTGTTAGTAGAAACTTCTATGATTCTAAGATAAATATTCCCTTTGTAGTGAATACTGAAGTCAAGAACTAGAGAATTTATAGGGATGGTTACTTAAAACAGTCTACTAACCATGTAAACTGAGGTTTCCTCATTTAAACAGTTTAGAAATTCTTTGAAAATATTTATCTCTCTTTATAGAACCACCCCGTGTATATTGAACATAAACTTATGTGTATGTGGATGGAAATAAAAGGCACAAATGAAGAGACTTTCAAAATTCATTCTGCATTTGGCCCAGTTAAATATGCTTTTTGAAGACTTAATTACCATAGGCATTTTCTAATCCCAACGAGGAAACATGCTAATAAAAATGTAAAATTCATCCATTTGACTGCACAATTTTTATAGACTTATGGAAAGCAAAGTCAATTTTTTTCCTAACAATCATTTTAAAATGCTAACAATTACAATAAAATATTTACTTTGCATGGCATTTTTACAAAGTTCCAAGTTAGATCCTGACTCAAATGAGTAAGATTGAGAATAACTTAAGAAATGACCTGGTCCAACACTAGTTCACTCTGAAAAAAATTACACCACCAGTGGTCCCCCCAAAAAAACCTCATGTTTAATTTTAAATTTCTAGTCATTGAACATAATTACACACTAATGCATTCATTTGTTTACTCATTCACTTCTTTCTATATATTATAGACTAAACACATTCCTACATAGGTGAACAAAGCAGACCATTCCCTCAGTACTTGTGAAGCTTGTATGATATGACTAATCCATAAAAAAAAGTAAATTGCATAGTATATTGCAAGGTGATAGATGGGAAAACTCAAGTCACAGAACCACTTTCAAGAAGTGGTATATTGCATATATATACCATTTGCATAGTATATTGCAAGGTGATAGATGAGGAAAAGTAAATTTCATAGTATATTGCAAGGTGATAGATGGGAAAAAGAAAAAGTACAACAATATAAGGACGACAATAGGTGTCAATATTTATTTAATGTTATCCTATTACTGTATTGAGAAATGCATGGAGATAATGGTTTAACTATTTACATGATAATGAGTTGCTTTTTTAGACAGAAACAATATATGTTTAACTTTGAAGATCATTTATAATTCAGAGGTCACTCTTTTTTTAAATTTATCAATTTTTTATTTTTTATTAAAATATAATGTATTATTAGCCTCAGGGGTACAGGTCTGTGAATCACCAGGTTTACACACTTCACAGCACTCCCCATAGCACATACCTTCCCCAATGTCCATAATCCAACCACCCTCTCCCTGCCTTCCCCCGCACCCCTCACCCCCCCGCAACCCTCAGTTTGTTTTGTGAGATTGAGAGTCTCATAGGTCAAGCAGAGAGAGTCAGTTATCATATGGTTTCACTTATTTGTGGAGCATAAGAAATAACATGGAGGACATGGGGAGATGGAGAAGAGAAGGGAGTTGGGGGAAATTGGAGGGGGAGAAGAACCATGAGAGACTATGGACTCCGAAAAACAATCTGAGGGTTTTGAAGGGGCAGGGGGTGGGAAGTTGGGTGAGCCTGGTGGTGGGTATTATGGAGGGCACGTATTACATGGAGCACTGGGTATGGTGCTTAAACAATGAATTCTGTACACTGAAAAGAAATTTAAAAAATAAAAAAATTATTTAAAAACTAAAAATAAAAAAAGAGTCTCAGAGGTCACTTGTAAGTGGTTTTTAGGAGGTTGGCTAAATGAGCTGAGGTTTTCCTACAAATCCTAAATTCTAATTCTTGTGGGACTATAAGGTACCTTTCTTTCTTTCTTTCTTTTTTTTAAGATTTTTAAATTTATTTACAGCAGAGAGAGATAGCGAGAGAGGGAACACAAGCACACTGGGGAGCTGAGAGGGAGAAGTAGGCTCCCCGCCAAGGAGGGAGCCTGACATGGTGCTCCATCCCAGGACACCAGGACCATGACCCTAGCGGAAGGCAGACGCTTAATGACTGAGCCACCCAGGCACCCCTAGGGAGCTTTCATTTATCTGCTTCATGGTTTGGGTACAAGAATCTGGGCTAATTTCTGTTACGAATATACACTTCTTGAAAGTGGTTCTGTGACTTGAGTTCATTGCTGAGTTCTCGAGTGTCTGTATTGTCACCAGACATTTTCCACCCTTCATTGTTCTGAACTTGTAGTTCTGTCTGGAGTGTTTTACCTGCTCCTTTTCACAAACAAGGTCTCAAATCAGATGCCACTTTTCTCAGAGACCTTTCTGTCACATTAATTAAATCATCTGCTCCACTCTGGTGTTCTATCATATTAACTGTTTTATTTTCTTCATGACACTGAAGTTAAAGAATTACTTTGTGTGTCCTTATTTACTGCCCTTCTCTTCCACAATTGGAGCTCCCTGAAAGCCTGTCTCTAATCTGTCTCATTCAGGGCTAAAACTGCAGTTCCCGCACAGAGACAGAGTGGATACTAAATGAGTCCTCTTTGAGTAAATGAGTGCCCCTACTAGCCCATAGTTAAGGTTACATTTCTGTTTAGTATTTTCACTGTAGTTAAGTTGTTAGTCCTAGAGTAAATACATTTAAACAAATTGACTCATAGTTCAGGAAATAATACATTTTAGAGTCTGTGCTATTCCAGTAGTTAAATAGTGGGCTCTGATGTTCAAATTCTAGAGCTGGTATTGCCAAACATAGTTACTCTTTCCGTGATTTTAGGTAATTAAATTTACCTTTCTGTGTCTCAATATCTCATCTGTAAAATGAGGATAATAATACGGAACACCTGGGTGGCTCAGTAGGTTAAGTGTCCAAAGTCCTGGGATCAATCCCCACATCAGGCTTCCTGCTCTGTGGGGAGCCTGCTTCTCCCTCTCTCTCTGCTGCTCTCATTCTGTGCTTTCTCTCTCCCATTCTCTCTCTCTCTCTCTCTCTCTCTCTGTCAAATAAGTAAAATCTTTTTTAAAAGATGAAGTTAATAATACTCATCAGAGTAACCTCATAAGGGTATAATTCTTAAAAAAAACCTGATATAAAGTAATCATTCAATAATTGTCTTAAATTTTTATGTGACTATAATTCTCAACATGTGGTTATATCTGTGCATATAATTAAAATACAGCACAAGAAAAACTATTTCATATGTAGTAAGGCTGTGGCTAAGGATATAGGTGATTGTATTTTTCAACCAAAACAGTATCTCTAGATGGAGTAGCTGTTTCGGAAACCCATTTAAGTTAAGGTGAATTGCAGAACATAAAATGTTATGTAAAGATAGGCCATCTCAAATCTGCTGAATATGTGACTACTTAAATCTGTATTCGTTATAAATTGTCTGTAGCCTCAGCGGTAGTTTCTTTTGATGTTCTTAAGTCCTACAATATTTCTGTGAGAATATTTTTTCATTGAATGGGTCCTCAGAGACATGCAATGCCAGATTGTGGCTTTGCTAAAATACATTCTTTAAGTATATTTTCTCATTGCTATTTTAAATTTCTGAGCAAAACATTTGGCTGCCTTAAAATCATGTGAGTCAAATTTCAACTATTCTTAAAAAGTATGATAGTAACATAATAATTCTCTTCACCCAAGCATTCTCCAAAACTTACATTAAACTAGTACTACTTTGTGAAAGAGGTATTTTTCATTACTTCCAAATGCCCGTATAAGATTCCTCTGTCTTCAAATACATTCATCAGGTCCTTTCCTAAAAGTAGAGGTCAGACTTTAGCATCATCAAAAGAAAGAAGGCAGAAATAGTGCCTCAAAAGATGAATGTATTTCTTCAGAACTGAGAAAACAAAATGTTTTATGAGGGAGGAAATGGCCTTGGAAATTAATATTTAAGATGATCAAACTGTAACAATATGTGTAGAAAGAATTTCTTACCTCTAGTATCACGTGTTAAATTCTCTAGTCTCTTTAATAAAGTGCCTTTTTGAAATACAAGGGTTGACAAGAGCTCTGGCTTTGACAATGGTACCATTTCTGTGGTGGAAGTCTTAGAAAGAAAATAGCGTCCCTACTTATGCCTAAATTCTCATGCTGGTGGTTTATTCTGGAATCCTATGTAGTACTCTACAAGTTTTACTCCTCAAAAAAATAAAAAGAAACAAGAAAACAACCAACCTTTACTAAGTTTCAGTTAAACCATGTTAGTTCTCTAGGTAATTTATCCATTTGATCTCAGATACATTTCTTATCTTTTTCAAAGAAGCTGTTGTATTTGTTTATCTGAAAAGGGACTTGAATCTAGAATATAAAGAACTCTTAAAACTTAATACTATAAAGAAAAGGGTAAAGGATCTGAATAGACAGTTCTCCAAAAATATGTAGAGAGCAAGTAAGCCACATGAAAAGACGCTTGACATTATTGCTCATTAAAGACATGTAAATTAAACCATGAGATAAAATTCATACTACTGGGGTGACTGAACTTGCAACTTTTGAAATCTTGGCATCACCACCCAAGTATCACTTAAAATTATTTCAGCTTGTGTTTAATGTCTTGTATAGTGTGCTTTCCATCTGAATCTCTAGACCTGTGTTCTACCATCATCACCCATTACTTACTGAGTTCCTTGCTGTTTTCCCCACCATCCTTGACACTTGTTGGTATGATGTAGCAGCTCCATTTTTAACGAGCCTGCAGGTGATAGTACTGCAGATGGTGTAGTTGTTGTGTTCTGTACAACAGCTATGAAAGCCCTCACTTGGAAAAGTGGCACACCTATATTTCCAGACGCTGCCAGCCTGAGTGTAGTTGTTTTGTTTTCTTCTCTCAGAGTTTTTCTTTTCTTCTTAAAGAAATAAAAGGTGCTTTGTTTCCTTCGCCCAATATCTACTCAAATTATGTATACCTTGCAAATGCAGATCCTTTCATGTTTATGTGTTTGATTTACAAAGATGAACAAGGGAATTGCTGGACTACTACTATTACTAAAAAATCTGTGTTGGGGCAGTGAAGGTGATGTGGAAGTTATTGCCTAAAACAAATGCTCACTTGAATTTTATAGATTGAATTTATCTTTTGTTCCTGAAACTATAATTTAAGGGGATTTTTTTGGTATTTATAACTTTTCTCAAATGAACTGTACCACATTTTGACAGGAAGCTACCAAGAAGTTTAGTGACCATGGGGTGTCACTTGTTACTGATTTCCAAATCAAAATCTCTTGGGGGATGAAGATATTGCCTTATAGTTTTACTTCTTTGGAGTTTTGAAAATACAAACTGGGTATCATTCTGGAAAGTATAACTCAATAGAGTTTACTATAGCTGGGTAATCCATACATTTAAATAAAAAAGCAACAACAACAATAACTATAACAACAACAACACACCTCCTCAGTTTAGTCTATCAACCAGGTTTGGGAACCATCTAAACTGTGGATCTTATGTCACTAGCTTCAAAAGCCCTCTGGAATATTTTTCTAAAGCTTCAGATACTAAACTGTCCTGTATTTAATGTATCTGAATTTCAGTACGTGGGAGCCCAGGAATCTGTATGTTAAACAGATTCTACTGTTAATTCGTATGTATGCAAATATTCAAATATTCATGAAAAATAATGCGTCAATTCAGTGTTGCCTGCAGCTCCATGAATGGAACACAGAACAACATTTAGAACCAAAATGTCTAAAAAACTGAAATGTCTAAAGAACTTTACAAGGATAGTGGTTAAGGTAGAAGGAATATTTTCCATATTGCTGGTTTTTTAAATGTGAAGTTACAGAGAAGTTAAAAAGGATAGTGGAATTAATATAATCTTTCACTTAAATTTATCAACTGTTAGCTCTTTGGCTTTTTTTCCCCTTTAGTTGAACCATTTAAGGTATTTTTGTAGATACTACATACTTTATTCCTAAATACTACAGATAGGAAATTAAAATTTCCCTATTGCTTTGATAATGCCTTTTGTAATGGTCTGTTTTGTTTCCAATCAGGAATTACATATTACACTTAGTTGTCTTATCTTTTTCATCTCCTCTAATCTAGAATAGTTTGCGTGCCTTTTTTTAAAAATCTTTCATAACACTGATCTTTTTTAAAGATTTCAGTGAGGTTATCTTTAATGTCTCTAATTTTTTTTATCTGACTGTTTCTTTGTAGTTTCAGGTTAAATATTTTTGTTTAGAATTCTGTAAGGTGATAATGCTGTTCTCTGTATTGTAGTGGTGCATTGAGATGTCAGTTTGTACTGTTACTGGTGATTTTAACTTTGGTCTCTGGATAAAAATGGTGTCTTCTAGATTTCTTTACTGTACAGGTACATTTTCTGTTGTTATTAGTAAGTAATATGAAGAGAGATCCCAAGATATTATTGGCTTGAAATTAATATCATAGGTCTTAAAATGGAGATTTGCATATTCAGGCATTTCTTCTATGATGGTTTGGCATTCTTAGCAAAGACTAGATATTCCTTTTCAATATTCCCACCCTTAGTGTCTGTTTGCTTTGTTTGTGTCATCATGGGCTCATGAATTCTTTTAAATATATATAGCATATGTTATAATTCATAACAGCTATTATTTCTTTTAATCCCCAAAATGTCTCAGATAAGGCCAGTGGCAGACTCTTCAAACTCTTCAAAGGGTCCTATGAATCCTTTGATATATTATTACCATATATTGAGCATTTCCATACTTTTAGGCACAACAAAGTATGTCATTTTATGCTTTTTCTATCCTTACTCTCTGGAAGCAGCAATTTGTTTAAGAAACCCTGGGGTGCCTGGGTGGCTCAGTAGGTTAAGCATCTGTCTTCGGCTTGGGTCATGATCTTAGGGTCCTGAGATCGAGTCCCACATTGGGCTTCCTGCTCATTGGGGAGCCTGCTTCTCCCTCTCCCTCTGCTGCTCCCTCCTGCTCATTATTGGTCTCTCTCTGTCTCTCTCTTTGTCTCTTGCAAAAATAAAAAATACTTAAAAAGAAGAAGCAGAAGAAGCAGCAGCAGCAGCTGCTGCCCTGGCTATTTCAGTGGTGAAAGAGAGCTAGAAACCAAGATCAGGTGTGTTTTATAATTAAGTTGCCATTGTTATTTGGCCCATTCCATGGAAACAGCCGTGTGTGTGTGTGTGCGTGTGTGTGTGTGTGTGTGTTTGTGTATTTCAAAATTATGAGTTCATAAAAGCACTTCTACTGTGATCATACACCATAAGCTTTTTTTTTTCTGCTTGCCCCATTGCATATTCGTATTTCCCCTTTCCTTGCATAGAGAAAATTTGGTGTCCAAAACTTTAAGGTACTTGTCTTGTTTGCTTAATGCCATAATACACATCAAGTAATTTGGGAATTACTTTATCAATACTACTACTGCTACACACATACACAAACACATACACACACAAGCTTGCTATTAAAACTCAAGATTTCTTTGCATTTTTTCCCTTAAAATAGATCCCACTGGTCACATATAGTCATAGTATTATGTTCAAAAGTTACTTGAACTTGTTTTTAATTTATTTACTTGTGTTTGTTTGTATTATCAGTTTAAAATATAATTAATTTTGTTTCTGTTCATAATCACTCAAAAAGGTTTTTTACATCCTTACTGATTTTGGGGGGAGGAATGTCAAACATTAAGTTGCTTCAAACATCAAACATTAAGAAAAATTACATCCTCTTTCTTTTCTCTTCCACTGGGATCTCACCTCATCTGTGTAGATGATTGATTTGACTCATTTTGATTTGATTTATATTTCTCTGTCTTCCTTTTAGCAAATTATGTGTAACATATATATGTATTTATATGTAAAATGTTTATGTTTATAGTTTTTACATAAACTGTACACACAAACACCCATTCTTGGTTCCTCTTTTTTTACATAAAAGGTAGCTTATTATTTTGCAATTTGCTTTTTCCATTTAATAATATATCTTATAGGGACGCCTGGGTGGCTCAGTTGGTTAAGCAGCTGCCTTCGGCTCAGGTCATGATCCCGGCGTCCTGGGATCGAGTCCCACATCGGGCTCCTTGCTTGGCGGGGAGCCTGCTTCTCCCTCTGCCTCTGCCTGCCATTCTGTCTGCCTGTGTTCGCTCTCTCTCCCTCTCTCTCTCTGATAAATAAATAAAATCTTAAAAAAAAATAATATATCTTATAAATCACTCCAGATCAGTCATAGACATTGTCTTCATTCTTTTTGGCAGTTATATAATAATGGTACCCTGTTATATGGACGTATGAATATCTTTAATCTATATTTGGCATTGATCTCATTCCCAATATTTTTGCTGTTAAAAGTAATGCCACAGTGAGTAAAACTATACATATTTTTCACACTCCTGAAGATGAGCCTTCAAGGTAGATTCTTAGAAGTGGGCTTGCTGGGTAAAATGTAAATAGATATGTAGTTTTATTAGATATTGACAAATTCTTCTCCAGAAGGGTTGTAATCTTACCAGTAGCACACTAAAGTGTCTAACAGCCTCATTTGTATGGTATGTTTGAAAGGCTTTTGAATTTCTGCCAATATTATGGGTGATAAATGTTATCTCATTGTAGTTTTCATTTGCATTACTATCATCATGAAAGAAGTTGAGTGTCTTTTTATAAATTTTAGCCCATTTTGTGTTATTTTGTGAACTGTTACTGTTACAGTATTACTCATTGTGTTTTTGATATTTTCCCCTTAAGTTGTATGAGTTTCTTTTAGGTTAGGGAGGTTGTCCTGTTATTACTGATATTTTTTGGAAATATTTCCCTGTTTTCATTTATATTTTGGCTTTATTCATAGTGTGCAACTTTTTTCTTACTTTGCAACATATTTTAATGTAGTTGAATTTATTTCACACTTGTTTTATTCGATATGTTTTTAACTTATTAAAAAAAACAGAATTCAACTGAGTAAATTTGAAGATCTAATTGACTTTATTAAATGGTTCATGAATGGGGCAGCATCCCATCCAGCAAATAGAGGGAAGCTCTGAGGAATTATACAAAATGGAAAGTATTTATAGGAAGGAGGGTGGGACAAGAAAGTTTTCAGGAAAAGAAAAGAAAGGATTGTTCCAGGCAAGGTCACCTTCCCTTAGGAGACAGAGCCAGGGGTCTTATTAAGTAGATTATATCATTTCTTTTGGGGATATGGGGAGGGCCCCTGTGACATATTACCGCACTGGTACTTATCAGAAAATTCCTGAATGACAGGTTAAGACTTATTTTATGGGAGGTTGAAATTGCAATCAGATTAGGTAGTAAGCCCCAATTGGTTACTTGGCCTAGCTGTTGTGATGGTATTTTGGGCCTGTAGTTTTCTTTTTAACAAAACCATACCTGAAAAGTTTTTAGGTCATCTTCAAGTTATAAAAATAATCTGTTTTTTTCTAGTACTGATATGACTTATTTTGTATTTCTGTACTCATTTATTTTTGATCTATAAATCATTTAGAGTTTACTCTTGTATATTGTACAGGATCTTGGTTCAGTTTGGCTTTTACCAAATTTCTATCAGGTTGCCCACCACAAGTTATTAAAGGTCAATTTTTTCTCAGTGATTTGAAATACTTTGATATCCTGCATTGCTGCCTGCACTCCAGTATATTTCTGAACTTTTTCTTTTGTTCTGATGATTCATCTATCAATTCAAGTGCCAGTAGCCAAGGGGAGTAATCTTCATCAGTTACTCAGTGGCTGTTAGAATTGCAAGTACTTTTGTTTAAATCAATCATGTGAACATCAAGAGAGAGACTGTTGGAAATCCTAGGAAATGACATTTATTGAAACAGTTTTTCAACCTAAATTAATTAGTCTCAGTCTTTTTCAGTTACCATGTCTGTTTGTGCCATCTATTTTGAAGTTGTAAGGCTTTTGAAAGAGCCAGTTATTTAATTTAGTTAGAACATGAGTAGCATGTAAGAAGCAGCATTTAAAACCTTAGTGTCTTCTAGGCTGCTCTCTTTCAAGTTATTTTTTACCTTTTTAATTTATGTTTCTAGGGTTATTTGCTTTGATTTGTTATTTGACATATGCACCTTGAATGAAGAATGAGAAAACTTAAAGAATCTGCCTAAAAATTGTGCCAAATGGTGTTCCAAGTGTAAAAGAATAGAATTTCACTCAAAGGATAATTACACATACATCTTAATTAATGAACACATAATACAAAATTGTATTATTTATGTGCTTATTAGTTCCTCAGATACAAACATTTTTATTGAAATAGCTTGTTGTTTTCTTGAGTTCAGAATAATTTACATTTGCTCTGATAGTTTTAAAAAATAAAATCTGACAGATTTTATTATTTATTTTTATTGTCTTTAAATTTGTATGTCATTGTATAAAAGTAGCAGTACTATAATTTTAGGAAAAATAGTACAGAAAACTAGTTACCTTTGTTAAGCTCTGTACAATATTCTGGAATAATGACTGTTTAACTGACTTTATCACACTGTGCACTAGGATCCTGACTGCCAGAGTTGGCCTTGATACTCTTTTGTAAAAAATATCTATAGGATTTCTTTCAATATAGAATTTTCTGAAGACAGTTCTTAAAGATAAAATAGCCAGTTATTTTACCAGCAAAATGGATTTATTCAGAATAGCAGAAGTACAATTTGGGACACACAAGCTATGGTAAAAACACAGGCAAATCCTACAAATTAAGAAGAATGTGCAGCACCTGGGTGATTCAGTTGGTTAAGTTGTTAAGCGTCGCACTCTTGATTTCAGCTCAGCTCATGATCCCAGCATTGTGAGATCACAGGTTGGGCTCCACACTGAGTGTAGAGCCTGCTTAAGACTCTCTCCCTCCCTCTCTCTCTGTCCACCCTCCCCCCCAAAAAAGAGAAGAAGAATGTTATTTTATGGAGATGGAGGAAGTTAGGAGAAATCATTTTGAATGGAAGTCTATTGGAGAAACAGAGTTCAGGGTGAGGTTGCTTTCTCAGAGCTAAGTTGCAGGGGTAATCAATTTATTGTATGAGATGCAGTGTACATCATTCCCTCTTGGGGGCTGGTAATTGATGATTCTTTCCTGTTGGGAATTCTTCTGTTAGAGTCTGGAATTGACAATTCTTCCTATAACTGATATTGAGTAATACTGGCTCTCCCTACCAGCCTCTTAATTCTAATGAGGTTTCTCTTTATTAATTTCCATACAGCAAAAAAACTAATTCTTAATAATTGAATGCATACGTTAGAACAAGAATGACACATTTTTTTTTAGTCTGTTAATTTAGAACAAGGGTCAGGAAACTATGGCCCATAAACCAAATCTGTCCAACCATTTTTATAAATAAAGTTTTATTGTAACACAGTCATGTCATTTGTTTACCTACTATCCACTACAACTTTTCCACTAAGATGACAAAGTTAAGTAGGTATGACAGAGTCCATACAAACTTTAAAACCTGAAATATTTACCATTACACTCTTCCAAGAATATGGTAGCTGTTCTCTGACTTAAAAGATACCACATACAGCAAACTATAAATAATACAAAGCAATATTTTATCAGTTATCTATACCACATGCTATAGATTAAATATCTGTGCTTCCCCATCCCGAATTAATATATTGAAATCCTAACCCCTGATGATACTAGGTGGTAAAGTCTTTGGAAGGTAATTAGGACCCTTATAAAAAAGTCATAGAACTCCCTGGCCCCTTCTGTTATGTGACATTCTAAGAAGTCAACAGTGTGCAGCCCAGAGGAGGGCCCTCACCAGAACCTAACCATGCTGTCACCCTGATCTTGGACTTGCAGCCTCCCATACTATGAAAAATAAATTAACTGTTGTTTATGAGACACTCATTTTATAATTTTGTTGCAGCTAAGATGCTACATCACAAAACAACTCTCAAAATTTAGTGGCTTAAAGTAACAATTAGTTTGCCTCATTCTGTAGTTTGATTGACTCCAACAATGGGATTGTGCTCTGTTAAGTAATAGTCTCAGCTAGAAAGTCCAAGGTGGTACAGGTGCTAACAGTTGGTCCTGACTTTTATCCATGAGGCCTCAGTTCTCTGAGTATCGGATCACCTATATGGCAGTCTGTTTTTTCACATAGGTGTCTCAGTGTTTCAAGGGAATGAAGGCAGAAACTACATGACCATTGAACTGTTTGTAAACACCCATCAGGAAGAAACCAAGCTTTATTCAGCATTACATTACGAGTAGTACTTGGCAGGCACGTGGTTTTGGAGAAATGAGAGAGGAGAAATGGACCTCAAAGCATAATTTGAAGAAAATAAGCTTAATCATGACCATTGTAACCTTTGATGGCAAATCTCTAGGTGAGAGGTGAGCCCATGCCATCCCTTGTTTTATCTGAGTTTTATGGTATGGAAAAGAGCCTCTGACAAAAACTTCATTTGCTTGTTTTGTCTTGTTAGGAGTTGATCAGATTAGTATTAGAGACTGTAATAATTACTTGGGCCAAAGGTAGAGAGGATTGAAAGTAGAAGTCTCCTTTGTGCATATTCAACATTAACATGCAATGCTAACAGCACTCTTCTGCCTGCTGTAAATTCATGAAGGAATTTCTAACACCTGGACTGTGATTTACGCTGTGGAATTTAGCCATCTGGTAAACAAACTTTAACATGCCAGGCCCTAGACCTTCACAAGGTTGGAATATTTTCTTCCAGGTCCATGACTTATGAGTGTTTATCATGTTTACTTGAAAGGTTTTATCAGGTTAAATTGTGCGCTAAAATAACAATCATGCTTGTTTCACTTGAGTCAATTTTTGGGGGGTCAGAAAGCCTAAATATTTTAAAAGTCAAATGTATTGTAACAACCCTCTCTCTTTCTAACTAGGACAACCTTGGATAGATAAAAGAAAGATGAAGATAGAAAGCATTGAAAACAGGCCTGGAGAGACACTTTCTATATACAGATAACATAGTCTTTTATTTTAGAAAATGACTAAATTTAATGGTGTAACCAGTTTTGTCTGTAACCTTTACATTTATTACCTTTTTTTTAGCTCTAGAGTTAGCATTTAGCATAAGGAGAGATTTTCAATTCTTTTTATAAATAACATTTAAAAAAGTGAAGCTTAGGGTAAATTTTATTGAAGGCTAGCAATATTCAGAATACTCTGTTCAATGAAGCATTTTGATGTTATACTCATTTATAATTTCTTTTTTTTTTTTTTAGATTTATTTATTTTAAAGCAGGAGAGAGAGCACAAGCTAGGGGAAGAGTTGCAGGAGATGGAGAGAATCTCAAGCAGCCTCCCCACTGAGGGTAGAGTATGACTCAAGGATCAGTCCCACCATCCTGAGACCACAACCTGAGCTGACCAGAGCTGAATCAAAAGTCAGACACTCAACCAACTGAGCCACCCAGTGTTTTGCTCATTTAATTGACTCTCTTTATGCTTCCCTATGCTCCCCATGCTCCCTGTGATTATCAAATTGACACAGGATAGGTTTTATTATAAAAACTTTTTACAGGGGACTCATACCAACCAAGCAAATCTAGGATTTAACAAAAATTGGTCAGCTTAAATTTTAGACTTCCTATGTCAAATTTAAGAGTCTTGTGTTAAAAATGTCACAAAGGTCAGATAGTATTATTTAAAAAAATTAAAATCAAGGTATTATTTTTGCTTAATAAAGATATATTTAGTGCCAAGCATTCATTGTACAGAGAACATTTTAATTGCTTTACTTATTTTGTCCTCACAATTACAACTTTGATTAGGTCTTAATATTTGTTCAGACGGAAGCAAGTTAAGTAAAGTAAAAAACTTGCCCAAGTTAAATCATAAAGCAAGAATTCAAATTCAGACCTGGCCTATTCCAAGAACCACACTCATATGATCTCTGTAGTTTCTCTGTGAACGTGTGTACAGCCATGTTATATGTTATCTGAAATGAAGCACTTATCTGAGAGCTAGATACAGGTTTACATATTTTGGGGAATATAATAGAATAATTAAATGGCTAGCCAGAAGCCTGCTGGGGCATTTATGGCACCACTAGGGTAAACAACCTTTAATCTTATCTTTGTACAGCTAAGCCCTTTTGTCTGCATAATTTCACTGTGTATCCTTTTGTCTGGAATTGTTCCCTGACCAATTTTATATTGTAGTAGAATAGAGTATTGTGCCACTAAAAAGGAAATGAGCTTTGGATATAGATACAGTTGAATCCTAGCAATACCAACAGTGTTATTTAGGTAGGCTACTCCGTTTTTTGAGCCATGGATTCTTTACTTTAAAATAAAGGTAATGATTGTACCTGATTTAATTTTCTGAGTTTTGATGAGGATTAAGGGACCACTATGTGTGGAACATTGTTGTCACCCAGTGTAAAAATGATGGTCTCTGTATTGCTTTATCCTAGTTATCTATTTTTTTAAGACTTTTGAGGATAATTTTTTTTTTTAAGATTTTATCTATTTTAGAGAGAATGCAAGGAGGGGAGGAGGGGGAGGAGCAGAGTGAGAGGGACAAGCAGACTCTATGCTGAGTGCATGCTGACATGGAGCTTGATCATAGCCCAAGCTGAAATAGAGTCAGACGCTCTATCAACTGAGCCACCCAGGCCCCCCGTTATCCTAAATATCTTTGTAATCTACTTTAGGATTTCTGTTCTTTCTTAAATAGTGCTACTTTTCGTTTTCCTTGAGTCTCAACAGTAAGTATTTATAGAATGATTTGTACATGCCAAGCACTATGCGGATATCTGGGAGGAATAGAAATGTGTGATAGATAACTGGATGTGGAAGGATTAAAATTGTCTAAGAGGTTTCAGGTCAGAGTAACTAGGAAAAAATTGAAACTCCTTTAAGGGGAAGGGAAATGAGAATAATTTCTATGGCAGAGGTGTAGTATTTAGTCATGTTTAGAGCGAGAGCTTGGCTTTGGATAGGAATTATCCATCCTGCATTTGGAAATTTGGGAATAAAATTGGGACAAGACATTTTGTCTAAGTTTCATTTTTCAAATTTGTTAGATTGAGTGACAGTTGAAATAATAGTATTAAAAATAACTATATAAAAATAAAGTTGAAAGATCAGGCATGAAACCATGGAGAATGCTCTCATTAGAGAGAGTGAGAATCATGTAGTAATTTTCTTTCTCAGTCTGGCTTATTTCACTTAACCTAATGCCCTCAAGGTCCATCTATCGTATAGTAAATGGAAGGATTTCCTTCTTTCTTATGACTAAATAGTATTCCGTTGTGTGTATATGTGTGTATGTTTACACACACACATATATACCAACATCTTATTCATTCTGTTAATGAACATTTAGGTCGTTTCCATGTCTTGGCTATCATGAATATGCTGTAGTGAACATGGGAATGTGAATATCTCTTTAATATCCTTCCTTTTCAGTTTGGATGCTTTTGTTTTTTCCCCCAATCCCCAAATACTCTGACCAGGGCTCCACTACTGTGTTGAATGAATTAGTGATATTGGGCATCCTTTTCTTGTTCTGGATGTTAAACGAAAAATGTTCAGCTTTTCACCCTTGAGTATGATGTTAGCTGTGAACTTGTCATATATGTTGAAGTGTGTTCCTGCTTCATGTTGAAGTACATTCCTGCTATACTCAGTGTGTTGATAGTTTGTATCATTAATGGCTGTTGAATTTTGTTAAATGCTTTTTTGCATCTATAGAGATGATCACATGATTTACATCTTTCATGTTGTTAATGTGGTGTATCACACTGATTGATTTGCAGACGTTGAACTATCTTTGCAACCAAGAGACAAATCTTACTTGATCCTAGTATGTGATCCTTTCTTTCTTTCTTTTTTTTTTTTTTTTTCTAAAAAGGGAGAGAGGGGTTGAGGAGGTGCAGAGGAGGAGGGAGAGAGAGAATCTTATGCAGTCTCCATGCCCAGCACAGAGCCTGACACAGACTCCATCTCACAACCCTGAGATCATGACCTGTACTGAAATCAAGAGTTGGATCTTAACTGACTGAGCCAGCCAGGTGCCCCTAGTATGTGATCCTTTTAATGTAGTGTTGAATTCAGTTTGCTAATATTTTGTTGAAGGTGTTTTCATCTATGTTCATCAGAAATGTTGGCCTATAATTTCCTTTTCTTATTGTATCCTTGTTTGGCTTTTGGTATTGGAATAATGATGGCTTTATAAAATGAGTTTATTATTTTTTTCAAATATTTTATTTATTTGAGAGAGAGAGAGAGAGCACATAAAAGAGAACAAAAGAGAGAGCATGGGCAGGGGGTGGGGCAGAGGGAAAGGGAGAAGCAGATTCCCTGCCAAGCAGGGATCCCAACATGGGGCTTAATCCTAGAACCCTAGGATCATGACCTTTATTGAAGGTAGAAGCTTAACTGACTGAGCCATCCTGGCGCCCCGTAAAGTGAGTTTGGAAGTGTCCCTCCCCTTATATTTTTTCGGAAGAGTTCAAGAAGGATGGGTTATTCATTCTTCTTTAAATGTTTAATAGAATTCACCAGTGAAGCCATTTGGTCCTAAACTTCCCTTTGTTGGGATTTTTTTGATTACAGATTCAATCTTTTTATTAGTAATTGGTGTGTTCAGAATCTCTGTTTCTTCTTGATAGGTTGTACATATTTAAGAATTTATCCATTTCTTCTAGGTTGTCCAAATAGTTGGTATGTAATTGTTCATAGTACACTGATGGCCTGGAAATGGAAATTGAGTATTAAAGACAGAAAAAGAGCTTTACTTAATATTTTTAATATATTTCTTTTATATATTTTAAACTCATGATTTGGTCAGTATGTGCATGAAATGACCAAAATTTTCTTCATTAATTAATGCTGCTGATTTTTTTGCTCTGTCTTTAAAATTCAGTATTATTTGATGCTTGTGATAGCAGTAGCAATAATCATTATTTTAAGACTGACTATTCAGATACTTTGTGTGTATTTTTTGAGTGGTTCTTACTCTAAATCATTTGTGTCATTATTATTTAAAATGTAAATAGTTATAACTCTTATATTGATATAAAATACACACATTTTAAAGATTTTATTTAGGGGCACTTGGGTGGCTTGGTGGGTTAAAGCCTCTGCCTTTGGCTCAGGTCATGATCCCAGGGTCCTGGGATTGAGCCCCGCATTGGGCTCTCTGCTCAGTGGGAAGCCTGCTTCCCCCTCTCTCTCTGCCTGCCTCTCTGCTGCCTACCTGTGATCTCTGTCTGTCAGATAAATAAATAAAATCTTTAAAAAATAAAAATAAATAAATAAATAAAAATTAAAAAATAAAGAGTTTATTTAAGTCATTAATTAAAGGGGGATATACTAAGATGTTACTACAGGTTCAAAGGAGAATTTACATACCACTTCACACATTTAGTCAAAAAGGAGTGTTGAAATGAATTTAAAAATAGATGCAAAAACAGGAAAACCTGCTAATTTCTACGAGCTAATTATCATTTGTGTTCCATCAGACACAATTTGGTTTCTGTCATCAGGAGTTAGTTATATTTTTGTCACTTTTCTACAAATGACAGACTTGTAAAGTAGCTCAAAGACAATGGAAGGTGATATCCCTCATAGAATCAGATAAAATAGAAGGATATGCTGCACATGACTTATTTTCCATTGAAAGTATCCAGTAATCCTTTGGTCCACTTAAAATTTCCTTCATGGTTTTCCCTACAATTCACATTTTACAGACTAAGAAATTAAAAGCAGAG
This sequence comes from Enhydra lutris kenyoni, assembly GCF_002288905.1. Lineage (NCBI taxonomy): Eukaryota > Metazoa > Chordata > Mammalia > Carnivora > Mustelidae > Enhydra > Enhydra lutris. Next base: position 34,804,439 of record NW_019154106.1, read on the forward strand.
AAATAATAGCTTCACCTAGATCTCACAGTGCTAGACCTTAGAGGGAAACCAAGCTCTATTTCCAGGGACACCTCTCTTAACCTATAGGGTTCTTATTTCTCCTGTGGTTATGACTCTGTGTCCCATGGAGTATTTTGTAATGTCTGGGGATAGGTTTCGTGGTCACAGCTTTAGTGTTCTTTGACATCTGGTGGTTATAAGGTAGGGATGTTGCTACATACCAAATAGTGCAGAAATCAGCCACCATGATAAAGAATCATCCAGCTTAAAATGTCAGTGGTGCCAAGGTTGAGAAAAGTTTTTTTACGACATAGACTCCTTTAATCAACTCTAAGCTAAGTATCTCATTTTATTTGTGTTTCTGTTTGTCATAAATAATGCTTGTACGAAGTGAAATAACACATTTGAAGCAACAGTGTTACCCAACATTAAAGTTATAAAAACCATTTGTGGGCTTTTTTTCCTCCAAGGCGTCAGATCACTTTAACAAACACACTTTGTTTAGTGATACACATTTCATTATGCTCACAGGCTCTTAGGAGAGTCTGTGATGCTGGAGGGGCTCTTTACAGTGGCACAGGAGGAAATCTTGCACAGAAACCAAAGCAAATACTGCTCATTTAAGAAATTCAGCTTTGAATAAATATATATATATATATATATATATATATATATATATATATATATGAAGCACAACAGATGATCCTGCATACCCTGTAGCTTAGCAACAACCCCTTTAAAACACTTTCTCCATGCCAGGAGACCATGGCAAAGTTTTCACAGAGCGCTATCGTAAAGAAGATAAGTAGATTTGACTTTTAGGCTTTCATAAAAACCTTAAAATAAGTTTTAAAAATACATCAAAATAGAACTATAATATTTTTGTGGGTCACATTGTGTTTAGTTCTACACCATTGTTTTCTTATTTGTCCTGGAATACAAAGTTCCGATATAACCTTATGTTACTGTACTAAAAATAGTATCATATTGTTCAAATAGAAGAGCAGCTATGCTTCTTTTCCCCTTTATCTTGCTTTCCATGAAGATATCCTTAGTTCATGCTCCTTGAAACTTTGAACTCAGCCAACACCTGGAAGGTTTTACTGTCCCTAACAGAAAAGTGATATTCTCACACAGATTTTCGCCGTGTCTCAGGGTTATATCTTATTGTCACAACTTGTTTTGCCTGGCATCTCCCATCCCGGTAGATCACCTCCTTCAGAGATATTTATGGCTGTCATCTTGGCCCTCCAAGAGTGCCTGCTGCTTCCTAATACTCAGTATGACTATGTGACTTATGGCTGTTCTGATTTGCAGGTATCCCCAGCTCCTTAACTTACTCCATAATCTGCAACTGCCAGGACTCCCGTAAGGCAAGATGTTCCATCTACAATTAATCTAGCATTGCCTCTGGCTGGGAACAGCAAGGCTTAGCAATTTGAAGGAAGGAGAGTAGACTTGTTTCTGGAAAACTAGCAACTTAAACTAAGCTAGCAACATCCTAGTCTATCAAGGGATATTAAAATGTTTCCTCAAATATATTTTCCATCTGTCTGCATTCTAATGTTTTAGATGAGGTGACTTGTTCTTATTTATTGATCTGTAATAAATTATCCCCAAATGAATACTATTTTGTTAAATCTCATCATCTTGCAGTTCAGGAATTTAGATAAGATGCTCCATGTAGCGTTGACCCAGTTCTCTCGGTGGGCTTCAGCTATTCGCGAGGCTGGTTGAAGGGTTGAAAATAGTTTCGCTTACATATCTGATACCTTGTCAGTGGTGGCTGGAAGATTAGGCTCAGACGAAATCAGTCAGTAGTGTGTCCAGCAGAACAGTCTCAGAGTAGTCAGACTTTTTGTGTGTTGACTCAGGGCTCAAGCTGAATAAATTATGGACTTTATTTATTAATGATATATGAATATTGGCTCACTAAGAAAAGTTTTTATTTTTACATTTTAATGTAAGACATTAATAACAGGGTATGCTGGATGTGGGACATAAGGAGGCTCTCAGTAGCCTCTTCACAGCTTTTCTGTAAATCTAGAATTCTTCTAAATAACAAATTTATTTTTTAAAAAGAGAGATTTCATTCTAACTCCTTAGCATAAACTCAGGGTGATCTTCATTGTGCCACATACTCAACTTCTGTATCACTGAAATATCTTATTAATCTATCCAGGCACAGATCTGTTTTTTGTGTTGTGAAGTTTGAGGGGTAACTTGAGAGCCTTACCTTTCCCTCTAAGAAATTTATCATTTTCTGTGAGTGAGTGGAACACCACTGAAAAACTTTGAGTAGAAGGGTGATATGATCTGAATTCTAATTTAAAATTATGACTCTATATGTTCCATTAGAATACAGCCGACCTTTGAACAATGCAGGAGTTAGGGACACTGATACCTTGTATAGTTGAAAATCTGTGTATAACTTACAACTTCCTCAGAATTTAAGTACTAATAGCCTACTGTTGACTGGAAGCCTCACTGATCACTATCACCAGTCAATTAACACATTTTGTATGCTGTATTATATACTGTATTCTTACAAGAAAGTAAGCTGGAGAAAAGAAAAAGTTATTTAGAAAATCATAAGGAAGATAAAATGCATTTACGGTGATGTATTTGTCAGAAAAAATCGCATGTCAGTGGACCCATGCAGTTCAAACCCATGATGTTTGAGGGTCAACTGTATATTGTGGATGGAGTAGTCACAGAGCAGTGAATGGATTCAGTGGCATGCCAGTAATTCAGGTGAGAGGTGATGATGACTCAGATGTAGGTTCATATAATGTTAAGTGGCATGGAATGGTCAAAATTTGCTTATATATGATGAATTTGGATTTAGAAGGTATTTAAGTGGTAGAGTCAACAGAATTTGAGAACAGTTTAGATGTGGGATATAAGAAAAAGAGAGTTACAGAGAATGACTCCAAGGTTTTTGTCCTGAACAATGGAAAGAATGAAATTGTCATTCACTGAGATCATAGATAATTTTCTCTATTTGCAATTTTTCTTATAACATTTATGTTCTAGAAAAGTCATTCCAACTTTATATCATGAACTACACTTTAATTTGATATTAATTTATAAACAGTAAGTTGATGTACACTTTAAAACAAGTAGGTGAAGTGGTTTAATGTAGTAAACAGGTACATTGTTTTTAGCATTTTTTATATACAGTGGAAACTTGTGAATTCAGACAAAATATCTAGTACTATAAATTTTGATTCCCGGGGGGTTAATAAGTATTATATACAGCAGCAATACAGAAATGTGATTCCATAAATTGGAATTCCTAATTAAACTACATAAGTTTTCAAAGCCTGAATGTATTTATATGCTCTGTGAAAAAGAGAGGCATTATATGCAAAATGTCCTAAACATACTTAGTTAGAACAAGGTATTTAAAAACAAGCTGGAAAGAGTCTTGGGAGCAATGATCCAGTTAGTTGTGATAAAAAACAAAAAATACTTAGGGCACAGAATTGCACAAAACAAAAAATTATGATTATCATTGTGACTTTCTCTTGACTTGTAGATGTATTATTTAAGAAGCCTTACACTGGCTTAAAGTCTGTCTACTTTAATTCAATATTAAACAAGTAATCTTTATTACAAAGATTAAACAGTTTTGGCACTCTCCTATAATACCTGTTTTCTTTAACCATAGGAGTTGAGAACAAGAAATCTTTGTGAACTGTAGTGGGAAAATTAGATTCCCTGAAAGACTCTATTGTTTGTTTTTTTGTTTTTTGTTTTTTATTTTTTCAGTGTTCCAAGATTCATTGTTTATGCACCACACAGTGCTCCATGCAATACGTGCCCTCCTTAACACCCACCACTAGGCTCACCCATCCTCCTACCCCCCTCTCTTCCAAAACCCTCAGTTTGTTTCTCAGAGTCCACAGTCTCTCATGGTTCATCTTCCCCTCTGATTTCCCCTAATTTACTTTTCCTTTCCTTCTCCTAATGTCACATGTTACTCCTTATGCTCCACAAGTAAGTGAAACCATATGATAATTGACTTTCTCTGCCTGATTTATTTCACTCAGCATAATCTCCTCCATTCCCATCCATGTTGATACAAAAGTTGGGTATTCATCTTTTCTGAGTTAGGTGTAATATTCCATTGTACATATGGACCATATCTACTTTATCCATTCGTCTGTTGAAGGGCATCTTGGCTCTTTCCACAGTTTGGTGACTGTGGCCATTGCTGCTCTGAACATTGGGGTACAGATGTCCCTTCTTCACTACATCTGTATCTTTGGGGTAAATACCCAGTAGTGCAATTGTGGGGTCATAGGGTACCTCTATTTTTAATTTCTTAAGGAATCTCCACACTGTTTTCCAAAATGGCTGCACCAACTTGCATTCCCACCAACAGTGTAAGAGAGTTTCTCTTTCACCACATCCTCTCCAACACTTGTTGTTTCTTGTCTTGTTAATTTTGGCCATTCTAACTGGTGTAAGGTGGTATCTCAATGTGGTTTTTATTTGAATCTCCCTGATGACCAGTGATGAACATTTTTTCATGTGTCTGTTAGTCTTTTGTATGTCTTCTTTGGAGAAGTGTCTGTTCATGTCTTTTGCCCATTTTTTTATGATTACCTATTTTTTGGGTGTTGAGTTTAAGGAGTTCTTTATAGATCTTGGATATAAGCCCTATGTCTGTAGTGTCATTTGTGAATATCTTCTGCCACTCCGTGGGTTGCCTCTTTATTTTGTTGACTGTTTCCTTTGCTGTGCAGAAGCTTTTTATCTTGATGAAGTCCCAAAAGTTCTCTCTTGGGAGAGAACGTGGGAGAGAACTCTGTTATGAGAGGAGGATCCATTTCTAGGTTCTCTGTTCCATTCCATTGTTGGTTTTTGTGCCAGTACCATACTGTCTTGATGTTTATAGCTTTGTAATAGAGCTTGAAGTCTGGAATTATATGCCACCAGCTTTGGTTTTCTTTTTCAACATTCCTTGGCTATTCAGGGTCTTTTCTGGTTTCATGTGGAATTTTAGGATTATTTGTTCTAGCTCTGTGAAAAAAGCAAAACAAAACTTTATGGTGTTTTGATAGGGATTACATTGAATGTATAGATTGCTCTAGGTAGCATAGACATTCTCATAATATTTGTTCTTCCAGCCCATGAGCATGGAACATTTTTCCGTTTCTTTATGTCTTTCTCAATTCCTTTCATGAGTGTTCTATAGTTTTTCTGAGTGCAGATCTTTTGCTTCTTTGGTTAGGTTTATTCCTAGGTGTCTTATGGTTTTGGGTGCAGTTATAAATGGTATTGACTCCTTAATTTCTCTTTCTTCTATCTCAGTGTTAGGGTCTAGAAGTGCAACTGATTTCTGTGCATTGATTTTGTATTCTTCCACTTTGCTGAATACCTGCATGAGTCCTAGCAATTTAAGGGTGGAGTCCTTTTAGATTTTCCACATAGAGTATCATGTCATGTGGGAACAAGGGGAGTTTGACTTTTTCTTTGCCAGTTCAGATGCTTTTTATTTCTTTTTGTTGTCTGATTGCTGAGGCTAGGACTTCTAGTACCATGTTGCATAACAGTAGTGGTAGTGGACATCCCTGCTGTTGAACAGACAATGGCATGATCATTTATATTTACATTAAACATTCTGTACTCCATTCCTGATACAATACTTAGAGTTTGTATTTCAGATATTTCTTCCATTTAAAAACCATTCTAGGGCCTCCTGGTGGCTCAGTCAGATAAGTGTCTGACTCTTGATTTTGGCTCTGCTCATGATCTCAGGGTTGTGAGATACAGCCCCCTGTCAGGCTACTTGCTGGTCATGGAGCCTACTTGAGATTCTCTCTCTCTTCCACTCCCCCATCTCTCGCTCTGCCCTTCTCCCACCTCTTTCCCCACCCCGCTCCCTAAGAAAGTCTAGAACCAAGTCTATCCCATAGTTTTTATTATGTCTTTATAAAGAACTTGAACTAAAAACTGCAGTGCATATTCTGTATGAGGAAATTTATCAGTTGTGGAGAGAAATGATCACTTTTTCTTATTTGATGCTATCGTTTTCCCCACTTAACTTTTGAGATCACACATTCATTTGGTTTCTCTCCTATACTTCTGGCTATTTACACTTAAAATGTTTTCCTGGTTCCTTCTCAAATTCATGACCTCTGAAATTTAGAGTGCCTCAGGGTTTAGTCCTCAGACATTTTCTTTCTATGCTCACCGAGTAGGTGATTTCATTAGCTTCTTGGCTTTGAATACCATTTACAGCTGACCCACCCAAATGTATGTATGAAGCCCAGTCATCTTGCTTGAATATCAGACATGCATAGACACTGCCCATTCTTGGTGGTTTTATGTTGTGTCATCTGGGTTAAACTGGAACCTTTTTACTAAAACTGCCTTTCCAGTATGTTTTTATTTTTATTTATTTGTATTTTTTTAATATTTTATTTATTTATTCATGAGAGGAAGAGAGGGAAAGAGACAGAGGCAGAGGGAGATGCAGGCTCTAGCAGCCCAATGCAGGACTTGACCCCAGGACACTGGGATTATGACCTGAGCTGAAAGCGGACACTTAACTGACTAAGCCACCTAGACACCCCAGTCCCAGTATTTTTTTAGATTACAGTTAGCAAAATAGAAGTTTTTGTGAGACTTGGGAACTTGAATGACACAGCTGCCATTATGCTTTAAGATGTATGTCAGGTGTTGTCGCAGCACAAATACATTGCTACTCTGCTGGCTCACCTTGCTGTTGTGTCATATCCAGATTCCCATCCTTTTAAGTTGCCATTGGACCGTTTATTTTAGCTTCTCTGAGTCTTAGACCAAGGGTGTGTGTAGCCCATGGCAAAGGGCTCCAGTCATTTTTTTAGGTCTTACTATTTAGGTTAGAAACATTTGCCTTCTTAAATTTATCATGTCTAAAACTAAGTTCTTGATATTCCTTCTATCACAAGTTTACTCTTCCTACATTCTTCTTTCACTCATTTCGTTAAAACTTCGTCATTTTCAGACCACAGGCCAAAAATCTTGGAGTCATCTTTGATGTTTAACTTTATTCACTTCCCATATCCTTTCTTTCAAATCCAATCCTTTTTAACTACCTCCATTTTTACTTCACTGTAAGCCACTGCCATATCCTGCATGGATAATTATAGTACTATATTAACTTCTTTTACTAACTTCCTTTTTTTTTTTTCTGCTTCCAAAGTCTGTTTCCACAGTGGGTGACTGATTTACTAAAATATTAATAAGTAATCTTAGTTCTTTGCTCAGAAGCCGATAGCTTCCAAACTCATTTATGGTAAAAGCCAAGTCTGTAATTTACAGAGCCTTCCTTGATATGTCTCCTCTGTGCTCTTGCTTACTCACTTTCTCCTGCTGGGAATCCTTTCCTACAGATATTTGCATGGCTTGCTTCTTCCCTTTCATTAGATATTTATTCTTGCTTGAGGCCTTTCCCAGATACCTTATTTCAAAACTGTAATACTCACCTATACCATATCTTATTTCCCTGCTTAGTTGTTCCCAGTTTTTATTAGTATTCAATACACTATAAATGTATTGTGCTTTACTAGTTTATGTTTCTCTTTTATTTATCTTTACTTTTATCCACTGAAGTTTAAGCTTCGTGAGGGTGGTGATACTGTATACAATACTCTGGCAGAGAGTAATCCAGCTATTCAAATATTTCTTGAAGGAAGGAAGGGATACTCACTTTACTGTTAATATGGTAGCCTAAAATTTTTCAAAAATACACTGTTCACATTTGAAGGAATTCTGACATGAATGAACTCTTACTACTGTGGGGTAGACCCACGAACATATGATCTGTTTTATATATCAGGATAAACCACATGAAACTGCCAATATTCTATTTTTTAAACTAATAAAATGTCAGTCCCATATGTAAAATATGACCCAGAAAAATGGACAGCAATGTAGATAGAGCTGACTGTTCTCTCCACAGATTTCCTAACAATTCAGAAGTATAGTTCCCATATTCTGAAATCTCCAAACTAAATAAGTACTAGTAATGGTGAGAAAAAAAGTGGGAAAAAAAATGAGTTATCTTTTATCCTAGGACCCAGCTATTCAGGATTTAGCCATTCCCACGAAGTTATAAAATTAATGCCAAGTACTGAAGATTTGTGAAATATTGAGTCAGTTTTTGTTTTGTTTTGTTTTTTCTTTCTATCATTATAATTCCCTCTATATAGTCTTCCCCAGTAAATCCAACAGTTGCACATTGAGCAAAATCATGCAGCTAGTCTCTTCTCACAGAAGTGAAGAGGAAAATAAGATGAGAAAAAAAAAATAAGTTACATTGTTACTTTGCCCTTGAGTGGTAGATAACTACCAGGGACACACTTAAAAGCAAAACAAAACAATTAAATGACCTTTTATTTTTGACTTCCTACCTTGACTGTGCCACATATTTATACTAGTCTATTTATGCTAGATAATTAGAAATTTAGAAGATCAACTGTATAATTAAATAAAAGGAAAATGGGACTTTTTTCATAGTATTCATTGGGGAAGGGGAAATGAGTAATAAATGCCCTTGAAATGTGGGAAGACAGACCCAAAGGCAATGATAAAATGAGAATGGGATGCTAAAATGAATGGGCAGCTAAAAACATGTAACTAATGCTTTGATCACCTATTATGTGGTCTGCAAAGTCCTAATCCTTTACCACAGCAGTCCTGCAAGCTAAGATTTTCCTATCCCTCAAGTTAATAAACATATCTAAGCTAATGTGCTTATTTTATTTATTTTCTATTTATTTATTTATAACTTGCTTTGTGGCAGAAGATTTGAGAAAGCTTTAAGAATATACAGCTAATAATTAGTGGAGCCAAATCTTAATTCCCTTCTTAATCAAACTTTTTGCTCTGTCAACTAAACCAAGCCTTCAGTTTCTTAGTTATATGAAAGCCGTGGAAGTATTTGTTGAAGATTTATTTTTCCTACATCCAAAAGGATATAAAGTTGTATTTTAAAAAAAAGGCAGATACTAAGGTTGACATAATCTGTCTTCCAAGAGAATCTGAAATGACCTGAAGTATTTACATGCTATCCTTAAAGCCATAAGTAATTTTAGAATGTTTAGGGATGCAGTACACCTAGGAAAATTCTTAACTTAAAGAATTATGTCTTTAATATATTAATCCGCCAGCTCTTCTTTTAATTTCCAGTTCTGTAGCTAAGAAATTACAGAACTCTTTGTTTTGTTAATTTTATTGATGGAAGTTTCTAGCCTGACCTGATTTTGTCCTCAAAGGATGTTACACAATCAAATCTAAGTCTAAATAATAATGATAATAATAATAATAATAAAAATAAATACTTTCTCTGGGGTTATAGCTATTATAGTCCAAAGCACTCAAGCTTTTCAAAAAAAAAAAAAAATTCTCTTTAAATGTTTCAGTTCTCCCACTTGTTTTCCATACCTAAAAAAATCCTTATTTGTTTTTTACAATTTCTTGGAGAGCAGATAGCTTTTCAGATAGCTGTTTAACCATTGTTGCTGGAACAACTCATCATCAACAGGGAAAACCAACCAACCAACCAACTCAGTGTAAACCTCACACATTATACAAATTTAACGCAAAATAGATGTTGAATTTAAATGTTAAATGTAAAATTACAAAAAGAAATAGAAGAAAATAGAAAATCATCAGGATGTGGACTGAGAAAAGAAATCTTAGGACATTAAAAGCATGATAAATAAATTGAAAATTTGATAAACATGATTTCTTCAAAATTAAAAGCATTTATTTTGTGCAAGACCCTGCTAAAAGATGAAAGGAAAAACTACCGACTGAGAGGAAATACTTGCATACCACATATCTAAAGAAAGGACTTATTTCTAGAATATATAAATAACACCCAGCAACTGACAGCAAAAAAAAAAAAAAGTCTAATTTGAAATGGGCATACCCACAAAACATACCCACAAACATTTATTGAAGAGGATATGCATATGACAAACATATGAAAACATGTTCTACATCATTAGTCTTCAGGAAATAGAAATTAAGGGCAGGTTGAAATATCACTACACACCTATTAAATAGCAGAATTACAAAAAATAATAATACCAATGTTGGCAAGGATGCAGAGAACCTGGATTTCTCATACATTGTTAGTGATATATGTACGATCATAAAGTTTACTCTGGACAAAAGTTTGGCAATTTCATATTTTATTTTATTTTTTTAAAATATTTTATTTATTTATTTCACAGAGAGAGAGATCACAAGTAGGCAGAGAGGCAGGCAGAGAGAGAGGAGGAAGCAGGCTCCCTGCTGAGCAGAGAGCCTGATGTGGGGCTCGATCCCAGGACCCTGGGATCATGACCTGAGCCAAAGGCAGAGGCTTAACCCACTGAGCCACCCAGGTACCCCGGCAATTTCATATTTTAAAAAGTCATGTGCTTACCCTACAACTGAGCATTTTGTATTGTACTCCTGGGCATTTATTCTAGAGAAATAAAGACTTATATTCACATAAAAACTTGTTCATGAATTCCATCTAAGAAGGTTTATTTGTAATAAAAACTGCAAACAACCCAAATGTTCTTACTGGGTGAATGGTTAAATAAACTGTGGTTTATTTGTACCATGAAATACTATTCAGTAATAAAAAGGAACAAACTACTGATACTGTAATTGTGGATGGTAGAGAATCCTGTTGAGTGAAATAAAAAGTATCAAAAGTTGACATGTAACATTTTTGAAATGACAAAATTATATAGATGGAGAATAGATTAGTGGTTGCCAAAAGTTAGAGATGGGGTTGAAAAGATTGGAAGGGGGTGATTGTAGCTCTATAAATTTAGGGTTGGAACCTAAATGTATTACCTTCAGATATATTCTGTTGCCTTGTACACTTGCAAATCGGATAATAAACAACTAGACTGTTTATCATGTAACTAACTTTTTTGTGTGACTGACTTCTTTTTTAAGTGGAAGATTATGCATCTTAATTATCTTTCTCTATTTTGTTCATTTTCACATCCACCTTTCCTGTGGCAACCACCAGTTTGTTTTCTGTATTTTAGAGTCTGTTTTTGTTTGTTCATTTGTTGTTGTTGTTGTTGTTGTTGTTGTTGTTTTAGATTCCTTGTATAAGTGAAATCATATGGTAGTTGTCTTTGTTTGGCTTATTTCACTTAGCATTATACTCTCTGGGTCCATCCATGTCATTGCAAAGGGCAAGATCTCATTCTTTTTTATGGCCGAGTAATATTCCTGCGTGTGTTTTTGTGTCTGTGTGTGTGTGTGTCTGTGTCTGTGTGTCTGTGTGTCCATACATAACACATCTTCCTTATCCATTCATCTGTTGATTATTGATTTCCACATGGGTTGCTTTAATCTTGGCTATTATAAATAACGCTTCAGTGAAAATAAGGGAGCACTTATTTTTTTGAATTAGTGTTTGTGTATTCTTTGAATAAATGCTAAGTAGTGGAATTACTGGATCATATGGTGTTACTATTTTTAAATTTTTGAGGAGCCTCTGTACTGTTTTCCACAGTGGCTACACCAGTTTGTGTTCCTATCAGCAGTGCACAACATTTCCTTTTTCTCCACATCCTCACCAACATTTGTTTCTAACGTTTTTAAATTATTTATTAATTTTTTTTTTTAATTTTAGCCATTCTAACAGGTGTGAGGTAATATCTTGTGATTTTGATTTGCATTTCTCTGATGATTAGTGGTGTTGAGCATCTTGTCATTTGTCTGTTGGTCATCTGTATGTCTTCTTTGGAAAGATATCCAAGTCTTCTCATGTTTTAATCAGAGTTTTGTTCTTTTGGTGTTGAGTTGCATAAGTTATTTATGTATTTTGGACATTAACTTCTTACTGGATAAATAATTTGCAAATATCTTCTCCCATTCCTAGGTTGCCTTGTTTTGTTGATGATTTTCTTTGCTGGGAAAAAGCTTTTTATTTTGGTGTAGTATCAATTATTTCTTACTGCTTTAAATGTTTCCCTTGCCTGAGGAGACATATCCATAAAAACGTTACAAAGGGTGATGTCCAAGAGACTGTCTATGTTGTTTTAGGAGTTTTATGGTTTCAGGTCTCACATTTAGGTCTTTAATCCATATTTGATTTATTTTTAAGTATGGTGTAAGAAAGTGGTCCACTTTTATTCTTTTGCGTGTAGCATGTAACTAACTCTTATATCTATGTGCTGTAGGGATATATATGACTAGCAAAGCCAATGTATGTCTGTCCTATAGTTGCAGGAGGACTTAGAAAGGGAGGAATGTTGTTTGTTTAAAATTTTCATTGAAAATATGGGGTTAACACTGAGGGGACTATCGAATTTTGGAAGCAATATTCAAAAAATTTTGGAAGTAATATACAGTACAGGAACCTTCCTTGGACAAGAGCTATAAGCTTTGAAGACCTAGCTACCTTAAGATCCCATCATTTAGATCCTCACAGAAACATAGCACATAGTTTCAGACCTCTGTACATGGAGTAAGTGGAATAATACCCTCTTTTAACACCACTGGTAGAAGCACATTCTTTTCCTCCAATCCTTAAGGAAATCAAGGAAACATGGAACTCTGTGTCTAAACCTGGAGAGAAAGACTGATTTTCCTAATTACTATAGTATAGAATGGAGGTCCTCAGTAGTGTAAGTAGTGGAAGAATGGCAGTTAGGAACACTGTGGACCTTCTGACGTGGTAAAGAAAAATAAGTTAGGGGCACTTGGGTGGCTCAGTTATTAAGCATCTGCCTTCAGCTCAGGTCATGATCCCAGGGTCCTGGGATAGTGCCCCACATTAGGCTCCCTGATTGTTGGGAAGCCTGCTACACCCTCTCCCACTCCCTCTGCTTGTGTTCCCTCTCTCACTGTGTCTCTCTCTGTCAAATAAGGAAGGAAGGAAAAAAGGAAGGAAGGAAGGAAAGAAAGAAAGGACGAGGAAGGAAAAAGTTTTCTTTGTACATGTGTATTTTTCAGGTGAGAGAACTGATAGCTTTCATCAGATTCTCAAGGGGATGGTTGAAAAAATAAAAAGATTGTTAACCACCTATCTAAGGAGAACTCTGCTAAATTTTAAGAAGGAAACCAATTTTGGTCCAACTCTTGTGGCTGTAAATCTCTCTAAAATAAATTATTCCATCTTCTTGTCTCATTAAGTAGATGGGAGTGAAGATTATGGGTTATTTCATGATATGATAGAGTGCTTTAGGGTCATCGCTCTGAAAATAGTTCTCATAGCTTTCTGAAGATGAAATAGGGGTAGGAGTTTGAGTCACATATATACTGAATTCAAGACATGTCTGAGATGTTTTTGAATGATTTTATCACTGTGATTTATTTTATTTCATTTTGCCTGTCTTAAATGGTGAAATTTGAGAAGTTCTGATTGATTGTTTTGGCTAATTTTGTATACAGTATTTAAATTTTAATGTATCATAATACATCTCTACTTAGTGTGTATTTCAGGGAAAATAGCCTAATGATTTTAATAAATAGGTAAAGAGGGGATATATTTATTTATTTGTTTGATTGATTTTTATTTATTTGACAGAGAGAGATCACATGTAGGCAGAGAGGCAGGCAGGAAGAGGGGGAATCAGTCTTCCTGCTCAGCAGAGAGCCCGATGTGGGTCTTGATCCAGGACCCTGAGATCATGACCTGAGCCAAAGGCAGAGGCTTAACCCACTGAGCCACCCAGGTGCCCCAAGAAGGGATATTTTATTAGATGAAAGACTGTCCATGGAATACTCTAGTATTTATTTAGCATACAGATATAGTAAAGTTCATTTATTCAGACATTTTAAGAAATGTATGTTGAATTTTCCCAGCATTTTTCTAGGTTCTATACAAAAGAATATAAAAATTATTCAATTTAAACCGTACAAAATGATGCCTGTTCTTCATGAATGGAAAGGCCAGTGTTTACATATTATATAATAGATTCTATATCATACCATATAATAAAAATAGCATGATATAATAATACTTACAAAATGCATGTAAATTACTTCAAAACAAAGTAGATTGAGAAAAATATTCCAATAAAATAAAATGCAGTAAAATGCTGTACATGGTCAAATGAAAATGTCTTATCTGGGTCTGGTAACTACTAAAGATTTTATGGAAATCTTTAAAAAGCCTTTAAAAAGAATGACCCTAGGCACCTAGGTGGCTCAGTTGGTTAAGCGTCCAGCTCTTGGTTTCAGCTTAGGTCCTAGTCTCATGGTTTATGGGATTAAGCCCTGTGTTGGGCTCTGCATTCTGTAGGAGTCTGCTTGGATATTCTCTTCCCCTGCTCACACTCTCTTTTTCTAATAAATAAATAAATCTTTATTTTTTAAAATATTTATTTATTTGTCAGAGAGAGAGAGAGATAGGACATGAGCAGGGGAAGCAGTAGGTTTATAAAATTATTTTCCTCCAGTTAAGGCTTATACATTGAATTTTGGGGACCCATAAGGCTCAAGGTTTTTAAAAAAAAAGATATTATATATTATATTATCCCAAAGAAATAAATTACAAAGGCAGAAATCTAAAAGTAGTGCCACTTAGAATTCCATTAGGGGTGTTTACATACACATTTTCTGCCATCCTTTCTTTCTCCTGAGTCCCAGACTCTGACTTTTAAATAAATAATGTGGCAAAGATAGTTATATACATACCAGTGTCCATTCTCCTAGTCTTTCATTTGGTAGTAGAATATCTAAGGTTTAATTGGGCATATGTAATTTAGCTAGAGACTATAATTATTAGCCTCCTATCCTCCCTTGCAATTGGACATTACTATGTGTTAAATTTGTGCAGTTAGAACTAAGCAGTTGCAATTAGTACAGCCTCTCAGTCACACCCTTAGACAGATAGCTGCTAGTTATCTACTTTATGTCTCCTCTTTCCAGTGAGTGGCATGTAACCTGGTGATGCTGGGCCATCTTCAGCTACGCAACTAATAGAAATACCCTACGTGTTGTTAAAAGAAGGGAAAAACCGGATCCCTAGATAATCTCATAAAAATGTTTTCTAGTTTCTGTAAATGTAACTGTCTTATTAGCTACACTGAGAGCTTATATATATGTGTACTCATACTTATATATAAAATATATGCAAATATACTAATATATAAATATTTCCAGTTGAAGGAAGAAGGGAAGGAGAGAATGAAGGAAGAAAGGAGGAAGGAAGGAAAGAAGGAAGGAAGCAATCTAGATTTAATATGTAGACAAGTCGGTAGAGAAAGATATAATGAGTAATCATTTAACTTAATTGTCACTACATGAATTATTAAAAAAAAGTGTGGGCTTTGCTTGGAAACATAGACTCAAGTAATTAAACAACCTGTGAACTATAAAGACTGTCATTCACTAAGACTATTAATGAAAGATATGTAGAAGAGTCTGACATTTCATTAGGGGTCTTACTGAACTTGATGATAAGACCTCAGTGGCCTTTTTCACTCTCAGTGTGTTATTATAATATGCCTGTAATGAAAGCAAAAGTAACTCATTTGACAATAATATTGTGGCAAGGATAGTGATGAGTGATAGGTAAAGAGTCAGACATCGAGACCTCAGATGTCTAGAACACCTTACTCTTTTCACATACGGGAAGCTCAAGGTTTATGGAGGCTAAGCTCTCTACTTGAAAGCTCTGTTTCTCCCTGTGAACACTTTGCTTCAAATTTGCACTAGCCATAACCCATAGAAACTACATTGTAAGCATTCTCCAAGTATAATTACTTGAGTTTACACTGTAAGTTTAGATTCTTCAGGTAAAGTGAGATGTGGCACTAAGCATACCTTCATATTTAACTTATATTCGATTGGTGGGAGCATTTGATAACCACTGGCATCTAGAAAATGATTTCATTTTCATTTTAAGCCCTCAAGAATTCCTTACGGTTACAAGAGAGTGTAATACATGACTCACTTGTGAAAACATGAAGAAAGAGGCCTATTATGTATTTCATTATTATGTATTGCTTTAAAATGCTTGTTAAGACACTCTAAGAAGTCATTTATTTTCCTAGTAACAATGGCAAAACACTGAAAGAAAATTACAGAACATTGTATTAGAATATATTGGCATATCTTATGTGTTACATATTTAAAGTATGATTGGAATCCCACCATAAGATTTGTATCTACTTTCCCATTTAATAGAACATAAAAATTCCTGTAATAATATATTCTTGGTAAGTATCCTATAAATAGCTGTTTATTTGTATCATCTGACCCTTCTGTAATGTTTGCCATTTTTTTCTATATTCATTTTTTTGAGAGAAAGTGTACCACTTGAATATTTCTATTATCAACAAAATGTTACGACAAGTTGTTTATGTTTTCTTTCTGTGCTTAATGATTAAAAATTTTATCTTTATCGCAGTTATCTGTTCAGTACTCACCTACATTTTCATAGGTTTGTGAGAAACTGAACCTCAAAAATCTAAAAACAATATTGGTGAAGAGAATGAAAAGGATTTTGTATTCCTTGAGATAATTTAAGTTATCAAGAAACCCTGCTACTAAAGTATGACTGAATTGACAAGATCGTTTACTCAGTTCTTCCCCACTTAATCAGTTGTTGAAATGAATATTTGGGTAAATAAAATAGCTTTGTTAACACAAGGAACCTAAGTTCAGCCTGCTTCCTTTCCTTCCCATCTGGTACCAATAAGATATATTTATTCTCTTAACAGCTACAAATTGTAATCCTTCTAATCCCCAAATGATCAGTTTCCTTTACAGTAAACTCCTTGAAAATTAGGATTTTTCCAGGGTCTTGAGCTCATCATTTTGAGGATCGGTTCTCATTATGATAGATTCAGCTGCTGCAATTCAAGATTGAGCTGAATAGTTATTGTTTATAGTAAATTCTATATTTCAGTTTATGGGAAGTCCTTTGCATCAGCTCTTTCATTTGTAAAACAGAGATTATCATACATTGCACTTCATGGATTAATTGTGACAGCAGAATGTATATGTGGAAAGTGCATAGAAAAGACCCAGGACAAATTCAGCATCTATTCATGTTAGCTGTCCTAACAATCATTATTAATTTTGTTTTTACCTAACCTGAAATTGGAAAAAAAAAAAACTATTTAATTATCATCAGGTGGTTTTTCATTAATATCTGTTAAAAGAATCAGTGAGAATTACCAGGGCCATGTTGTTAGGGTAGGGTGCTTAGTTCTGATTTACTTAGCTCTGATTCTGATTTACTTGTTTCTAGTTTGTCAAAGTTTTTATTGACCCTTCATCTCCCCACCATTATTTTTTTCTCCTTTTGCAGGATATTACGTTTTTAAATGTTATCATGAAACAGAAGGTAGGGCTTTGTGTATAATTGCCCATAACTGCTCATAAAATTAGTTCCTCAACACGACACCCTCATTTGTGATATGCCGGGATGTCAGTATAATTGTTATTGTCCCTGCTTATACATGCTGTCAGTACAAAACCAGTTCACAAGGAAATTCTGTGACTGGGAAACAACTTCAGTGGAACAATGTGCTGCATTTATTCTTTTATCTTCTTTGCTCAGAGCCACAATTACACATGAACTGTCAAAATCAGTGACACCCGCCAATCTATTCCTCCCATGGGATTACTCATCTGTGGAAGTTACTCAGACAAAACAAACCAAACCAAACAATAAACCAAAACTTGGTATCATCTTTCATATTTCTCTTTCTCTTACCACCCCACAGTGGGTCCTTAGCCAACTCTGTGTGTTTTACTTTCAGCACTACCATGCTGGTCCAACCACCTGTTCTCTTTTTTTTGGATCATTACAGGAAGATCCTAACTGGTATTTCTGAATCCATCCTATCCCTCCTTAACAGGAGTGAGAGGAATTCTAGTTAAAGGTAAGTTACATCTGTCACTTCTCCCCTCAAAACTCCACAGCACCTTCTCATATCATTCCAAGTCACAATACTTAGGAGAGTTTGAGAGGCTCTCTTAGCTTTTGTTCTTACAGTACAGCTCTGTGCTTATCTCATTCAACTCTATTCTGGAAACTGAAATTGCTCTTGTGTTTTAAGGATTAAACTTGCTTTGACATTACATTTTGATTTTAGCTAGATATGTATTCACATATACAAATTTAATAGTGTACCTTATATAAATGACATATATATTATATGTTATTTATAGCAGGTTTTGTAGATTATTTTTGTTGATATTCAGTCATTTTTTAAAAGATTTTATTTATTGAGGGAGAGAGAGAGAAAGCATAAGTGTCGGGGGAAGGGATAGAGGAAGAGGGATAGACAGACTCTCCACTGAGCAGGGAGCCCTCCCTGGGGCTCTATCCCAAGACTCTGGGATCATGTCCTGAGCCAAAGGCGAATGCTTAACTGACTGAACCACCCAGGTACCCCTCAGTCATGTTTTGACTTTGATTCTTTTGTATCCCCAAGAATTTCTCTCTCTGCTCTCCTTCGACTAATTGCAGTGCTTTAGATTTGATCAGCTTGGACCCTGGCCAGTACTTGTGAGTGAGAAGCAAACTGTTATGGCAATAACAATTTTGACTTTTCAGTCAGAGAACCTCAATTTGGATCTCAGCTGTGCAAATACCAGCTGTGGACAAATTGTTTCACTTCACTTTATTCTGAAGAGATTTTGTGTCACATGTTGGTAGAAATCCCACATTAGATTATTTTGTTCTGCTTATGTCCTTGTTACGTATTAGCTCTTGAGAATTCACTCTTTGTTCATAGTTTGGCTATTCTGCTTTATAGCACCTTGATTTATTTTATGTTGATTTTCTCTATAATTTTCTGTTCTAATTTTTTGGTAAATCGTTTTGGGTAACACTGTGAGCTGTGTGTATTGGGCTTCTCTCTCACATGGGTACGTGAACTGCTGACAGTGAGAGTTTCCTGAAAATGCCAGTGAATGCCCTTTGCTCCTGGACTGGCTGTGGTGAGAAGAGTTTTATGGATAATCCTAACTTAGATGTGACAAAAAGAAAAAAAAAAAAAAAGCAGTGACTACTCTAACATGTTTTCACTAGCTGCCTTGAGATTCCGTAGCTGTTTCAAACGTTGTCATAGTGAGTTACATTTGCTAACATTTCTCCTTTCTTGTTTGTGCTCAGATGATCATTAGTCATTTATTGTTAGAAATAAAGGGAGGAAAAGTGGAGAGGGAGACAAACCATGAGACACTGTGGACTCTGAGAAACAAACTGAGGGTTTTAGAGGTGAGGGGGGTGGGGGTGGGTTAGTCCAATGATGAATATTAAGGAGGGCATGTATTGCATGGAGCACTGGGTGTCATACGCAAACAATCATGGAACACTACATCAAAAACTAATGATGTATTGTACGATGACTAACAAAACATAATATTTTTTTTTAGTTTAACAAAAAGAAAGCAAAGAAACATACAGTTCTTCTAACACTGAATTTGAGAGAAAAGTGGGAATCTATTTTCATTAACCCTGGCCTTGGATTTCTCATTTCAAATAACCTGAGCTGAAAAGTATGCTTTTAAAATGTCAAGTTATCCATTAGATCCTAAGTAGAAGGTGAAGAGTCTAACCCAAGATCCTGTTAGGGTTGTAGGATTTCTATTAGCTGTTGTATCAAGAGCTTGAGAAGAAATCAAACTTAGCTGAAGTCAAAGTGACAGGACTAGATGCTTGTCTTCCGTGCACACACAGATGACTCTTCTAACTGACCCAAGATGTGCTTCTGGAGATTAGTTTCCAAAAGTGAGTGATGAGGGTACACTCATTCATCCATATGATCTTGATGGCACCCAAGAGTTTGTTTATTCAGAATATTTGGGTTGGAGTCCACAGCAGAGAAGTCAAGGAATTGTCAGATTTAGTGAAAATCTAAACCTCGACATTAGACTCCTGAATATTTTGTTATTCTCACTTGAACTAAATATTCACATGCATTTTGATATTCTTTTGGAATGAAGGACATATAACTTTGTAAACTGGAATAGAGTCAAAACAGTTTAGAGTGCTATAATTTACACAAATAAAGTAATCTGTGTCTGTGTTAGTTTTTACTTCACTCTTTCATTTATAAGGTGAGAATAATATTCTTTGTGCCACCTTTCTCACTGGCTTTATTTCAAGGATCAAAAAGTGTGGATGTGAAGGCACATGTTAACTAAAGTAATAAAAGATATTATGTTGTTAAATGGGGAAATAAATACGCCAATTATACAAACATTGTAATTATTTAGATTCTAGAAACAAATGCCAAATATCATAGAATTTTATTTTTATACCAAATATCACAGAATTTTAAAGGTTTAATGGGTTTGTGATCATTTAGCCAAGAATAATTATGTCATATTTTAGTTGGGTAATTGACAGTGGAGAATTGAATGTTTCCAGTGCTAATCCCAAAAGTAGTGCTGAAATCCAGTTATTTGAATTCCTAGCCTAATTGCTCTCCTGAGTGCCCTTTTATTTATTTATTTTTTTGTGAATGATAGCCTATATGTTTTGATTCTAGAGCACTAATATGGAATAAATATTGTGACACAGAGATAGTGCATGAACTTTAATGACTAAAAATTATACAGTTATGAATGGAATGATATTACTGTTTTACCTTTTTAGTCTTAAATTTCTTACTTTTTCTTTACTATTTTTACTATTAATATTATCTCTGGTGACCTCAGATCATCAGGTATTGGGATATTTTTCTCCTCTTATTTGTGTGTGTGTTTTGTTCTGACTTTCTTCTTCTGAAAATTGGTACAAAGTGAGTGACATAATAATTATTTTTACACCTGGAAAGATTATGAATTATTCTCTGACTGTATCTGATATGTACAGCATAAAAAATATAAGCTTTGTGAATAAGAGGAAAATTAAAAAATAAGTGTCAGAATTGTATAGAGAGCTTTACATTTCAGGTTACTTTCAAGAGCTAACTATATTTAATTCTTTTAAAACCCTGTGAACTATAATTTGTTGCCCACATTTTATCAGTCAGATATTTGAATCTTAGAGAATTTAAGTGATTTAGGATATATTTCACTACTAACAAGTGGTAGTGACTTTAACCCAACCACATCTTCTGAGTTTGAAGCCCGAGTCCTTTCTAGGACTGTAGGGTGCTGCTCCATAAGTATCTGAACAGGTTGCCAAGGAAATAACCATTTTGAGGATTTATCGCAGGAAATCTACAAAACAACTGATGACAATCATGAGTTCTATTTATTGACTAAGGCCTGTTAAAACATCTGCTGTCAGACACTAAGGAGGGTTTTGGATTAAAATTTAAGACATGCTACTGAATTACACATTTTCTCTTTTGTTTCTTTAAAGATACTTTAAAGTCTTCATTATTTGGATAGGAAAATTCCGAGTGGTCTCTAAAATGGTATTAAGATCAACACAAAGTAAGAGAGATAAAAATAAAAGGACTAATTTTCCAAATATGATAATCTGTAACAATTCAGAGTATATTTGTAAGTAATTTTTTCTTGACACTATTGCTTTCTGAAACACAGAGGGATTTCAAAAGAAAACACGTTTTGAAAACTTGAAGTATTTTGCTAGTTTATTTCTTGAAGCTCAAAGCTTCTTATTTTAAGTTGAGAGACTTCGAAAGAATTGAAACCAGACGTTGCACTAGGGTAGATACTTCTAAATGTTTGTCTACCCTGTGGGCAATCCGAGCAGAATAGAAAAGGGGGAATTAATTTAGCGGATTAGGATAAAAGGCACAACCTTCCCTTTACCCTTTTTACAAGTTGTTCAAGTAAATGAAGAGCTGTTGGGCCTGCATTGGGTGACATCCTCCAAACTCCATCCCTGTCCCTCTAGGAGAGGTGAAGAGATTCCCTGGAGCTGGGGGAATGGGAATGAGAGACCTCAGGACAGATACCTCATGTTTTTTCCAATGAAAACGGCACTAAAGTTAGTGATCAAGGGTGGTGGAAGCATTATGACCAGTGCATGAAACAGAAAATCAAGTTAGGCTTTTTTTGGCTGAGGCTACTCAAAGCCCTTTCTAATTTTTTTAAAAGCAATTCATTTTTGATCTGGGGTACAAGTAGCCCCAAAAAGTAGGAGTTTTACCCATGAGGAAAGGATGAAAGCAGAACATATTTTTTTCTTGCTCTCTTCCTCATCCTCCTCAGATTCCTTCTCCTTCTTCGTATTGGCACAAATTGAGTGCTCTCTATCACCGGGTATTATTCCAAGTGCTTTATATGCCATAACTTCCTTATAACATTCCTCTACCCTAGAAATTATTTTACCCCCTTTTACAGATGAGAAAACTGGCAGACAGAAAGGAGAAGCAACTCATGCAAGTGACTACAACTGGTGAATTCAATCTAGTCAGTCGGATTCCAGAGTTAAGCTCTTAAACACTGCATGATATTGCCTTCTTGGAATAATTTAGATTTTGCCTCTAGAGTCAGATTGAAATGTGTTCAAGTATTAGCTCTGCCAAATCCCAGATTTTTTTTTTAACAATTACAGTAAAGTTACTTAGCAGTCAAAGTCTCAGTTTCTTCATCCATAAAATAGACTAATATTTATCTTCTAGAGATATCATGAATATTAAATAATTAGCATAGAGTCTGGCAGTAGGACTTAGTATCCCAAAGTAAAACTTTCTTAAACTTTGTCTTTGTGTCAAAAGAATTAGTGAAATTTAATGTTCTCGTAAAATTTATCTTAGGCACTGGTAAAATTTTGTTGACTGATTGATTCGGTCAAGGAAAGTTTTCAATAAATTTGTTGTGGAAATAAATGATACCACCCAAACGTAAACAAACAAAAGCTATTTATTCAGTTTGCTTAAATAAGGGAATTAGCTGCCATGACTTGGCAGAGACTTAAAGGCAGGGGAGGAGAGTTGAAAGGTTTATATAAGTAGAAAACATAGAGGGAAGGCTTCAGGTATACCTTGATTGGAGGTTGCTTGTGTGGTGAAGCTGAAGGCTGGCTAGTTAGATGTGGGGTATCCTATCTAAATGTCTAGTAGAACACATTTGGCATCATCCTCAGTTGGGAGCAGGGGCGAGATATTTGGAAAGCTGGCAGTTATTGACTAAGTTTTGCCCATTTGTGATGAATTGTTGCAAAGATTGTGGTTTGGCTTCCTGGGCTGGTTGCAACAGGTTACAAGTTCTATGTTTAAATGTGGTCTGGTGGGGCGCCTGGGTGGCTCAGTGGGTTAAAGCCTCTGCCTTCGGCTCAGGTCATGATCCCAGGGTCCTCGGATGGAGCCCAGGGTCCTGGGATGGAGCCCCGCATCGGGCTCTCTGCTCAGCAGGGAGCCTGCTTCCCTTCCTCTCTCTCTGTCTGCCTCTCTGTCTACTTGTGGTCTCTATCATATAAATAAATAAATAAATAATAAATAAATAAATAAATAAATGTGGTCTGGCTTTGTCCATTTCTATAATCAGTTTCTCAGTGTCTAATTAATTTAGCTAATAAACAATAATGCTAGAAACCATGGTAATGAGGAGGGATGTATAGATTTTTGGTGCCTTCGATTCCACTTCAGGGTATCACATATTTCCCTCTTTCTTTTGTCTCATATTTTTTTTTTCTCCCATCCCATCCTATCATCCCCTCCCCCTTTTTTTTTTAGAAGGAAGAAGATAATTTGTCACAGTTCAGTTCTGCCCCACCTCTTTCCCCCCACACACACCTGAAGCCCTGAAGGTAATAAGGGTAAATTATTCCCCCTACTGGAGACTTTGCAGAAAGTATTTGAAAATCCTTTTGAAGGAGCTTTGGGCACCTTCCTGTCTTACACAACAAACAGTGCTAGTATTCTTGACCTTGTGTCACATTATATTCTGATGTTTGAGACACAGTAACTTCAAATTCAATTGAGTTAACAAAACCATCAAGGTCTGTGACATTATGTTACATCAGTATCTGCTGAATGGATGAGATGAAGGACAACGATTCAGACTGGGGGTACTGAATAGTCAGAGATGAAATGCACATATGTTCAGCCTATCCATGTTAACATTCATATTCAACCCAGCAGTGACTAGACAAACTAATGTGTCATTTGCTTTCCACATCATCTTCCCAGTGACCTCCAATTCACGGCTCAGGCTGGGAGGATGAGTAGCATCTGACAAGACTGTTCTCTGTGATTTTAGACAGATGTGCATTGCATGCAAGTTTTACTAAGGGCCCAGCTGGGATGTTTCCAAAGCATAAGAGAAATTAAAATGCAGTATCTTCTTGAAAGTATTTTCTATTTGTTTTTCTTAAAATGATCTCCCCAAACTACTTAAAATGATCTCCCCAAACTACTCTACGTTGAAAAGACAATTCTATACATGAGTGTGTTTTTTTTTGTTTTTTTTTTTTTTTGGCTTGGTTTGCACTTATTTTACAGTTAGAGCGTTAGTATCTAAAGTATCAGAGAAAGACTATTGTGAGTTGGGTCTGCATTTGCCACCAGAATAAAAATGATTTGTCACAAAAGTGCTGAGTAGATCTAACCTTAATAACATTTATTTGTTTCATGCTACATTAGGAAATCTGATTTTGTTTCTATTTTTAATTTGTCTGGCTTCAACATTTGAATTTGTGAAAAGGACTTTTATTTATGGTACAATATTCTTTGAGGGTTCATGTATCCAAAGGGAATGCTGTTTCTGCTTAATCAGTGTACTACCCATTTCTTCAAAGGTATTGTTGAGAGAATTTCTAGAAATGTCTTCAACAGAGTTTAAATTTTAGTAAGTGAAGAATAAGGATAGGAAAGCTGGAGTACTTACATATCAACTTCTCTTGAATAATGACTGAAGACTTCTTCTGAGGACACTTATACCAGGGCATGTTCTAGTTATGGATCCCTTCACAAGCTGATGCTGGCTGGAGACTATAGAGCCCAGTGGTCACAGTGATAACCCTGCAAGATGGAGCTGAGGTCAGAGGAGAAATAAAATGGAACTTAAATTACCCCAGAAATACTTTAGGAAAGTTTTTACTAGAAGCTGGGATATTACATTATCAAAACTGTTGAAAGAGCTCTAAAACTCAGATTATCGAGGTATTAATAGTAAAAACACATAATATACATGTTTTAGCCCTTTGCCATTTGCAAATCACATTCACACATATTCAATTTCAAATAATTCAAGTTTCCCTTGTAAGAGAGAGAAGGGGTCCATATAGGTACTTTTGCAATATCCTTGAGCCCAGCTACTTCAAATTACATTTGAGTGTAGAGAGGAAAAATATATTTTATATCCCTGAAAAGGTCACAACTGTGTCTACTATGTATTATCAAAATGCTTTTTACTACATGTGCAATTTACTTTACTCTTAAGGTTGGTAAATTCCAGTACCAACAATAACCAATACTGGCAGATCCATTACCCCTTACCTAATACTATGAGGCTAAGAAATTTTAAGTTCTTTTGTCAGGAATAGCCAGTCTGTAAATTTTCAGAACTAGAACACTAAACAAAGTGCAAATGTCTAAATTCCAGTACCACATTCTCCTACCCGGTGATATATTTTAAAACATACTATTCAAATCACAAAATATTATTTTATTTAGAATCACTATAAAGTAAGCATGTCGGGATCTAATTTATGTGGCTTATATATTAACTTGAAATTTGCTTGAGTTTCCATTATAGGGTTTTTTTCACTACCACATAACTAGAATTTGAAAATCTGCATTACTAAACTGCTACTTTGTCAAATAGCCACACCTGTAACACAAATCACTGTCAGCTCTACATGTAAGAAAAATATTAGGAGATAGACATGTGTTAGAGTAGTCACTTTGTTTTTATAGCTATGATATAACAAATAGATAACAATTTTAAAACATAAAAGCATATGCTTACTGTATTAATGTTCAAAGTCATATTTAACATGTAATGAGTCCCTACAATTATATGGATAACTTTTTATTTGACAAATATTCCCAGGAGGATCTCTGTCAACAGAATATTTTAACATGAGACTCTATCTCCTGTAAAGCTAAAGAAAGAATATGAAAATATGATTTTTTAAAATATATGTAGAAAACAAATGTATGAATTTAAACATCTTAAGAGAAGACATTTTTATGAAATGTCTAAGTGCCATAGACTATAATAGCTAAAACCTGAAAGGACTTTTATTTTCTTTCAGATTTGACTTTACAGTATGATAATGCAGAGTAAATGCAATGATAGAAAAACTTAACCAGTAGGTTTGCTAGGGAAAAAGACTAACACTTGGCTGACCACATCACAGAAGATCAGTATGTTGCTGCTTCTTCTTCTTACTTTTTTTTTTTTTAATCATTTGTTTTCCATTACACATTCAATATCCCATCTGGAACTGCCATCCCATTTTACAAGGAAGGACACTTTGTCTACTTTTTCATACCTCGTTGATGTCTATGAATGGATATTCCTTCCCCACCCCCCCGTAATTTTATCTTCCTTGAAGGATTTTTCTACCCTTGCAGAAATAGACTGGGTATAATGGCCACATTTTATTGTTAAGGTAGATTGAAAATAAATAATGGAGAAGATGTAAGTGTGACTATTAATGTATTGTTTTAAAGATACTTTAAATGAGTATCAAATTCCCTAGTCTTCATTGTTCATAGAAGGGTAAATAAAGGAGCTAACTCCTTCTTATTTTCTTTTTTATTCTATGAAAGAGACACACTATAGTTTTGTTCAATATTAAGTAGTCTTATCTGCTCAGTGGACAAGTACTTGAAAGTGAATTATACGGGAAAATGAGAACTGGACTCGATATTTCAAAATCTTCAGTAGTTGATATTGACTTTTCTTTTTATATTTCTACAATAGAAAGAAATAGATATTTAATGGTTACTTTTTATGATGTTGAAAGAACACATGGATGCCAGGGTTAAGCTTTGTACCTCTAAGATATCGATATCAATATCAATACCAGCATTTAGCCTGCATTCAGTTGCAGAGGTACAGCTGAATCACAAGTTGTTGAGTTCTGAGTAATTGGCAACCCATTTATCATTAAGTTACTGATAACCGCTGATATATGACTTGAGCTTTTTTATATAGATTTTAAAACTTGAGAACTCTATTTGTAAACTATTAGAAGTGAAAAGCAATCACAGTATTACTCAGGAGATTTAATCAGATTGCTATGCATTTTTTTAGGATTTCATTTTAAATATAGCTTGAACCATATGAAATTCTATTTATAGAAATCAAAAAGAGTAAATATCTTAGAAATTGTATGTAGTTCAACATGACAAAAATGAGAAGGCTTTTCATGGAGCTATGCCATGGTAGCAGCCATTTTTTCAGGATCTAATAGATTTAGGCTACTGTATTAATTCTAACACTAATATTACTTCATTCATCCAGCAATATTTATTGGGAAGACAGTGTACTGTGGACTTAGGTTACACTATTGGACATAATAACCAATATCTTTACCCTCATCAAATTTGCAATATAGTATTGACATACTAAATAAATAAGTAAAATATATGTGTAATATTTTAATCAGTATTAAGTGCTGAGGGGCACCTAGGTGATTCAGTTGTTAGACGTCTGCCTTCAGCTCAGGTTATGGTCCTGGGGTCCTGGGATTGAGCCCCGCATCGGGCTCCCTGCTCGGGGGGAAGCCTGCTTCTCCCTCTGCCCTCCCCTTGCTTGTGTTCTCTCTCTCGCTATGTCTCTTTCTGTCAAATAAATAAATAAAAATCTTTAAAATATATAATAGTTGTTCTGGAAGGTTTCAAGAAGAAATAAAGTCTGAAGAGAAGGGACTGACAAGTCATGTGATTATAAAAAAACATTTCTGGCAAAGGGAAAAGCAAGCATAAAACTGCCTGAAGCAGGAGAATGCCTGGTGTGAGGAGAAGGTCAGTATGGCCAGAAGAGGTGAACTAGAGGGAAAAATAATGAATAATAAGATGAGCAAAATACAGTGGCACGAGAGCCTTTTGAATCAGAGTAAAGATTTTAGCTTTTACTCTAAGTGAGGTGGGAAGACTAGGGAGGTTCTGAACAAAGAAGTGACATTATCTTATTTATTTTCAAACAGACTCAGTCTGTCTAGTGGGTTAAGAATAAATTTAGGAGCAGGGATAGATGCTGGAAGACAAATTAGGAGCCTGGTATGATTTATTTGGGACAGAATGAAGCACCATGTAGGGGATAGAAAGAGGATGGATTCTTGATATATTTTAAAAATAGAACTGAGAGTACTTCCTGAAATACAGAATATTAGTGTGAGGGAAAGAGAGGTATTGGAAGTGACTCCAGCATTTTCGGCTTTAATAGAAAGAAGGATAAAGTTGTTATAAATATGTTGGAGAAGATGTAGGAATCGTAAGTTTTTGGTCGAGGGGATATCAGGATTTCAGTTATGGATATACTGCATTTGAGAAGCCAAGTAAGTATTGAGTGCCAAGTAGCACATCAAGTAGGATTCAGTTAGAGAATCAGAACCAGTAAGAATGGTGTGGAAGAAAGGGTTTATTAGAGAATAGACTTCCAAAATTATTAGAACCGATGAAGAATTTTTTGAGGAAAGCTGTACTTTTTTGTATGTGGTAGTGGTTGTCCTAAAACCACTCTTCAAGAGCAGGGTTGGCAGTCTGGGAGAAAACAGACAGTGAAACAGAATTATCAGTACAAAACGAACCCCCCCCCAAAATGGAAAATTCTACAATTGCAAAATGGAACCTGTGAGGACAAACTGGAACATGTGTCTCTCTCTTACTCCCTCTTATCTCACTGATGAGGTTTGTTTGGAGAAGAAGTTGGATGGTATCCCTACAGAGAACACGATATGCTCTGTCATAAACCAGAGAAGTTGAAAAGCAAAAATGTAGTAACAGCTAGAAAAATTGGATACTTGACTTCCCTCATTAATGAAGTGAGTGAGATCAGCCAAAGTGTGTATGAGTAGCATCAGCCCTGTTGGTGGCCGTTGCTTTGCCTCCACATCTCATTTTTCCCTTGTCAACCTTAGCTTGGAAATACTAACCTTGATTAGCCAAGTTGACACAGTACATGACTGCCACTACCACATGTGGGCAGTTGCATGGTGTGTCTGGAATGTAGGAAGGAGAAATGGGCTTAAAGTATACCTGGATTTATTCTTTCAGAGGTGATACTCAAAGTAAAGCAATTGGGTTCCATCACCCAAAACATACACATTGGTAGAAGATAAAAAAATGTTTAGAATGAATCCCCAGAAGGAAAAAAAAGGGGGGGGAGGGATGAAGCCCTAGAGCACTCTAACTTTTTTATATCAAGGATGTGAAAAAGAACTTGCTAAGGACTCTGAGTGGTGACAGAGTGCAGGATGAAAATCAGTGAGGGTGGGATCCAAAAAGTCAAGTGAAAACAGAGTGATTCAAGAAAGGAAAGTGATTGTTTCTCCTCCTCCATCCACAATTATTGAGTTCCCCCACTGGGAAAATGGGCTTTGGGTTTTCATCCAAATTGTCTACCCAGACATAATAAAGAGTATTAGGCAGTACCAGTTTTCTTCTGTGCCATTAGATGACAGAATTATTTGTAATACATATATCTGTTTGTAAATGAGAAAAATGTTTATTAAGGAAACAATTTAATGGCTCTCCCCTGGTAGAATTTCGTGGACTATAGCACAATCTGAAGATAGTTAGAGTTTCAGTCATAAACATACTACATAGGGCACTTATTTTATAACCAGAAGGATGCTGGAGTTTGTGACATGCTGACATAATTGTGTTATTAAATTTACAGTGTTTGGTGGTAATTGTGATTAAACTTTTGGGCAGCAGCTCCTCCAAAGAATGCAGTCATGTGCAACTCAGCAGCTCCCTATTAGCAAAATTTGTAATCGTAATCATCTTTCATCATCACAAGTAACCTGTATTTCTAAATGAGAAAAGACTTCCCTATATTTTCTTCAGTCTGATACTTAAGTACCCCTGGTTGTCTACCATGTTGTTTACTAAATCTTTTAATAGCCTATACGATTGAGTACAGTCCCATTAACTGAAATGTCCAAACTGGAAATAATTTCATCCTTGCTAGTTACGTTCAAACCATATTCTTTAGTTAAGAATCTACAACTTACAACTTTGAGGAAATGGAGGACTGCTGCAGAATAATTTTAATTCTTACTTTGTAATGGCATCTGTTACCTGGCCTGTGGACTGCAGCATTTTGTCAATACGAGTAGCATAGCAGAAACATCTTTGCTTTATTAGTAAGTGGTTTGGAGTTTTATGTATGCACCCTAAACTGTAATCATTTAGGAAATTGTGCCTCAAATAGGTAAGTATCCTTGGTCATCCTTGGCCATAAAGCCCTTTCAGGTATAAGCTAAAATCCAAACAGAGTCTGTTTCCTAATATTCATGCAACAATCATCATTAATTATATCTTTAGTATTGATTGGGATCTGAGTTATATTTATTGCTGTGTTTATATTTTGTAAAGCTTCTTTAAAATTATCTTCATCTCATGGAGCCCCAATATCATTCTTTAGAATCCCTTGTCTAAGCAAATCTCTGAGGTTCTCTTTTTCCTTACACATTTTAGGTGTTCATTCATTTGTCCTATTATTCTACTGTGCTAAATATATAGCTATAACAATCAATGGAGTGTGGCTATGGCCTTCTCCCCTCCCCTGTATGATCCAAATCGTAAGGCTGTAAATGTTCTCTCAACTCAGGAAATGGTTTATGTAGTTGTAGATCTTCTAATACATTATCTGAGTAAAATTCTATTACTGGTCGTTCTTTTATAATGATCCTCCCATAGCCAATCGGCCATACATATCCTACACATTTTAAGAGAGATGTGAGAATTCCAGAAGATTTCAGTTAAATGTTGTACTATATTTTCAGGGAGCTTAGTTTCAACCACAGTAGTAAACCAACAGCAAAAAAGAATGGTCATTGCTTGGGTTTTCTGAACTCTCTTCCACAAACTTAATAGATACATTGTTATTTAATTCTTATAAGAACTCCACAACTTGAGCTTGGTTCTTGCTAACAGTGCTGTTTTTTGGGGGGGGGGGGGTTTTGTGTGTTTGTTTGTTTTTAGGAAAAACTAATGTTTTTAGCAACTTCTCTGCTGATCTGATTTCCATCAATAATTGTAAATGAATCAAGACCTAGTAGTTCCTAGTTGTTCCTAGTAGTTCCTAGTAGTTCCAAGTTGTTAAAAATTTCAGTTCTATGTCTATTGCATTTATTAGGTAAACTTGAGCAGACTCTAAAGTCTCTTGCACATGATTACTCCACAACTTCAGCTGCCCAGCCCCAAGGGAATAGCCTGAAGTTTTTTTTGTTTTGTTTTGTTTTGCTTTTTTTTTGTTTTAAATCAGAAAACTTTCTCATTCTTTTTTTCCAGTGTTATTGAGATATAATTGATCTATAACATTGTTTGAGTGTAAAGTGAACAACATGATGATTTGATACATTGGAAGACATTTTTAATATTATATTTTAATATAGTGAACAATGAAGTCTTAATAAAAAACTGAAATTTAATTGTGAACATTTTCTGTTCATATGTTGGCCATCTCATTGATACAGAGTGTTACCTTGATGTTCTTGTAGTCAAATCTGCAGATGAGAGGAAGTTTCCAAAGGAGTAAGAATAAACTACTTATCTTGAACAAAAACAAAAAACAAAACAACTCTTCAGTTCACATTTCATTTTAAGCCCATTTTATCCTAGGAAGTGGAGATCCCAGTACAAATTATATAAACCGTATAAACTATTAAGACTCTTCATCTTATCTGTCATGTGGTCATTTGTCAGTAGCTTTTATACAGAGCTGGTGGTGCAGTGTTTATTTCCAGCCCTCCATCTGGGTCACTTAATTAACCTCTCTTTACCTTTAAAAATAGGGATAAATTGTTCTTTGACTTACCTCAATGTGATGATGTGACTGCTGAGGAGATGATATTTGTAAAACAATTTGATTGTCTCACAAAATAATTGCCATATGATTTCAAAACCGCTACCTGGATTTTTTTCCTATCTGAAGAACAAAGCTCTGAAATTAGATTACTCCTACAGCTTTACATGGGTGTGAAATAAAGGGAGACCTTTTTCTTCCTACAAGAAAGAATCTATGGTTGCCAAAGGTGGCATGTCTGACTCAGAGAAATCTCTAGGGATTAAATGATGTTCTCACACATGTGTAGTAGGCATGCATCTCTAAAAGATGCAGGTGAAGTCCTCAAGATAGAAGACTTAGGACTCTGTTCTTGGGAATCAGCTGTCTTCCCTGTGAACTGTTTCGTGGCATTACTAAAATTTACTAAATTTTCCAGATTATAAACCCGGGTTATAAAAGGGAGGCATTTTAGTCTACTTTATTTTCCATATACAACCCAATTCTCGAAACTCTACCCACTCTTCCTCCTCATTTTACTAGCACGTCTTGTTTCTTTATCCTCATTAATCTGCTGTATTTCAGACTGCCATGATCCTCACACTTTGACTGTTGTGG
Organism: Enhydra lutris kenyoni; assembly: GCF_002288905.1. Taxonomy (NCBI): domain Eukaryota; kingdom Metazoa; phylum Chordata; class Mammalia; order Carnivora; family Mustelidae; genus Enhydra; species Enhydra lutris. The sequence continues at coordinate 34,836,875 of NW_019154106.1, forward strand.
TGATCTCCTGTCTGTTCATGCTTTCATTATTTTATTTCTCCCTTAACACCTTTTTAATTCATAGCGTATGTATTCATCTTTGATCTGGTCTCCATTGTGTCAAACCTATACTATGCCACTTTCACATATAGAGTTTTGTTCTAGTCATGCTGAAAAACATACAGCTTTCTGAAGATATAATGTGTTTCACACTCTAGCCTTTGTACATGTAACTTCTGTCTGACACAGAAGTTTGGTGGGACTGCAGTATGATGTGATTAGTAGTTGGTGTAAGGATTGGTGGTTGGTGTAAAGATTTTGGAAACTGGATGCTGTGTTCAAGTCCTATGTCTTCCTTTTATACCTATATAACTCTGGGCAGTGTTTTTATTTTATTTTTTTCTCTGTCTTTTCTTATTTTTTGTTATGTTCAGTTTGTCACTATATAATATATCATTAGTTTTTGTTGTTGTGTTCAGTGATTCATTAGTTATGTATAGCGCCCGGGGCACATCACAACACGTGCTTTTCTTAATACTCATCACCCTGTTACCCTCTCCCCACAAACCTCTGCAGAACAGAGGTTGAATTTACCTCCTCCCTTCTGAGACCCTCAGTTCATTTCCCAGGGTCCATAGTCTCTCATAGTTCATCTCTTTCTCTGATTCCCCCCTTCAGATTTCCTTCCTTTTCCCTGTAATCCTCCATGCTATTGCTTATGTTCCACATATGCATGAAATCATATGATAATTGTCTTTCTCTGCTTGACTTCACTTAGCATAATCCTCTCCACTTCCATCCTTTCTGATGGTTGAGTAATATTTCATTGTATATATGTACCACATCTTCTTTATCCATTCATCTGTTGAAGGGCATCTTGGCTCCTTCCACAGTTTGGCTATTTTGGCCATTGCTGCTATGAAAATTGAGGTACATGTGCCCCTTCTTTTTACTACAGCTGTATCTTTGGGGTAAATACCGAGTAGTTCAATTGCTGGATCATAGGGTAGCTCTGTTTTTAACATCTTAAAGAACCTCCACACTGTTTTCCAGAGTGGCTGTACCAGCTTGTATTCCCACCAACAGTGTAAGGGTTTTTAAACTCTTTGTCCTAGTTTGCTCATCTTGAAAGTAGAGGTGATAACATCATCATCATCATCATCATCATCATCGTCAATCTTAAGGGTTTTGTGAGACACAAATGAGGTAATTAATGAATGGAAAGCACTTAGCACTATATCATGAACATAGTCAACAACTGATACTATTTTTCTTATTGTAGTTGTTGTTATTGTTTTTGTTGTTGTTATTATTATATTTTGGCTATTTCCAGCTTATCCCTTGTTTAAGTTTTAATTTGCTCATTATTTCTCCTTCTCCTTCTCCTCCTCCTCCTCTTTCTTCTTCTTCTTCTTCTTCTTCTTCTTCTTCTTCTTCTTCTTCTTCTAAAACTTTCTACCACATTCCTTCCTCTACTCTCAGAGGGAATGAATCACTTTCTTTTTTGTGTGCCAATCTTATATATTCTATAGATAATCTTTTTAATGTAGAATTTACAGATAAGTCGTATTATAAATCTGTCTTGCTCACTGGACTGTGAGTCTTTCTTGAAGTTAGGGCTTGGGTTTTATTTATTTTTCCACTCCTACCTTTTGTTACTGAATCTGTCATAAAATAGATGCTTAATAAATTTATGGAATATATGAATGACAAGTAGAATCAAAAAGGGCATGTCAGAAAATATCCCTGAGAGGTCCAGTAGGAATCACTGCTCCTAATTCTGAAGAATATGTGACCCCCCTAGGGCTTTGATAGAATTATTCTTCCTGAAACACATGAATGCTCTCTTTCCTACTATTGTGACATGAATACCTAGTGAGAACCCCTTTTCTTTCAATTTTGCCTTTAAAGAAATTCTCCTGTTTCCAACTAACTTCTTCATTGACCCAAAAAGGTAAAACAATTTGTTCAGCAAAAAATCCCGATGGCTTTTGGCAGTTACAGGTCAATACACTTAAAGGAGCACAATAGGAGAGATTTATACTGAAATTTGTCAGATTTTTTGCACTGTTCTTAAAGCTACAATTTTGGAAGCATTAATATTCAGCAGTATTTTCTGAACTATACTAATTTCACAAGTTGAGAATGGAAGAGGAAAGTTTTGGTTTTAAATTTTTTTTTTTAAGATTTTATTCGTTTCATTTGACAGACAGAGATCACAAGTAGGCAGAGAGGCAGGCAGAGAGAGAGAGAGGAAGAAGCAGGCTCCCTGCCGAGCAGAGAGCCCGATGCGGGGCTCGATCCCAGGACCCTGGGATCATGACCTGAGCCGAAAGCAGAGACTTTAACCCACTGAGCCACCCAGGCGCCCCTGGTTTTAAATTTTTAACTACTCGCTTAATTTAAACTGGAAAACCAATAAATACATATATTCATATATCAATAAGAACATAATACACACGTCTTTATTAAAATCACATTAGTAGAACTCTATTATTACTATTTTAAAAAAATTTTATTAACAAAATAAATTCCATGAATTTCAGTAGAAGAAATTTAAAAGATATCAGTGGTTAGTTCCCACAGCAATGTTGCTCTTATTGTTTTTGGAAAGAATTTTCTCTGCCATTCTTTTATTCATGTTGAAAGAAATTTTAAAAAGCATCTCAATGGTAAACAATTAGGAATTTAGCTTTAGGCATTTAGGAAAAACTGTATAGATATGTTAGTATTTTGATATTTGTCCTTGACATACAAGTTTGACAAATCATTTTATTATTATTTGCCTCAACAGTATACATTACCCAGTACAGAGGTACCACATGCATGCATGATTCATATAAAAAAAAAATCCTTTCTGATGGCTTCAAGGAAATGCTTGCTTTTTTTCTCATCAGCTTTGAGTGCTTTAAAAAAGATCTTTTTTTTATTGAAATATAGTTAGCACATAATGTTACATTAATTTCAGGTATACAACATAATAATTCCACAACTCTACATTATGCTATGCTCACACAAGTGTAGCTACCATCTGTCACCATACAATGCTAGTACAGTACCATTGACTATATTCCCAATGCTGTATTCTTTATCTTTGTGACTTATTCAATTCCATGACTGGGAGCCTGTATCTCCTACTCCTCTTCACTCATTTTGCCCATCTCCGTCTGGCAGTCATCAGTTCTCTCTATTTATGGGTCTGTTTCTGCTAAACAGGAACTCTCTTAAGTCAAGGACATACAGGTTTGTTTTTAGCCCACAGATGGTTTAACCTCCACTTAGCTCATTGCCTTCCATAATTTTATATAATTAATTTCATTGTGCATTATCAAAATATATTGGTAAAATATAAAGAGAGGCAGGCAGTTACCTCAATTTCTGTCCCAGATTGAGTATCAAACAGAAGCACAGGATATAGACCAGTTTTATGTAAATGTCTAATACCCTGAAGTATTGTAATACATGCTACATAGGGAAAGGATAGTTTCCTATCAGCAGGATGACTGGCATGTTGGGTTCTGAATTTGTACTAGTGTATCTATGTTATCTTCCCAGATCTGTGTAATAGTGATGAAATGTAATTTTTAGTGTAAAAAAAGTAGATCCTGACCAAAACTAGGGTCGTGTTCGATAAGCAAGACAGGAATGTCATGCACATATGTACACAACTGAAGAAAAAGGACATACAATAAAAATTAAACTTGTGCTCTCATCACTTTATTCAGATGATTTTATCTTCAGTGTCCAGTATGTGATTATTAGAGCAACCTTGGACTAACACATACCTCCCTGCTCTGACTATCTATGACATGCAATACCCTGTGTTCTGAATGAAAGATTCACAACAGCCATGTTTCAGTTCAAAAAGGAAAGAAAACTTTATTATTATTATAGAAGCCTAATAGAAACAGAAGGACAAAGGAATCTGCACATAGATGAAGGTAATAGTAGTCAACTAATGAGAATAAGAAGGCAAAGTTATATCAAATCGGGTACTTATAACATCCAACCTCATTAGCTGTGGAAACAGCCAGGCTGGAGTCCCAATAGAGAGGCCTGGGAGGAAGGTACTCTCCTCAGATTAGACTTCCAGTTGACCATCCCCATAAGGGCCATCTTTATAGGGCAAATAACAGGATTTGAAATTAAACATTTGTTCACCTACATGCAGTTGGAACCAGCTGCTTTTCTATGTTATCATGTTTTTGTATTTTCAAGGTGCCTGGGCTATCTGTGTCTGCCTTCCCTCCCAGATTCCATTCTGCAGGGCCAGCCCAGCCTGAAGTAGGAGGGGATGTGAAACATGATTTGTAGTTCTTGGCTACAGAACGACAAATTCAGAACAGAAGGGCTGGTTCTAACCTGGAGGCCAGAACATATATTTCAAACAGTCAAGCTCCCAGGGTTATTCACACAGCATGAGTCTTGCAAACAACATCCCTTAGCCTGCCCGTGTACATGCAGGTCCAGCTGGTTGTTTATGTAGGACAAATCACAGAAATATTTACCTATATAGAATACCCGGTGTGAGGGACACCTGGGTGGCTCCGTGGGTTAAGCATCTGCCTTTGGCTCAGGTCATGATCCCAGGACCGAGTCCCACATAAGGCTCCTTGCTCAGTGGGGAGTCTGCTTCTCCCTCTGCCTCTGCAGCTCCCCCTGCTTATGCTCTCTCTGTCTCTGACAAATAAATAAATAAAATCTTTATTTAAAAAAATAATAAAACAAAACCTGCTGTGTCCCCTTAATGTTCTGCTTCTAGTAAGCCCAATAGATGTTTGCAGTAGAGACTTGGCCTTTCTTATAGTGTGTTCCCTTTCCTGTATTGCTCCATCATTAAACTCTGTTTTATTTTCTTTGTTAGAATTCTCCTTTTATATTTCATTTAACTTTTTAATTTATTTTGTGGTCTGTTTATACCATAAGAATATAAATTGAGGGTACAGAATACATTCATCTCAGTTTCTTTCTGTATTCCTAGAGCCAAGAATGATAATTGATATGTAATTAGCACTATTTTTTATTTTTACCACTAAGTATTTATCTTGGAATGATCCAACAAGTATCTTAAATAATAGATTAGTCAAGTCACACAGTAAATGGAAAAAACAAGATACAAATAAAGCCAGTTTTTCTGGAGCCAGAGCCCATTATCAATATTTTATATATCATGACCTCATGAGTCAAGGTTATTGATTTCCCCTCATCCTAATTCACACTCTACAAATACTAGATTTTCTAGTCAGATTAGAACCAACCTAGCCCTCTGGGGGTGAGGAATTGCCAGGAATTTTCATGTTTAAAGTACAGTCACATTCTTTGAGTAGATTTGTGTCTGAGCAAGGAAGGCATGTTCTCTTTGAGCTTGGCTAGTTTATAACCCAGATTAGATAGCTTCAGACTCACAGAGAGGCACCCATCTCTTCACTGACAGACTAAATTTTTGTGATCCTTGAATTCTTCTGGACTGGACTGAATTCAGCTATTGGAAAACATGACCTCAAAGAAAAAGTTACTGAGCATTTTGAATACTTTTTTATTATTATTATAAGTTTAATATCTGCTTAAAGTTTATGATGTTATTAAAATAGTTAATACAAGGATAGCTTGAATTATTAAAGGCTAGTATGTAGATTTCAAAATTCTATAGACATAATACAACCCGAAGATAACATCTGGAGAACTGAGTTGTTCTTTCATATATGCATACATGCCAATATTTATAAGGACATACTATTTTCTAGGCAGTGCATTAGCACTGGGAAAATGTACAGTTGTTAGTACTAAATTTCAAAATAAATGTTAATTATTAATATGATATATCAATTATATTGACCAAACAGTTATTCCCTCCACAAGGGAAGAAAACAAACACATGATTTATTTGTTGTTTTAATTTTGCAAAATTTCAAGATAGAATGTTTCTGGTATTCAGTACATTGATTTTACTAGCCCCACAACACTATTAGACTATTAGACAACACTATTAGAAAAACTGCCAAGTCCTTTTATGCTCCAGATTGTTGATTTGCAGATTGATTAAGTGCAAAGAGAAACATAAATCAGAGTGTCCATATCTGTTTTTTAGGTGCATATAGTCCATTAATTTACTAATAAACATATATATTTAATATAAAGTTCTCTACTTCATAGGATACATGATGGGTGGATGACAACTTGGATAACCTCTTATGCACTTTTTTTATATTATTTTATCTTATCCAATTCATATTCAGTCTTTAAAAATATACTAATATAGTTCTAGTTTAAGTTCCGAATATCATGGTCTTTCTTATTTCTGTTTTCCATACCCATAACTTCCGCCAGCCAGGCACCAATTATTATCAGTTTTGGAAATACGTCTCAATCCCTTCTCTCCCTCTCTCTTTTTGTTTTTTTTCTCCCTCTCTTTTTTTTTCACCATTCTCACTATGAATGCCTTAATTTCAGCTGTAGTCCTACTTTGCACCAAGTGTTGTATCCTCCCAGCATGCTCTCACACGAATTTTGAATTGCCCTCTTTAGAACAGTGGTGAAAAGTTTCTTGCTGTTTTAGGTCATCCGTAAAAAATAAGATCTAAGCTCTTTCTAGTAAGGCATCTAGGCCCTTTGTGACTTGCCCCAAATACACTGTCCTTTTCATATGACTCCCTCACACACATTCTAGGTTTTTTGTTTTTTGTTTTTTTAAGTGACACATAATTTCTTTAATATGACATTCCATTCTGTCATTCTTTCCAGACCCTATTTTATTAATCTCTGTGTGTGCCTCAAGACCAAGCTCTCATTCTGCTTCCCTGATATAGTTTTGTATAAACTCCATGCCACTGCATGCATTAACTTACTATAATAGTTTCCCTGCTTTATTAAAGAGTTTCTTCCATATGTTTCTCTCATTAGGCTGAAAGTTCTTTAAAGGTATACACCAAGAGTTATTACTTTCTTATGATTCCATAAAAATGTAAGAGAAGGCCTAGGCTATATAAAACATTCAGTAAACATCAAATTAGCAAAATAGGTCCATTCTTCATTCTCACTCTTCAAATATCCATCATCTCCATGACTTAAATTTATGACTAATTTTAATGTATCTATCAAGAAAGCAGAGATTACAGCTCTCATTTTTTATACCTAAATCATCTCCTCAGCTTTATTAATGTTTCAAAGAGATTATCTTCATTGTAGGAACATTTTTACTACAGAAAGACCTAAGTATAAAGCAACTGAGAAATTTAACTTTGTAACGGACATTGTTGCTTCGTAAAAAGTTACCATTATGAAATAAGTCATTGCAAGGACAGAAAAAAATCTCTATGCTAAAAGTTGGAAAAAAAAAAAAGAAAATCTGGCTCTTGGGAAGGTATTATGAATTAGATTAACAAAAGAGTCACATTATATGTCATAAAAGTTTTATGTGCTATGAAATGTGAGGAGTAATTCAAAGTTGTGAATTGACACAGACAAGATCCTAAAGAAACCCAGAGAAGTTTGAACTCTAACCATAACTATAAATTTACATTCTGCTCAGAATTTCTGTGTATATATCCCAAAAGATAAGTCTGGTGACTAAGTTCTTCATATATCTTAGGCATTTGGATATTTGAGGCATGAAGCAACTTCTCACTCATCCTTGACACTAGCTTTTTTATTTTTACTCTCTCATATAGAAATATGATTTTATTATTCACTCGTATGCATGTCCTCATTATCTCCCCATCAACAGAAAATATAAATGAAAATGCCTACATTATTAAGGAAGCCTTTTCAACTGTTGGGACGCAGTTCTCCAAGACATTTCTACACACTTTGTGACGGTTTGTTTACAAGGAGATTTACATAGAAAACCCTGGTCAAAAAATAGACATGTTTCCTTATCAGGATAATAAAGATACTGCCTCCCTTCCAGGCAAAGACTGATCAGATTTCTCTTTATAAAATTGAGAATTTTCTAAGCTTGGTTTCCTCAGCTGTGCCATAGATCCCACTGAATCTGCTTCATGTCTTTCCTGTGGGACTTGGTGACAAGGGAAACTGATAAAATCTGATAGAAACACGGTGCTCATGCTGCCTGCTGCATAGTGGATATTAAAGTATGGAAATGCATTTGACTCCTACGAATGTGTGATCAACATCAAGATTGATCCAGCAGCTGCAGTCGGCACTGCTGCTTGACCACTAGACAACTTTGCTTTCCTGGATTCATTTCCTAGCCGTCACAGTCTATGTTGTAGTTTGTAGCTCCCCCAGCATGCTGTGCTGCTTATATGTTTGTTGTTGTTGTTTTCCTTTTACCTGCCTGTATATGTATCTGCTTGGCCCTGGTCAGAGTACCTTCTCCCTTATTGTCTCCTTCCCATGAAAATTTTCTTGACTTTTACAGGTACAGGTTTTATCCAAGTCATGGACTTCTTTATTACATCTTTTAACAAATTTCCATTTATGTGTAATTTTTTTTTATTTTTCATTATTTAGATTTGTGCAAGATACATACATCAAACTACTCAGTAACTGTTATGTGCAAATCAGTAATAGATAGTAGATGGAGATAGGTTAATAAACAGTGCAGAAATGGTTCCTAATCTCTAGGAACTTACAGAGAATTGGGAAAGATGAACATATAGATATGGAAGTATAATACAAGGGGTCGAGTAATACAAGGTCCACTCTTGGAAGCTTTCTTTGTGGAAAAGATGCTTCAGTTGAGACCTGAAGGGAAAGTAGGAGCAGTTCACAAAAAGACTTGATAGGTGTTAACTATCTAGAACAGCATAACATTTAGCCAGCACTCAGTAAATATTTGAGGAATGAAACAAATGAATAAAAAAAATCAAATCAGTTTTTCCTCAAATTTTAGTACATTCTCTTCTAATTCCTGACACTTTTTGAAATACATTTTTAAGGCTTTTTCATGACTTCCTAAAAGTGATAAAAAATTAGCCTTTTAAAACAAATAATTTCAAGTCCTGTAATGGCTGTATCTGTGTGCCACTTTCTTCCCCCTAGGATGCTGGTTATGAAACCTAAATGGATAAATGGAATGTTGGGACCCTAGAATTATACCTATTACTAAAAACTCACATGTTGGATATAATAGAGAGACAAAATGACCCTAGTATTTTCCTGTTTAGAAAATAAACAGAATTACCTCTTTTTATAAAGGTAAAAAAAAATTTCTTTCATTGGCACTTGACAAAAAAAACACTTATGGTGTCTCCTTATTGGACACAAAGAACTTGAACTACCCATATGCAAGACACATCATCTTGTCATCATCAGAAAGGATTTTTTTTTTAAAGATTTTATTTATTTGACAGAGAGAGATCACAAGTAGGCAGAGAGGCAGTCAGAGAGAGCGAGAGAGAGAGGAGGAAGCAGGCTCCCTGCCCAGCAGAGAGCCCAATGCGGGACTCGATCCTAGGACCCTGAGATCATGACCTGAGCTGAAGGCAGAGGCTTAACCCACTGAGCCACCCAGGTGCCCCATCGGAAAGGATTTTTTAAAGAAATTTCCTGTTGACAGGTGTTTCTGTGATGCCAGTCTGTTGAGGAGAATTAATCAGTGCTGTTTAAGAGAGCTAAATTGAAATCACTCAGAGTACTTGGGGAATTATCTAGCTTAGAGTCAAAATATTTTTATGCACTATAACCTGACCCACGTCTACAATTTTTTAAAGCATTGGTTCCAAGAGAGTATGTAATATACTAGTAGCAAAAGGAAAATAATGAATTTTATTTCCAACATTTACAAAAATGACCTGGAACTGTGTTCATATTACATGAAGTTACTGTGCAGTGTATGATGAACAGCATTGTGGGAATGAGATAAATAACCAGATCAAGGAATTGTGATGTACTTGCTAATTTTATTTCCTGACAATGGTTTTTACTGCATTTTGCTTTGCAGTTAGAGAAAATTGCCACATCTAGTCTTTGTTGTAGGCAAAGATCTGTGCCATATGCCTTTGACTTAAAAAATTACTATCTCTCACTCTCTAGTTTTCTTCAGCATGTCTAATTCATTCAATATAAGGTACCATAAGTATAGAAAAAAGTTACAGTTTCTAAACTTTCGATTCCTCAAAAGCAGTCAACTTTAAAAAATTATTTATTTTCCCTAGAGGTAACATATTTTCCATTAAGGAAATGTAAAGCAAAATAAAATAAAAATTAAATGATTATGTGTATGTTGAAATAATGATATGGTTTTTATCCTTTTTCTTACTGATGTGACATATCATGTTGATTGTTTTGCAAATATTGAACCTCCCTTGGACACCAGGAATAAATCCCACTTGATCGTGGTAAATGATTTTTTAATGTATTGTTGGAGTCAGCTCACTAATATTTTGTTGAAGATTTCTGCATCTGTATTCATCAGAGATATTGGCCTGTAGTTCTCGGGGCGGGAGGTTTGTGGTGTCTTTACCTGGTTTTGATACCAGGGTGATACTGGCATTACAGAATAAATATAGAAGTTTACCTTCCTCTTTTACTTTTTGGAACAATTTGAGAAAAATAGGTATTATTTTTTTTTCTTTAAATGTTCAGTAGAATTCACCTGTGAAGCCATCTCATTCTTTGACAAAATATAACATCCATTTATGATAAAGATCCTCTGCAGAGTAGGTCTACAGGGAATATATCTCAACATAATAAAGGCCTTATGTGACCATCCCACACCAAGTATCATATCCAATGGTGAAAAACCAAAACCTTTACCTCTAAGGTCAGGAACAAGACAAGGATGTCCACTCTCACCACTTTCATTCAACATAGTACTAGAAGTCCTAGCCACAGCAATTAGACAACATGAGAAATAAAAGGCGTCCAAATTGGTAAGGAAGAAGTAAAACTGTCTCTCTTTGCAGATAATTTTAATAAAAATAAGCAGTTATATGATGAAGATTAAAGGAAGTGTTGGCAGTGGTGGATAAAGTGATGAGGGAAGACATGAGCAGATGCTTTCTGAGCTAAAAATCCAAATGAGGATCCAGCAAATAAACTCAGTGTATGTTCTTTCTCTATAAAGTTGGAACAATACCTACTTTATAAAGTTCTTTCTGAGAGTTTTTAAAAGCTTTGTTGTTGAGGTGAATAAAAAGTGAATGAGATCAGAGCAATAAAGTTGGTTGAAATTGTGATCCTGCTTTCTTGAGATTACTCTGCTCTTCTCTAAACATAAACAACCACGACTTTAATAATGAAACTGTTCTCATACTGTACATGACCCTAGATCTTGCTAGTCCCTTTAAACAGGATTTGTGTTACAGACTTGCCCTTGTTTATTTGGACCCTAGCTGTTTGCAATCACGTAACTGGCTTTCTTTAAAAAAAAAAAAAAAAAAAAAAGGCAAAACAAATCTCCTTCTAACTAACTTACAGTTTCTTTCTTTTATGTTTGCGTCAAACATTTAAGTTCACGAAAGACAGTCTATTTGGACAAGACAACATATGTTTTAAAGTTACTTGAAGGCACAGTAAGGGGTGAATAGGAAAATGATGAGAACTGTAGGTGGGGTATAGGGAGGTGTAACAGGTCATCAGTGTTTTCCAGCCTTTTTCATTGCAAGGCAAATACAGAACATGATGAAATTATGTGTAGACCACATGTGTAAATAGATTCTAATGGCATAAAAAATGTTTATGAGTTAATATTAGTAGGAAAAGAATATATATTTTGTGGTTAACACTATACATAAGTTCACACCCTGGTTCTATTATGAATGAGTTCTATGTCCATTGACAGTTTGCTCAATCCCTAATTCCTCTCTTTAGGTGATATCCAGCTGACTCAAGGTGTTAACTCTTTGTTTATTTTTCAGGTTTATTGAAATATAATTGACAAAATTGTAATATATGTAAAGTATGGAACTTACTGACTTTATATACATATACATTGTGAAAGGATTACCACCACTGAGTTAATTAACAAATCACTTCACAAGAGAGAATTAGCGCTTACTAGTAATGTTGGAACATCCCTTTCTTCCTTTCCCATTCTTTGTAATTTATATTGTCTTTTAGAAACTTAGGACCCAAGATTTATGTCTGATCCAGCTATGCTCTCTTGCCTTCAGTAATAAACCTCACTCAGTGGATCAAAGGCCAGTGTCAGGAGTCTCAGCATATATACCTTCTCAACCATTATTCCTCAATGATTGAAATTAAATGTGGGACAGTACTCTCCCTTTTTTTTTTTTTTTTTTGATATTCCAGTGATCATAATTATCATTTGCCTCTAAACAAGTTTTAATATACACATCACTAAACCCCTGTTCTATTTATCTGTAAGTGTGGGAAGCTTGTTAGTATTTTCCATCAGTTACTGAAGAGACAGCATCTTCTTCCTGTATTCATCAAATGTTTTATTGAGCTAAGCTCAATGTGAGTGAGGTACTATTCTAGAGCTAGAAATACAGCAGAGAAAAAGACAGGAAATACCTAGTAAGTATGTGTATGAATGCATATGTATTATATATTTGCAATAGTTATATAGATATAAATATATTGCTTGCAATATATATCATGTAATATGATATATACAGTACATAGAATAATGCCTTTCCAAAGATGTATATCCTCTAATCCCCAGAGTCTGTGTATCTATTACCTTCCAGGGTAAAAGGGACTTGAAGATGTGATTCAGTAAAGGATGTTGAGGTGGTGGAATGATTCTGGGTTATCTAGATGGACCAGTGTAATCACTAGAGCCTTCATAAGAAAGAAGCAGTGGAGTCAACATAAGAGAGGAGATGAAATGATGATGGAAGAAAGGGGAAAGGTGACAAGTGAGGACAGCCTTTAGAGAATGGATTGGGAAGGAAACCAATTCTCTCCCTGGAGCTGCCAGAAGAAACCAGTCTGCTGATCAACCAGTCTGCTTGATTTTAGGACTTGTGATCTCTAGAAATGTAAGGTAGTAACGTATGTTGTTTTAAGTCACTAAGATAAGGTAAATTTTTACAGCAGCCATAGAAAACGAATATAATATAGAATATACATTATATGTATACAACTTATGTTATAATATATTTTATATATAGTATGTGTATTAGTATATATGCTTACAGTATCCACTATACATATGATATACTATAAACTCTCTATACTATAAGAACTACATAATACACATGAAAAATGAAAATTTATTTACATAAAAATGTAACAAAGCTGTTCATAGGATATTTATTTGTAATAGTTCCAAATTGGAAACAACACATATGTCTTTCAGTAGGTGAAAGATTGAGCAAACTGTGGTGTATCCATTGCTCAGCAATAAATGAGCTATATTATGTACAAAAACCTAGACAAAACTCCAGGGAATTATGCTAAAAGAAGAGCCAACTTTTGACTAGAGCCAACCTCAAAAGTCACAAATTTATGATTATATTTATATAACAATTTTGAAATGACAAAATTATGGAAATGGAGAAAATCTTAGTAACTGCCAGTGGGTCAGGAATGAGTTAGAGAAAGGTAGTGGATGTGACTATGTGAAGGTAATATGAAAGATCATGTGGTAATGGAAATATTCTCAGTCTTGACTTATCAATGCTGATATCCTGGCTATGACATTGTACTGTAGTTTTACAAGATGTTACAACTGGTGTAAAATGGTTTGAGATTGTATGAGATCTCTCTATATTATTCTTGTGACTACAAATAAATTTATGATTAGCTCAAAAAGTTTAATTTGAACAAAAACAATATGTATGTACCATTTATTTAGTATAAAGTTTAGTTGCCTTCTTTAAAAAAAAAAGTTTGGGATTGAATAGCAAGGTGTTCTTACTTAAACTGATGGAGGGCAGAGTACTAGGTGGCTCAGTGGGTTGAGCCTCCAACTCTTGATCTTAGTTCAGCTCTTCATCTCAGAGCTATGAATTCAGGCTCTGCATTGGACTCTACGCTGGGTGTGGAGCCTACTTAGAAAATAAAATTTAAAAAAAAAATGATGGGAAATAATTGGAGGTACTATTATTTGGAGAAACATGTAGCATTAGAGAAAAATCACTCCTGTGGAATTTGGAAGGCCAAGGTCATGACTGTTGCTCTGTCACTAAAGAAACAGAGACCCAAGAAATGAGTCATTTAAATCATTAGACTTTACTTTTCTCATTTGAAATATGTGTGTATTTGCTTAGATGAACTTAAAGTTTGCTTCAATTGATGATGTGATGATAATTGAATAATTAGATTTTCTCCAGAAACACTCAGTATATTTATTTCCGATAAATATCTCCTTCTGAGTTTAAAATAATTTACTTATCTTGTATTTCAATATGTGAGCTATATGCTTACATAAAATCTTACTTTGTTTTTGTATACTATAAAATGATATGGAGGAATTAATAATTATGAATTAGTAAAATTTAATATCAACAAAATAGATTATAATTGTGCATTGTCTTGTATTTGAATGTCAAAGCAAAAATCTGTTATTATGTTCTCCCATTTGTTTATATAAAATGTGTGCTGAATCCTTCATATAAGTTGTGCCTAGTGAAAAATGAAGGTAAATTTGATACCTAAAAATTCATGTACACAAATGTGAATGCGTGCACAAACCTCATACACATATGCCTACACACCCACACATAAATATAATTTTATATATATACTTATATATATATACACATATATATGTACGTGGTATAAATATATATATATGCATATGGTATAAATATATGTGTATATCAATGTAGGATTTTTTTCACTTATCCATTTTATTCAGAATATTAAAGTTGTCACCAAGTTTTATGAGTCAAATTCTAAATGTGTATTCTAATTTTTCAAAGATTTCTTTTATAATATGAAATTTACATGTGAAAGATACTCAACATAAAAAGTATTTCTATAAAGGTGTATTAAGTAGGGAAGGATATGTGGGAGATTTACATTACCACTAAATTTCTACCCTTAGGGGCCAGGAACTGATGGGACCACCTGCAGAACTTACTATAAATAAATTTTCCTCAAGAACATTTTGATAAGTACATAGCTTCCAGAAAATGCAAGCTCAAGCATTCTGTATCCTTTGTTCCTCCCCTCTGAGCCTGAACAGTCAATATCCTTCTTCAGAGACTGAATACATTTCTCCCTGACAAAGAAACTATACTTGACACTATCCTTAAAATGACAGACAATAGGGATGCCTGGGTAGCTCAGGAGGTTAAGTGATTTTGGCTCAGGTCATAATCTCAGGGTCATGATCCCAGGGTTGTGAGATCTAGCCCTGTGAAGGGCACCGTACTCAGAGGGGGTCTGCTTCTCTCCCTCCACTTCTCCTTCTGCCCTTCCCCCCTGCTCTCATGAGCATGCAGTCTCTTTCTCAGAAATAGATAGATGATAGATATATAAGGCAGACAAAATTATATCAACATCTTCTAAAGATAAGATAAAAATCATATCAGGATGGGGTCATTTATTTTTCTATAGAATGAATAGAATAACATTTAAGTAATGCTAGTAATTTTCCTTGGGTGATGATTACTTCTGCTGCTCAATAATTATAATCTTTTTTTTTTCTTTTAGTACTTCCTCATCTGTTTATGTCATAGAGAATCCCTCAGGTTGATCCCAAATGCTTCATTTCTATATGGAATAATGGTTAGAATCTATGTCAGTTGCATTATTGACTGGCTGGAAAATTTATCTAGATCTCTAATGTAAGTTAAGACTATTTAGAAATATTATTTGAACTGTAGCTTACAAAGAGTAATGTAAGGCATCTGTAATCCGCCTTATATCCCCTTAGGCTTGTGTAACTGAACTTTCAAGCCTTATACTCTAGAATCATAGTCATATAGATCTTGATTGTGTTATGGTGATTGTGCCCCTTTGGGATCCAGGGATGTCTTAAAGAAGACAGAGACCAAATTGAATGCCAGTAATTTTGGAGATTTTGTTTGCAGTCAAAAAGCCATACAGATAATAATCTCTGCAATATCTCACACCTACCTCTGAATAGTAAATTATTAACCAAGACTTTTACAGGCCAACAAAAGTTCTTTCTGTTAGGACAGAATACACTTTTTTTTTCTTTTTACTCGATTTCATTTTTCTTCCAAACAGTGTGAAAACTGTCCAGATGAATGGTGTCATGCCAGCAACATTGCTAAGGAAAACAGAATAAATCAGCTTGGCATGGTGGTATTTGCCATCTATTCTGAAAGATCTACTTCTGTCTTCCTGTTATCTTGTGTCATATGGTCTTCAGCATCTGTCCATTCAAAAAAAGGAAGGATACAGCAATGACTTCATAGGTGTCTAACTATTGTAGTCACTCAGGGACCCACAATAAGGAACTTTTGCTTGGGATTTAGTGTTCTGCAGTTACTATTTTGAAATTATTAGTATTTTTATCTTTGAATTTATGTTTTGTAAGTGAACTCTGATGGGGCAATGGAGAATATATAGGAGGCTTGGAGTTTGGGCTCCCATATGGTCCTGTGTGTTGCTGGATGGGTTCTGGGCCACCTCTTACCTTATCCTATAATATCCTGGGCCTCTCTTAGGTCCACTGTATGACTGCTGCCACCTTTTCCTCCTGGTGGTCCTGGATTTGGGTGTGATGAGTGTCAGGTTTGGTCCTTATGCCCCACAGCATCTAAGGGCAGGGTAGCACCTGTCCCATGCTGGCAGCATCATGAGATATCTGGTGAATGATCACCCAGAAGCTATCTCTAGAAGGCTGTGAGCTTCTCCCTTATTATTCTAGATCCCCTATTGAGTATGTCTTGACACAGATTTAAAAAACCTTGGGAGAGACCCATCTACCATAAGTTGTATGTTGTCTCATTGAAAGAAAAAACACATAGCTCCCCCAGTCAGGACATGGCACATCTGTCTCACAGCTAGTGGAAGGGTTGACCTAGAACCCTTAGGCTTGTGTTAGAGTGAGGCTTCCTGATATCTGTGAGTTCTGCACTTGCCACATGATTATCACTTGCCCAGGAGAACTCTCTTGACCAGCTCTGTTAGGGGAGGGGGTACATCTCTCTTCCTCCTTTCAGAATTCCTATAAATGGTGGGGGCACCTTCCTTGTTCAAGCCACAAAATAGGAATTCTGTTAATTTTAGTAATTCGTCATGCACTTTAAATGTGAACATTTGCATTGAAAACTGGCCTTGCATAATATAGATTAATGGCTGTGTGTGTATGTGTGTGCATGGTAATATATGTTGTATATATGCTAACTAAAAAATTTAATTTTTCATTTACTTGGAATGTTAAGTAGACAATGAAAACACATGATACATTGAGAGGCAGACTGTGAAGACAGAAAAATACTCCGCTAGTGGCATGTTCCCCTTGCTTTTTTTTTTTTTTTAAAGATTTTATTTATTTATTTGACAGACAGGGATCACAAGTAGGCAGAGAAGCAGGCAGAGAGAGAGGAGGAAGCGGGCTCCCTGCTGAGCAGAGAGCCCGATGCGGGGCTCGATCCCAGGACCCTGGGATCATGACCTGAGCCGAAGGCAGAGGCTTTAACCCAGTGAGCCACCCAGGCGCCCCTCCCCTTGCTTTTTAAACAAGGGACTCCACATTTTCATTTTGTACTGGGTCCTGCACACTATGTTGCCGGTCTTAGAGGAGTCTGGGATTTCATTGTAGGCAATGTCTGTTCTCCATATCTTGATAAAAATGCCTTTCCTGTGAAATTATTGAATGTGAAAAAGGTACTCTAAGACAATTAAAGAACGTGTTTTTGGAGCAAATGACCATTTTATACTTAATTAAAACCAGAGGAATTAAATATTGTTTAGGGAAGAATACAATTTTGCTGAAGGAAGGAAGGAAGGAAGTTGACATATTGTCTCATTGTGGTACAGCTATGATGCTTACATGAGGATTCCAGGCGATGCCCAATATTACTATTAAAGTCATGTTGGCATAAGGTTGTCAGAGTATATGGGATCCTTTTACTGAAAACTGTAATAGCTTTTATCAATTAAAACATGTCAGAGAAAAATATCTAATATGAAATAAACTTAACAAAAGAGTAGAGAGTCTTAATTAAGACTGCATAAGACAAAAAATATAGCATGATGGATGATTAATTTCCAAATGTACATGGTGTAGCATATTTAAGTCAGGCATGTTGGACTTGTATTTTCCGTTGTCTGTGAGTCTCAGTTTGCTCAGGAAATAGAATTATTTCCCCCAAAATAGATGGGATTTTCCTTATAGGTTATTCTTAAAAGTAAAGTAGGCTATTTCTTTCTTAAAGTCATTATTTCTCAGTTTTATTTACAGAGTTTCACTTTCAGAATCATAAAAAATGCTTGATAAAAATGGACTTATTACACAAACATGTTTAACAGTTACTATGTGCGTAGCTCTGTGATAGACTCCTGTGATACTGTCAGGAGGCAGACTTCTTGCTTGTATAGCGTTTACATTCTGGAGGAGGAGTCAGACACCACTTAAGTAATTTCATAAACACATAAAATTACTACTGAGAGGCAGCTATGTGGCATGAGAGGGAACCTACCATAAATATATTCAACTGAGCCTAGAAAAGTAGAGGATACTTTCCTACAGAAGTAGATGTTTTAACTAATATTTAAAATAGAACTAGGAATTTCGTAGGTGAAACAAGAAGGGAAAGGTGTTTCAGGGACACACACACACACACACACACACATACCATCTACCAAGATGTTTTGGCAAGAAGAAACAATGCAGGCAAAAAGAAAGGGCCGGAGCAGAACGAGGAAGGGGGTCTGGTGCAAGTTGGGATGGCTGAGATGGGCAGGGCTCAGTTGTACAAGATCTTGTGGCTTGTGGCATGGCTCTGTCTCTCAGCAGTTTTTGAGGTTGAGGTTGGGACTCTGCATTTATAACAAATACTTCAGTGATTTTTATCTACATAAATTTAAATCTGAGAGTTCTGGCCTGTGAAAAATTCTTGCTGACTCTCATTAGAAACTCAGGTTTGGTTGCTAACCCATTAAAGGCAGATAGCAACTGTAAAGGGATGCCTGTAGGTGATGATGACCAACCACCAAACCACAGAAAACTTCCTAGTATGATTTATCTCTTAGAGTGTACCTGAATCTCCAGGCCTGAGTTCACAGCAACGCTCTTCCCTTTCCTCTTCTCTTGTAAGAGGTCACATTTGTCCCTTGTCACCCATAATGATGGTAGCATTAAGGTTCCAGTGATTACATACTGTTGGAATTACTGATGTGCTTTTCATTATTAAATACTTCATGCACTAGAAACTCCTAGAGGTAGCTTAAGATTATTTTTTAATTGCTTTTATATAAATTTACTCTTTCTGCTGCTCTACTGAAGTGATAAAAATTATCATGGATAAGTTTTTGGAGTACAAAAAAATACTTATAATGAATACCTAGTTAATATGTTAGCAAAAATAAATACTGATATCCCAATTTTTGATTCCCCGCTCAGCAGATGCTTTTCACAGTACCATTCCTGTGTCAGAAAAATGTGTCCCCTAATATTACCTATCTAGCTTGGTAGATTAATGAATTATTATCAGCTTCTGAATGATGTGTCAGAACCTGAGTGAACAACAGAGCAAAATTCAAAACTGTGTTGTTATCATGTCAGCCCAGCATTTATTATCTCTAAGCCAGAGGTAGAGGGGAGGCAGCTGTCCAGAGACCTTCAGTTTGGACTGGAAAAACTGTGGGTGGGTTTGAGGGTCAAGAGGACCAGAGAGCAAAGTCAGTTTGTTCTTCCCTTATTTTTAGTTTAATGTGTTCATTTTTTTAAAATGTTAAGATTAATAAAAAAATCAACAAGTAAGAAGGAAATGGAATCTTAAGATTACTACAGGTAAAAGGACAGTGAGTGTCCCTGGCTTTCAACTTCAGATCAAAGGGGAAGAACAAGAAAATCAGTATGCCTTCCTGTGTGTTTTAAAAAGAGAGCCCCTGACATGATAAATCTCCATTAATTACCTTCAGAAAGAAATAGCTGAACTGCTGAGAAAGAAAATCTTTATTACTAACTTTTGCATTTCCTATGAAAAGAGGAGGAGAGAGAGAGGAAGACATGCTTGAGAGGTCTGCTGTAGAAAGCAGACAAACAAGAAGTAATGAAAGAATGGTTAACCTGAAAAGGAGACTTGAAATGGGAAAGATGCTGGGTGGAAAGAATGCTTAGCAAGACTTTAGGAGAAGTAAAGTGGGAAGGTGATCACCAGAAAAAGGAATGTGATGTGTCACGTAGTCCAAAGAAGTGAAGGGATCCAGAATATGTGTAGAATCAAAATTATTTTGAGAAGAAGGCATTTATTTGAGTTCCTGAAATCTCTGATCTACCTAGAAGTGGAGCCTCTAGAAGAATTCATAACTCATTTGTCACAAATGTCCTCCCAGGGAGCAACCAGGGAAGGTTGATTCATCACTGGTTATAAGAAGTCTCCACACCACACCTGAAATAGCCTTTGTCACAAACTTACACATCTCTCATCCAGTCTCCTAAAGAACCACTGTCCTTCCAAAAAGTCATTTGTTTTTTATATGTGCCCTTCTTTCTCTCCCCTTTCGTTATTTGGATGGATGTAAGCCCCAAATTCTAACATCTTTGAGGTACATTTTTTTTTTTCTGTTACCTTCCATACATAAATGATTAAATTTGTTTTCTGTTTTGCTAATCTGTATTTTGTCAGTTTAATTCATGGTCCCCAAGTATGAATCTAACAAAGTAGAGGAAAAGTTTTTACTCCCCAAAAGAAGTAAATGGAAAGCTCCAGATTGGAAAAAAAATAAATCCTAGAAGTAGCACAAGAAACATAGGTATCTTTTTTACCCAAGAGAGGTAGTGTTTTGTTTTTTGTTTGTTTGCTTGTTTTGTTTTATCAAGATTGAAATTTAAGTTAAGAATTCGGCAAGTCAGAATGCTTGATTCATAAATATATGTAAGTATTCATAGGTAACGGGAAACACATTATTTTTTAAAAATCTCCCTGCCCTGCACAGAGGAGCAATGCTGGAAAGAAACCATTTGCCCTTTGAGTTTGTTGTGACAAAGTCATGCCCAGGGCAGCTGGGCACTGCAGTGGAACTGAAATGAATCCCTACGAAGATAAATGCTTACAAACAAATAAATGAATAGATAAATACATACATCCATACATAAATAAGCATCTGTGTATACACCTTAAGCTTTTGGCCAAAGATTGTTTGGTATTGAAAGATATTTGTTAAGATTTTCAGAGATAAAGAGTTATGTTGTGAATTTTCAGACAACATTGGATTATTTGATTGGAGTTGATCCTGATGGCTGATGTTGAATAGGTATTTACTCAGTATACTTGTATGGCTGCTATTTAAGCATCCTGGGGTTATATGCTAACACTAGCTTTCTGCAAGATACATTTTTAGCTAGATGAAAAAAATACATATATATTTTTTATGTATATATGTATTATATATATGTATAGTGTGTGTGTGTGTGTGTGTGTGTGTGTGTTTAGTGTGGCTTTTTCTGGTTTCGGATTTAGATAATGATTTTCCTATTTCCCTATGGGAAATAGAGGAACAGTACTGTTTAAAGGATTGGTTTGGGGGCGCCTGGGTGGCTCAGTGGGTTAAAGCCTCTGCCTTCAGCTCAGGTCATGATCTCAGCGTCCTGGGATGGAGACCCGCATTGGGTTTCCTGCTCAGCAGGGAGCCTGTTTCCCATCCCCCCTCCCCCCACCCCGCCTGTCTCTCTGCCTGCTTGTGATCTCTGTCTGTCAGATAAATAAATAAAATCTTTAAAAAAAAATAAAATAAAGGATTGGTTTGAGAAAGAAAGGCAGAGCACAAGCAAGAGGGCAGAGGGAGAGAGAGAGAGAGAGAATCTCAAGCAAACCCTGTGCTGAGCACCGGGCCCAACATGGGGCTTGATCCCATGACCTCAAGATCACCACCCAGCAAAAACCAAGAGCTGGACACCCAACTGACTGCACCACCCAGGTGCCCAGCCCCTCACCTACTTATGAGTTAAATTTCCTACTTACATATTTTTTAATTTTTCTTGCAGTTCTTCTAGGTTGCAACATAATCAATCATGCAGCCAGGACCCACATTAAGTAATGATACATTATCAGCACTCTAGATGTTCCCTACACACACATATGCTGAATAATTTGTTTAACAAATAAGTAAATGAATGAATAAAGTAAGGATATATCTACCCTAGAAGAACTTTAATACTTATAAATATTTAAAGCAAAAAGAAATCAAATTAATCTCTGGGGTGAATGTCCTTGTTAGTAGGAAATCCATGCTAAAGTCTACTTAATACTTTGGGGTAAAGAGAGCACCTTACTCCCAAATAGTTCAGGGAAAAACAGAGCACTTTTCTTATTCTTCCATCTGTTCTTTCAACTACTTTCGTATGTTTGAGATTATTTAAAGAAGAAAGAAGAGGAAGAAAAGAGGCAGAGTCATCTTTAAAAGCCTTTGGGGCTACCTGGATGGCTCAGTTAGTTAAGTGCTCAACTCTTGATTTCAGCTCAGGTCATAATTTCAGGATCATGAGATCGAGCCCTGCGTCAGGATCCTCAGGAAGTGCCGAGGCTGCTTGCGATGCGATTCTCTCTCCCTCTCCCTATGCCCCTTCTACCCCACTTGCTCTCAAGGCCCCCCCCCATAATAAAGAAATAAAATATTTTTTAAAAAGTAAAAAAAGCCTTTGATATTTTCCAGAATGGCAGGCAGATTTAAATTTAAATTACTCTTCCCTCTACCTGTTTTTTTTTTTAAGATTTTTATTTATTTATTTGACAGAGAGAGAGAGAGATCACAAGTAGGCAGAGAGGCAGGCAGAGAGAGAGGAAGGGAAGCAGGCTCCCCGCTGAGCAGAGAGTCTGAAGCGGGGCTCGATCCCAGGACTCTGGGATCATGAACCGAGCCGAAGGCAGAGGCTTTAACCCACTGAGCCACCCAGGTGCCCCCCTCTACCTGTTTTGTATCTGGTTCCTATCCTGTAGCGCCACCCCTACTTTTTCTAATATAGTGGGTATTTCTGGTAATTCTATACCAAATTTTGATATTATTTGTGTGTGTGTGTGTGTGTGTGTGTGTGTGTGTGTGTGTGTGTATGTGTGTATGTGTAAGTATAGAACGTACAAAGTGCCAGAGGATTATATATTAAGTAATACTTTTAAAATATAGATTCATGTTTGACAGCACAAACCAGTAGGAGGAGTCTAGGTTTGTTTGAATGAACATTGATTATTCAAGATGCATGGGGATCTTGTTTAAAGCTTTTGAACAAATAGGACAAAGCATATACCTTTACATTTATATTCATGGATTGTCTGAACCCAGAACAGCTGTTGAAAGAAAGCCATCAATAACAAATGACATCTGGAATAAAGACAAAAGAGATAATCATCAGGACTATGAATAAAAAGTATCAGGATGACAATTCCTCTGTATTCTTTAAATGACATGTGAGGAATTGACTCATACTGGGAAATATGTTCACCTAGAAACATATAACATCTTATTCTGCAGCAAATGAATTCAAACCTTGAGAAAGAGTTCAACTTTAAATCTCAGATTTGCCACCTATAAGCCCTTGTGATTTTTTTTTTTAAGATTTTATTTATTTATTTGACACGGGGCGGGGAGAAAGAGCATAAGCAGTGGGAGAGGCAGGCAGAGGCAGAGGGAGAAGCAGGCTCCCCTTTGAGCTAGGAGTCCTATGTGGGGCTTGATCCCTCATGATTTGATCTGAAGACAGACACTTAACTGACTGACCCACCCAGGCATCCCAAGCCCTTGTGATTTTTGGCATTTGTTCCAATTTTCATCTTCAATTTCCCCATTTGTAAAACAAGTATATCTTGTGAGTTAATATGAAGCTAAAATGACTTCGTGTGATATTACGATATAATAAGAAATACATATTTTGTCTTGGTCTCCAGTTCCTGGCACAGAGCTCCTAAAACCCTTGTAATTTCCTGAGTGATAGAGGTACTTGAAGCATCTTTTGTTATAAAATGTGCTGGTATTCTCTAGTTTCTGACAACAAGAGCTTCTTGGAATCTCCAGAATGAAAGAGGGTCTTTTGAATGATAATGAGATGATCAAGGCCTGATGAAAGAGTAGGAAGTAGCAGCCCCACTCCACTTCCAACTTCTGAGGAGGGAAGAGATCCTAGAGATGGAGTTAGTCAGTCAGGAATAGCTACTGACCTAATCTATCATGCCTACGTAATGAAATATCCAACTCTGAAGCTCTTTGGACCTCATCATTTAGGATTTAAAGAACCCTAGACACTGGGGCGCCTGGGTGACTCAGTGGTTTAAAGCCTCTGCCTTCAGCTCAAGTCATGATCCCAGGATCCTCGGATCAAGCCCTGCTTCGGGAATCCCTGCTCAGCAGGGAACCTGCTTCCCTCTCTCTCTCTGCCTACTTGTGATCTCTCGCAAATAAATTAAAAAGAAAAAAACAAAACACCAAAAAACCAAAAAACCCTAAACACATCAAAGTGCTGGGAGGGTAATGCACCTAATAAAGGTACAGAAGTTCTATGCCCTTTCCCCCATATCTTGTTCTCTGCATCTCTTCCATTGGTTGTTCCTGTTTATAATAAACCAGTAATAATAAATAACCTCTTTTCTTGAGTTCTTTGACCCATTCTAGCAAATTATCAAACCTAAAGTGGGAGTAGTGACAACCCCAATTACAGACAAGCAGTCAAAAATATAGGAGGCACAGGACTTGTGACTGGCATCTGGTGTAAGCCGTCTTGCAAAACAGCCAAATATCATGCTAAATCCTGGTGAATTAAGTTGTAGGAACCAGCTAGTGTCTGGAGAGTTAAGAATTGTTTCTTGGGGAAAAAAAAAAAGAATTGTTTGTTGGTAGGAGGAAAACTCCTCTCATTTGGTGTCAGAAGTGTTCTGTGGGTAGAAAGAATTTAGTAAGTATGCAGTGATTTACTTTAAATTTGCGGTAATATGTGCTCAATAGATTGTGACTCTCTTCATTGCTCTTCTTCTTACTTTTGTGCTTTCCACTTATCAGAGTGTGTTTGATCCCTGTCATACCCCTGTGAGTAGTTACCACATTTCTTTCTGATGAAGAAACTAGAATCAAGATATAGTTTTATGATTTTATATAAGGGAAATAATAATAATAGCTAATTTTATAAATCACAAATGTGTCAGGTATAAGGTCTCGATGTGCCATAATCTTATATGTTATATGCTCTTGTATTTCTTACTTAACTGTGGCTTAGAAGAAAAAGTACATCATTTTCTCAAGATTATATCATTGCTATATATATATATACATAAATGTTAGACTTTTGATCCCCTCAACTAAAAGTGTTTTTGCTTTAATATTAATGTCAATAGTAACTTTTTACTATGTAGATCTTTTAATGAAAAAAAGCGTTTTCTGTAATTTTGGGAAGCGGATATAGATTATGTTATTTTCTGACTCAGACTGCTATAACTTTTTATTTTTAACAGGTAAGGGAAATGTGATTCAGATAGGTAGTGCCCTTGTCCAGGATCATTGATTAGCTGAGAACACAGCCTGAGTTAGCTGGAGCTTTTATACTGCTGGTAAAAGTGGATTATGCACATCTTTTATCAACTCTGCATTTAGTGGCATCATGTTGAGAGCTTGAAATCATGGTGGGAATATTTACACCAAGGAAATTGTTAAAAACTACAAATAAAGTCTCCTTCTCTTCCCAGAGCTGGCTTATCAGCACACCACTGACAAAACCATTTGAGAAAGATAACCTAGACTAACAAAAGACAGAGAATGATCTTTCTCCAGTGCATCTTTTTTTTTGTTTGTTTTTTATTGGAGTTGACATGATGTGTAATTATATGTCTGTGTATGTGTGTTGTTTAATGACTGTGTACCCACCTACACTCACTCCTCAGCAGAATATAAAGTCAAAAATAGTAAGAATAATATTTAATTCACCTATGGATGTTAAGTTTTTAGTTTAGTCCCTAACTTAGAGTAGGCATTCAGTGAATGCATTTTGAAAGAATATATAACACGCTTAATTGCATATAACATTATATATTTATAGTGCTATAATTTTGAAATTCCTTACTCACTGACTTCATACCATAATTTTCTTTTTTTAACTCTTTGTTCAAGATAAATGAGAATCATAGCTTCTAAAAGAGGTTTTGCTACAGCATGAAAGGATCAACTCTCAAATCTAGAAATCTGGCCCTCTGCCTATTTTGGCATGTCTCTATAGTTAAAAACTGCCTTTATATTTTAAATGGATGAAAGAAATCAAAAGAAGAGTGATATTTTGGGACATGTGAAAATTATGTGAAATCCTTACTTCAGTGTCCATAAATAAAATTTCATTGGAACAAAATCACATTTATTCATTTACGTATTATCTGTGGCTGTTTTTACACTGCAGCTGTATAATCCAAAGATTGTGACAGAGATCTTATGACCTACAATGTCCAAAATATTTACTATTGAGCTATTTACAGAGAAAGTTTGCTCTTGATGTAGAGCATCAGACTCTTATTAAACTGCTTCCAGTATTGGTGAGTTCATTTCTGAGGGAAGTATCCCTTCTATGGTGAGACAGCTTAGTTGAAATAAACACTTTCCTTACACTGATGCAAAATCTGGCGCTCTCCATATATCACCAACAAGGCTGTAGATTACAGTGCCGTGGAAGCTTGTTTTCTGTAGCCAGACTGACTGACCTGGAATCCTGGCACTGCTCTGCTCCAGCTACATGTCTAAGTTATTTTACCTCTCTAGGGCTCATTGACTTACATCTTAGAATTGTTGTGAATGTTAAATCAATGCTGATTTTTATATATTAGTTCTTTATATAATAGTTTCTATAGGAAGGTATGCATATTTTTCCCATCGGGAGAAGACTCACAATTTTAATCATATTTTTTAAGGATTCTCAAAAACTAGAATTGTTGCCACTATTAATATGGTACCAGGGATGAAGCAAAATTTTCCATATATTTTGTACTCAGTGGAGACTCCAGTTTGGCTTCAGGAAATATTCCAAAGGCCCCTTCTCTTTGGGATATTGCTGAGCACATTTTCACAAGCCCATGTGATCCTTAGAGATCATCCTCTTATTCTCTTTGAAAACCGAAATTTACCACCCAAACCTTGTTCCTTTCCCTGAATATAAAACAGAATTCATTTTTCTGCCTTACTTCTTCCCCTTGATAAATTATAACCACTATATTGAGAGATACCATCACTCTTTAAAGATAAAATTTTCCTGTCAGGCATCAGAATCGTTTCCAAGGCAACACATGTAACTTAGAGGGGCGAAAGTTGCTTTCTTCTCTCCTCTCTCACTGGGGCAGAAAGTTTCCAAGTAGCTTCTACTTAGGGGAAATAGAATGTAGAATCATGTCACATTGCTCCGTAGAGCTTCCTCTGTTGACTGTCTCGAGAAGAACAGTTTGAGAAATAGAAAGGGCTGTTGCCAGATGAAAGGTACTTTCAGGACCCATATTGAATTTAAAACGATTGCTATATCCTAGCCTTCTGAGTTGCAATAAGTCTGGAAACTGTGTAGTCTTTACATAAAAGGATGGATCCCTGCAAAGCAGGATAAGGTGAACGTTTGAATGGTGAGGGACTGACACTGTTTGATGGAAAGTGCAGAGAGGAGAGACAAACAAGGAATCACAAAACAAAAACCTTCCAGCATAGCACAGACCCATGTCTGCAGTCCCACCTTTGGGCTTTCTTCCTGACTCGTCCTTCCCCAGTTTTGAAATGCTAATGTTATTAAGAGATATGACAAATTTAACAGGTATTATTCGTAATCACAGAAGTCAGTCACTTTTATTTACCTTGTTACAGACTTCTGAACCCTTTTAATATTCAGTATCTAACTCTATCTCAGCCTTTATTAAAAATGAACCTGACTGACTCCTCTCTGTTCATCCAGCTACTAGAATGCAGTAAATCCAAAGGGACCCAGACCCAAGCAAGGCATTCTAGTCCTGTTCTAAGCAGTCACAAATTATGGATCCCCATCATCCTTTCAACCCCCTTCAGTTCACTGTGTTCCCACTTTTCAGCCCACATCTTCTTTCCAGTTTATGGTCTTCATGTGAAGATCGGATGTACACAAATGAAAGCATTGACCACTCAGTATTTAGTTTATCTAGCAATGATAATGTCAAAGATACATCCTTTCCAGCTATGATCTTCATGTGAAGAGCACATATACAAATGAAAGTGCTGACCATTTAATATTTTTTGTTTATCCAGCAGTAGTAAAGTATGCGTTCAAATAAGAACAAGTTTACTAAGGTCTAAGTAAATATTAGAAATGTTCATGGAGGAGGGAGGACTTTGAGTTAGATACACCTGATTTGTATATACCTTCATTACAGAATTTACATATTTCACTACATATGTTACTTTTTCTGCATTTCTTATATCTTCTCCTCTGCTGTCCAGATGCCTAGATTAGAGATGAATAGTTTGGAAAGGTAAAGTTCTGTTTCTTTTGTTTCTGTATTCCTAGTCATCTGTTACAGTGCTTGGCACAGAGTTTGTGCTCAAAACATATTTGTTTGTTGGTTGGTTTTTGGTTTTTTAATTGTGTACAGTTTGATTGGGCAAAAATAGGAAAGAGAGGGGCGCCTGGGTGGCTCAGTGGGTTAAGCCCCTGCCTTCAGCACGGGTCATGATCTCAGGATCCTGGGATCGAGCCTCGCATCGGGCTCTCTGCTCAGTGGGGAGCCTGCTTCCCCCTCTCTCTCTGCCTGCTTCTCTGCCTACTTGTGATCTCTGTCTGTCAAATAAATAAATAAAATCTTTTTAAAAAATAGGAAGGAGAAATCCCCACATACTTAGTTTCTTCTACTGACAATTAGGCATGTACTTAGAGCCTTCCCTAGAGCACGCCCATGGGAAGTTTGTCCTTTGACTTGTAATACTTCATCATTATTCATTAAGCTTAGAATTCAGCTTATGCTCAAGTGTACTACCTAGTTTCTCTTGGCTACACAGTTAACTGAGTTGTCTCAGTTATACCTCTAGTAAAGGTACTCATTAGAAACAGTAATTTAAAACTGCAATTTCTTGCCTTAAAACCCATGAGTAGCAGACTGCACTCCTTCCAGGTCAATTGCACTGCCCCTTGCTGACCAGGATTGCCATTAAAGAAGAATGTTGTATAGTAGTACTTAAGATCCCATAATAGAAATTGAGTCATCCTCTAGCCTAGAGCAATGGATTGTTGATAATACTTGGAAAACTGATGACATGGTTGATTCTTTGACAGTTTCCATGTATTTGTCCCTAAACTTGTTCTCTAACAATTAAACGGACATGGTCTTTTCAATCTGTGAATATAATATTGGGCCATACACAGAAAAACTTCAGATTATATTTACATTATAATACAGTGGTAAAAGCAGTGGTTTTTGCATTGGATCAGTTGGTGTTTGAATGATGCTCTGCCACATACTAGTGCTATGACCTTAAAAATTGTGGTTTAACCACTCTAAGGAAACCTTGTATATAAAATGAAGTTAAGTACTTTGTAAGTGTTTTACAAATATTTACTAGCACTTTTGCTGTTTTTATTATTGCTTCAGTTTCCTTATCTATAAAATAAGGATAATTTTATCTCCTCAGGTAGTTGAAATGGTTTTTAAATAAGACTGCATATCATGTAGGGACATGGTAAATATTTAATAAATAGTGTTTTTTATGTTAAAAGTTTAGGTTATTTCAAGTTTTTGTTTTTGTTTTTGCTTTTCCAGTCCAAGTTATTTTATTTTATTTTTTAAAGATTTTATTTATTTATTTGACCAGTGGAGATCACAAGTAGGCAGAGAGGCAGGCAGGGGTTGGGGGGAAGCAGGCTCCCCGCCGAGCAGAGAGCCTGATACGGGGCTTGATCCCAGGACCCAGGGATCATGACCCAAGCTGAAGGCAGAGGCTTTAACCACTGAGCCACCCAGGTGCCACATAGTCCTAGTTATTTTAAATATAACTGACTTACCTATAAAAACAGGTGATATAGGCAAAGCATGTTAATAGCCTTAATACTCTTTTTGAGAATTACCCAAAGTCGTCTTCTGCTGGCATCGTGTTTTGTATTTAGTTGGCTCTATGATATGACTTCTATATCTTTCCCTCAAATATTTTTATATTCTTTTTTCTTATTATTCTTTTGGCTCCATGAAAGGACCAAGACTTCTTTTTTATCTGTTACTTAAACTCTTTTTCACAAATTATCATGAACATTCTTTCATCTTCTTCCCTCACCATCTGTCCTCATAAAGACTGTAAAGAGCTCAGTAGGGTTCCTGCCTTGCAGGCAGAACCAAATAATATCATGGGGGTAATTATCTTACCAGACTGTCAGGGAACAAAATTAAGTATATTTCCTATGGTAGCCCAAAGTAACTATTGTCATGTTACCTCAGATGGCACATAAAAAAATCAGACTAGAATATAGTTCTCTAGGGAGAAACTGTCCAGGAGCTTCTTGCAGAAGCAAAGTATTGCCTACAAGATTGAATGATGCTGTTAGTAAAATAAAACCACTTTACCCTGTTAGAAATGTTTATTGAGTACAATAGCATATGAAGAACTATGCTAGTTACTAGGAGTAGTAGAGTAAACAGGAAGATATTATTCTGCCTAAAAATATGTAGCAGTGCATTTGAGAAGGTAAATGTGTCTATAGGCATAAAACATGTCATGATAAAACTAACAAAGTTGTCTCCAGTTTTGAAGGAAGAAACCACTTAATATGTCTTGGAAATACAGAAGGACCTCATGAGAGTGTTGGCATTTAGCTAAGTTCAGATAACTTAGTAAGATTTCAATCAGTGAAGGAGTATAGCATATAAGGAGATAGTGTCAGTTTGATCACAATGCTTGAGACATGCTCTAACTATTTAGAAAATGCCACTGTGTTTTAAATTTGGTAAGAAGTGAGTCTGTGGATAGATCAAAGCCAGCCTAGACACATGAAGATAATGCTGTGGAATATAGGTATATAGGTGCTATGACAGATACCAATTCAGTTCTTAAAGCATATTTCCCAGAATATGCTTTTCCCAGAAAGCTGAGCAACATAATTTGGCTTCAAAAAGTCTTTTGAAGAGTTAGGAAGCATTCCAAGTCAAAGAGAATAAATTATAGAATAGAGTCTTTACTGTTTTTCCCATTGTGTATATTAATAATCAAAAAAAGGTGGGACGCCTGGGTGGCTCAGTCGGTTAAGCCGCTGCCTTCGGCTCAGGTCATGATCCCAGGGTCCTGGGATCGAGTCCCACATTGGGTTCCTTGCTCAGTGGGGAGCCTGCTTCTCTCTCTGGCTCTGCCTGCCACTTTGCCTGCTTGTGCTCTCTCTCTCTCTGACAAATAAATAAATTAAATATATTTTTTTTTATAAAGAACATTTTGGGGCATCTGGGAGGCTCAGTCAGTGGAGCATCCAACTCTTTTTTTTTTTTTTAATTTTTTTTTAGGATTTTTTATTTATTTATTTGACAGACAGAGATTACAAGTAGGCAGAGAGGCAGGCAGAGAGAGAGGAGGAAGCAGGCTCCCTGCTGAGCAGAGAGCCCGATGTGGGGCTCGATCCCAGGACTCTGAGATCATGACCTGAGCCGAAGGCAGAGGCTTTAACCCACTGAGCCACCCAGGCGCCCCTGAGCATCCAACTCTTGATTTCAGCTCAGGTCATGATTCTCAAAGTGTCCTGGGTCCTGGGATTGAGCCCCTTGTCAGACTCCACACTCAGTGGAGAGTCTGGAGAGTAAGCATTCTCTCTCTCCCTCTCCCCGACTCATGTTTGCTCTCTCCTCCCACCTCTCTCTCTCTCTCTCAAAAAAAAAGTAAATCTTAGAAAGAGAGAGAACATATCTACCTAAGGAAGGAGAGTTTGTAGAGTATCTACTTACGTTCTCATCTAAAAATAATACAGGGACTTTAGAAGGTAGGACATCTTTGGTGTTGAGTATCTGGGACATATGTGGAATTTTCACTTGTGCCTCTGCCTAGGATAAAGACTATTTTGAGTTTTGGTGTGTCCTTTCTTATGACACCATTTAAAAAGAAGCATGGGGTATAGACTATATATAGTCTTGTGTTCTTTTTGTAAGAAATTTCCATAAATTTCAATTAGCACTACTAAATTAATGACAAAAAGAAAATATAACCTGATTGAAAACACAGGTGTGCACAAACACACATACGTGTCCACACACACATAGCCACACACACAGTCACGTGTTACCTCCTCTCAGACAAGGAGTAAAACATGTATTTGGACTCTTTCCTGAAAGATCAAATATACCTTCATTTCACTTTTCGTTCCATTCAAGAAAACTAAAAACTCTATAGGAAGATTTGGGTTTTTTTCCCCCTAGAAAATAATGGACATTATTTTTTTACTTATTTTTTATTTTTCTTATTTATATAAATCTCTTATGTTATTATTTAGAGCATAGCTAATACTCGGTCAGCAAATATTAGAGAAAAAATTGTGGTTCCAACCCCACCTTATGTATTCTATATATTTTATAGAAAATATCAATATTTTATAAATACTATAGAATGTGTAAAATTTAAAAAAATATATAAAATACCTAGGACAACCAGTAAAATAATAATAATGAGAGGTAGACCCAATAGCAGTATAGGTAAATCAGAATTTAATTCTGAAAAAAAAATGATTAACCAAAGTAGAGAACAAGAAAACAAATGAAAAATAGAGACAATGACTGGAAAAGATATAAGTAATATAAATAAAGTAACTAGCTTTGTCATGAATGCTATTATGCAAATCCCACAACCTGTTTATGATTTATCTGTAACTGGAGATAATAATAGCACCTACTTCATAGATTTCATTGAAGAATAAATAAGGCAAATTAATAAATGAAAAGCACTTAGAACAGTGCCTGACATATGGAAAGTGCTCTGCATATTTAATAGTTATTATTAATGAACAAGGTCAGAGACTGCCTTTCTGTGATAGTGAATTCCTCCTTTACATCCAGAGCTTGTCACTCATTTTGGTACAGTGAAATGTAAGACATTTCACTTCACTGCTGGCTAATTGCAACAAAGCTCAGAATAATAAATATGATGTCTGTAACCTCAGCCTTAAATTCTGGTTAGAGTGCTGGGCTCGCTTCCAAATGAATGGAAACTGTAGTTTAATACAATAACTACTTACCTTTCTCCTCATTCTTATAATGAGTTTTTACTCAGGGTCTAAGAATCAACCTTTAGAGTACTATAAGTTATTAAATAGGGAACATGATATAAACTATAGTTAATTTTTATTGTTTTTGTTAGAGCTATTAACTGAAATTTTCTAAATAATGTACATGCCAAGAAACAACCTGGTAAATGAAGATGTGACTTTTGTATTATTTCTAAGTATTTAAGACTTTTGAGCCCAATACATCACGTTTAGGTGACATTAACCCAGAAGTTACTGAAGGAATAATTACCCATATATTTGTCTGGAGCTCTTTACTTAAAAAAATGTGTATCATATCTCAACCTTACCACTCATTAGGAAAGATATGTATTATTACATCCATTTAAAAAATGAGTCAAAGACATAAGAAGTGAGATGGTACACATGGACTCAAAGGAGTGTAAGTTAAATAGTCACATCTATTTATAACACAGTGAACTACTTAGGCCTATGACTAATATATAGCAGGAACATAATAAGTATTTATCAAATAGATAGTTAATGAACATTCTAATTAATGGGCGAATTTTTATTTTACTTTTTGTAAGATCCAGGGAAAGTTAAGGTTTATAGGATTTACATAAACATTTTAGCTAAAATCTGGTCTAGTGAACTTGAGGCTAAATAATGGTCAGTTGGTTCAAAACAGAATGCATCAAGTTGTAAAAATGGAAACACAATTATGTTGTCTTGTATATAGATTGTCCAGGGTCTGCTCATGGGACTGAGTCAAAGCTGAACCTGAATAGTGTCCATAAATATCTCCATGAAATTACAGGAACATGGTATGTGTTGGATTGGGAGGAAAGCTGACTAGGCCACGATAGGGTATAATAAAGACAATCTGAGTCTGCCTGCTTGGGATAGAGGGTGGGAGGCAAGAGTAGAGGATTCATAGTGAGTTTGTGGGAATGAAGAACTTGAAGATGTACAGTGTGGTCCAAAAGTAGAGCTCAAGTCAAATACAGCGGCGTTAATGTTCAAGTGCGTAGTCAAAAGAGCAATTAAATCAGAGCCAAAGATTTTAAGAACAGGTTGCAACAGAGGAATGACTTCTGAGTTAATCTAAGTCTGTGGTATAAAGTAGTTTTTATTGTGGCTATAGTAAAGAATGAAAGTAGCTCAATCTTAGGCATGAAAGATGAGAGGATGCTTTGTCTTGCTGATTCCTTGGCCTTGAGGTGATCTTGGCAATATTGCCAACCCTGTCGGTTCAGACAGTTACCTCAATGTTCAGACCATTAAAAATGGAAAAATTTGCCTTTCCTGTGTAATGTTGGCTGAAAGAATAGCTTAAAACCATTAATATAAGTATAGTGATCCATTTGTTATAGCACCTAAGTTCTGTTTTTTAGAAACTTCCTTTATCAAGATAAGGCAGTTAAGTCACCATGTATCTTCTATTCACATAGACATAATGTTTTGGTACATATTATAGTAAGAGGAAAAGGTATATAAATACAGAGAAAATATTGTTTTTGGCCTAAGAGATAATAACCATCAATACTTCCTGTCCAATATGAGCATTTCAAGTCTGTTTTACAAAGCCAGATAGGTTTTGGGTCCAGGCCAAGACTCTCTAAACCCTCTCACATTCCATCTCTTCCCATTGCCACACTGTAATATGCAAAAGAAGGATCATGCTTACATTTTCCAATGCCAGCTGGCTGATTTCACTCCTAACACGACATTCAATGCCATGACCTCCTATTTTATGGTGACTGAGAAGTAAAGAGTCAGTCCGGATGACTGCAAAGTACATATAGAAGAAGCCATTTCATCTATATTCTTTTTTCTTCAACTAAATTGCTTATAATTTTCTCTTACTGCCATCCAAGGAAAGTCTTCCTATTGTATTAGTTAACTTCATGTATTAAAAACTATCTGAATGTCTTCTCTATGTTGAGAACTATACTAAGTGTAAGTATATGTGAAGTGTGCACTGGTATATAAATATACTAAAATTAAAACTAATAATAGAGTATAGGAAGGAAAGCATCAAACTTCAGTGACAGGAAATAATGGGATAATGAACGTGAGTGAATCAAAGACCTTTGATACAAATCCAAAGTGACAAATTTGAAAAAAAATGTGTATATGTATGTGTGTACATATTTTCTTTGTTTTATATATCCAGCACCATCCTCTTCACATTCTGCTATTTACCTGCCATTTAGATTTTGATCCTGTGTTTGGCAATTTAAGGCAAAGTAAATGAGAAGAAATAGCATACTTGTCTTACTTCTAACACATCTTTAGTGACTATAGTAGCTGCTTCCGTGAAAGTTGTTTTTATCTCTTACAAAGATCACGTAATGTGAGATTTCCTAAACAGTTATTCTAACCACAGACAATTTTACCTCAATTGTAAGTATTAGCACTCATCACACATGAGTGGAAAGCATACTGCTAGGTATCCTGAAGAACCTAGTTATGGTCCTTACCCTAAAAATTCTATTTACTGGAAAGCTTGATAAACAGAAAAAAAATAGAGCATAATTTTGAAAGTATATTTCTAACTTTTGGTTTCTGGATCCCATGTAAGGAGCTTGGAAATTGCCACTCTGTCTGAACAACAAAAAGCTGAACATTCAGACTGAATAATCAACAACTATTCTTGGAACTGTAAGAGATAAAGACTCAGGGCAAACCTTTGCTCCCAAGAGTGGAGAGACAGAGGAATACAGTAAGAATCACAGCATACTAGAGCAAAGACTCACAAGTGAAAATAACTCTGGGAACCAGTGCTAGGGTGGAAAAACCTAAAATTAATTGATAATTTGCTGGAGGCTCAGTGTGGAAGAATCTGAGAGCTAAACACTTCAGGGGGACCTAATCACAGACACACACCACACTTTTGTGAGTTTTACCTTCAGGAGCTTGACTAGTTTCTTGTGGTAAATATCAGAGAAAAATCCTTTCATGCCTCCAGCAAGAATAGGGGAAAACAAACCATTTGAAATAAGCCAGAATGCTATTCTTCTTAACAAGGCCTGTACTCAGAAGAAACCAGTTAACTAGAGCCTAACCTCCTGGGGTTTTATCAGAGCCTAACAGACCTGGGAGAAGGGAATTCAGCTCTAGCTAATTCTGGACATCTGTGATACCTAAGGGGGTGGGTGGTGGGGAACTGAGAAACATTTGTGCAGCTCAGAGTCCAGAGGCATTGGCTCACTAAAAGACTACTACCTAATTACAGGATTATAGAACACGCCCCTTCTCCCTACATCTTATCACCACATTACTGAAGACCTTTTTACAGCATAATAAAAGACAAAAGCACAATTTGAAAAAAATAAAGCATCAGAACCAGGTATGGCAAGATGTTGAAATTATCAGACTGGGAATTATAAACAACTGTTACTAATGTGCTCTAAGCTTTAGTGATAAAGTAGAAGTATGAAAGTACAGATTGGCAATGCAAAGAGAGATGAGAATCCTAAGAAATGTTAGACATGAAGAACATCGTAACAGAAATGAAGAATTCCTGGGGTACCTGGGTGGCTCAGTCAGTTAAACGTCTGACTCTTGATTTCAGCTCAGGTCATGATCTCAGTGTCGTGAGATCGAGCCCTGCATCAGGATCTGTGCTCAGCAAGGAGTCTGTTTGAGATTCTCTCTCTCCCTCTCCCCCTCCCTGCTGCATGTGCATGCAAGTTTGTTCTCTCTCTCTCTCTCTCTCTCTCTTAACTAAATGAAGAATGACTTTGCTGGGCTTATTAATAGACTAGTGATGACTGAGGGAAGAACTACATTGAGATACCACCTTACACCAGTTAGAATGGCCAAAATTAGCAAGACAGGAAACAACATGTGTTGGAGGGGATGTGGAGAAAGGGGAACCCTCTTATCTTACACTGTTGGTGGGAACGCAAATTGGTGCAGCCACTTTGGAGACAGAGTGAAGATTCCTCAAGAAATTAAAAATAGAGCTTCCCTATGACCCTGCAATTGCA